>NC_092378.1:43371663-43680928 GCF_030028105.1 Mobula birostris | reverse complement strand
CACTGGGAGCATTGGGCACAGTATATGACCCCAGCAGACTCACAGGTGAAGTGTCTCCTCACCTGCAAAGACTGTCTGGGACCCTGAATGGCAGTGAGGGAGGAGCTGTAGGGCAGATTATCACTTGTTTCACTTGCAAGCGTAAGTGCAAGGAGGGAGATCAGTAGGGAGGGATGAATGGACAAGGGAGTTATGTTAGGAGCAATTCCTGCAGAAAGCAGAAAGTTGGGAGGGGGGAGGAAAAGAAAGATGTGCTTGGTGGTGGAATCCCTTTGGAGATGGCGGAAGATGCTGAGAATTATGTGCTGGACGTGAAGGCTGGTGGGATGGTAGCTGAGGATAAGAGGAACCCTATCCCTGGTAGGGTGGCAGGAGGATGGGGTGAGGGCAGACGTGCGTGAAATGGAAGAGATGCGGTTGAGGGCAGAGTTGATGGTGGAGGAAGGGCAGCCCCTTTCTTTGAAAGAGGAAGACACCTCCTTCATTCTAGAATGAAAAGCCTCATCCTGAGAGCAGATGCGGCGGAGACACAGGAATTGAGAGAAAGAGATGGCATTTTTACAAGTAACAGGGTGGGGCGAAGTATAGTGCAGGCAGCTGTGAGAGTCCGCTGGTTTACAATAGACACCAGCAGGTAAACTGTCTCCAGAGATAGGGACAGTGAAATTAAGTAAGGGGAGGGAGGTGTTGTAAATGGACTAGGTAAATTTAGATTAGATTAGATTAGATTCAACTTTATTGTCATTGCGCTGAGTACAGATACAAAGCCAGTGAGATGCAGTTAGCATCTAACCAGAAATACAAAGAATAGTGTTATTTACAAAATAGCTGTGAATAAAAAGTAAGTGCTACAGCACACAAATATAAAAGTACTGAGACAGTACAATATGTGTCCAATACTGCTTAGCGCTGTGATGTGAGGTTCAGCAGGGTCACAGCCTCAGGGAAGAAGCTCTTCCTGTGCCTGCTGGTGTGGGAGCAGAGGCTCCTGTAGCGCCTACCAGATGGGAGGAGAGTAAAAAGTCCATGGTTAGGGTGAGATGCATCCTTGATGATGCTTTTCACCCTGCCCAGCAGCGTTTATGGTAGATGTTCTCAATGGTGGGCAATTGGGTGCTGATAATCCGCTGGGCAGTTTTCACCACACGCTGGAGTGCTTTGTGGTCCAATACGGGACAATTGCTATACAACGCTGAGATGCAGTTGGTGAGTATGCTCTCAGTGGTACAGCGGTAAAAGTCCATCAGTATCCTGGGACAGAGGTGAGCTTTCTTGATGCTCTGCAGGAAATAAAGGCACTGTTGCCTTTATTTGAGGGCACTGTGGAAGTTGGAGGCAAAGTGGATGAAATCAAAGAGTTCAGCGTGGGTTCAGGACTACCCATGTAGTCATCGATGCAACGTAGGAAAAGTGCAGGACGGTCACCAGTGTAGGCTTGGAACGTAGACTGTTCCACACAGCCGATAAACTGGCAGGCACAGCTGGGACCCATGCGAGTGTCCATGACGACACCTTTTGTCTGAAGGAAGTGGGAGGAGCCACAGGAGAAATTATTTAGAGTGAGGACAGGTTCCACAAGGCAGAGAGCGGTGGGGGAGGGAAACTGGTTAGGCCTGTTGTCCAGAAAGAAACGGAGAGCTTTGAGGCCTTCCTGGTGGGGGATGGAGGTGTATAGGGACTGGACATGCATAGTAAAAATAAGATGACGGGGGACAGGAAACCTGAAATCATTGAAAAGGTCCAGAGCCTGTGAAGCGCCACGGAGGTAGGTAGGAAGGGACTGAACTGGGGGAATAAAACAGAGTCAAGGTACGGTGCTGCTTCTCTGTGAGAAATTAACCGCAGTTATTGCCGTTCCAATGAAGGTTTTAAAGAAGAGGAGTGCAGGCTGGACTTTGTGATTTCAGTTTAATCTGTTACTTTGTTTGTTGTTTTTGTTTAGTCAATTACTTTGTTTCTTGTTTTCTAAATCTGTAACATGTTTATTGTGTCAATCTGTTACTTTGTGACTTGTTTCCCCATATAATTGGTTTCGGGATGACTCATTTTATGCTGGCCATATGAAATTCGAGTAAAAATTTGGGCAAATTTATTCTGGATATGAGAATGCCCACATTTCAGAGGGAATTGAGCATTTGGGGAGCAGTCCAGGTAGTTCTATTGTTTTTGTGTTTTCTAAGTATCCAGTGACTAATCAGGAGCAAGTGCATTTGTAGCTCCCTGCATTACAGAATGGTAAAGTGGTGGATGCTAATTTGTGGTGGAGGATCCTGTGATACATTCCTGGGGATGGGGTTTGAATTTGCACATTGGATCAATGGGTCAGATTGCTGAATTTGTATGAAGATTCCTTACTACATCACAGAAGGGACGCCACTGATATCGATCCCTTTGACAACAAAGAAAGACTGCTGGGGGAAATGATCAGGCCTCTCGGGTTTTGACATTCTGTTTTGGGGGTGTGGGTGGTAGCCTAGTCCAGCCAACCTCAACCTTAAGGTAACAGCCTTAAGGGACTTGAGCCTTAATAAATGAAGTAAGTGCTTTAAGGGCTGGTAGTTCGCTATGTACCATTTATATAATTGGAAAGTTCCCACCTGTCAGAGTGTTGGTATAGGTAGCGTACTGAGCACAGGTACGAGGTGCAAGGTGGATGCAAGTATGAGCAGGAAGTATCCTGGGACGACTGTGTCTACGCCAAATGGTGTTGTGAAGCCGGGCACTCGTTAGATGCTGAATGGCACTTACTGCATATGCAGTTCCTAGGTCTACCCACAGTTTCCACAGGGTGGTCCGGTTGATATGTGGTGCCCTATGAATGCCACCTCCATACCCTGGATGAGCACTTTGCCCATGCTGGTCAGTAAGAGGGCCATTACAAAGGAAGGATGTCCTGAATGATAGCCTTTCTCAGCATGGCGTGGCCAGACTGTCCCAGGAACCGATGTCTTGGACTACCTGCTCACAAAGGAAGGTGGCACAGGTACTGTTATTGGTCAAGAATGCTGCACCTACATTCCTGATGGGTCGGGTAATATCACTCACCTGGTTGATCATATCTTAGAGTCAGTGTGTAAGAATAAGTGGGGGACCAGCTCATTAGCTGTTACACTCTGGAGTAGGGCTGCTGGCCTCTTGGGGCAAAGGGAAGCTGGTGGACTACTATAGTATATTGGGAGGTGACTATAGGGTTTACAGTACTGGGTATTGCACTCTTGTGTTTTATGTATAACTTAGTTGGCAGCTTGTGAGAGTCATACTAGTCTGAGGGCTAGATTATCACGTTCGCAACTTTTGAGGGCTGGGTGCCTTATTCTAACTGTCGAGAGTCACTTCCATTGCGATTGGTTAGTTTAGAAGCTGCAGCTGCTTTTCCCATTGGATAACTGCCTGGTGTCCAGTTTCCAATATCCTGGGTATATAAAATAGCAGGTGGAAGGGGCTTGCTCCCTTTTTCTTTTGTTTAAGGCAAGGGTGCACACGCTGACTGAGAAGGTATGCTCTATGTGCACTTTTAAGTAAGTACGTTTGTTGACTGTATGTACGTTTGTTGAATATTCAGCTTTGCAGTGTCTGTAACTTGGGGAACATGAATGTTTGGTTGAATCTTTACTGTTTGTAAATAAATGATTAACACACCTATTCGCAGAGAGTGCTTCCCGTACCATTTGCCAGACCCACAAACCTGATTGAACATTACAGGCCAAAATGGCAGGTTCTGACAGTCAGACAAAAAAAGTTACCTCAATCTGTGAATTTACTTTTTAGTCCAGATGCCACGTGCCCAGACAGAAGATGAGATGCCACTCCTCAAGCTTGTGTTGGGTCTCACTGCTTTCTGCACTGTTCCCAAAAAAAACCAGAAATATCAAAATGGCGCCAGGAAGAAGAATTAAAAGTTGGAAGCAACTGTGAGCTCAGGGTCACTCCTACCGACTGAACATCAGCGCTCTGCAAAGCTATCACCCAATTTGTGTTCGGTTTTTCTCACGTTTGGGAGGGGAAATATACAAGGAAATTTTGCAGGACCTTTAGAAGCATTGTGCTTTAGAAGCATTCACTTGCGCTGTGAAGAGTTACACTAACCGTTACGCTACTGTACTCCCTTCCACACATTTGGAGTTCTGTGTATAATTGTCATCACCAGATTACAGGAAGAATGCAGATTCAGACTTATCACCAGCGTTGAAACGCACATTGTTGGCATAACAACCAACTCGCCCAAGCATGTGTTGGGGCAGCCCGCAAATGTCGCCACTCTTCCCAGAGCCCTCATAGCACGCCGAAGCTTTGGAGATGGTACAAAGGAGATTCACCAGATGCTGTCTGGATTAGTGAGTATTAGCTGTAACAAGTGGCTGGATAAACTGGGGTTGTTTTCTCTCAAGAGTCCAAAGCTGAGGGGAGACCTGATAGAGGTGTATAAAATTATGGGAGACCATCGATAGAATAAACAATCAAATTTCTTCTTCCAAAAGTAGAAATATCAAATAGTAGAGGGCCTAGGTTTAAGGTTACATGGGAAAAAGTTTAGAAGAGTTACAAGACAGGTATTTATTTAAGCAAGATAAATGGTGAGTACCTACAATATGCTGCAGGGGAAGTGGTGAAACCAGATACAACAGCAATGTCCAAATGGCATTCAGACAGACATTTAAAGAGGCAGGGAATGGAGCTACCTGCACAGACTGCTGGAGGAACAGGCCAGGCAGCATCTATGGAAAAAAGTACAGTCCACATTTTGGGACGAAGCCCTTCAGCAGGACTGGAGAAAAAAAGCTGAGGGGTGAAGTTGACTAGTAAAAGAGATATAAGGCTAGAGAAGGGGGAATCTAATAGGAGAGGACAGGAGGCCATGGAAGAAAGAAACGGGGGGGCGGAGCACCAGAGGAAGGCAATGGGCAGGCAAGGAGATAAGGTGAAGGACAGAAAATGGGATAGGGAATGGTGAACGGGGGATCCTTTACCAGAAGTTTGAGAAATCGATGTTGATGCCATCAGGTTGGACGCTACCCACTACAGGATGACCATTCATGATCTTGCAGCTGCATCAGCTGGATCTGTGGTACTGTACTAGGACTGGCTCTGAGGCTCAGTAAGCAAAGGTGGAGGGAGATAGTGAAAGGAGCAGACAGGCGATTCTGTGGCCACAAAAAGGTCTCCAAGATGGTTTGTTGCCTCCCCAGTGCCAGGTCTGAGGATGTCTCTGGTTGCAGAACATTTTCCAGAGGGCCATTTTGCACATTGGCATGAAGGACACAGGTATAAAATCAATCCTTGGATTACTCCCCCGTGCATACGCTTGTGAGAATAAACATAGGAGGATATGGAAGATGAATGCATGGCTGAAGAGTTGGTACACTGGCCAGGAATTCAGATTTATGGACAGTTGGGATTTCTTCTGGAACAGAGGTGACCTGTACAAGAAGGGCAGGTTGCACCTGAACTGTAGAGACACCAATACCATGGCAGGCAAATTTATTAGTGCTACTAAGGAGATTGGCATGGGGGTTGGCATCCAGATCAGAAGCGAGGCAGATGGGACAGAACTCAGTACAGTGAGGTCAGGAGACAAGACAGGCAACATCGTGGTAGTGAAGTCTGCTAGATTAAATTGCATTATTTTCCATGCAAGAGGCCTGACGGGGAAGGCAGATGAACTCAGTCTGCAGATGGCTACAGTATGTAGGACTGCGATAAAATAGCCATTGTAGAAACATGGCTGAGGGAGGGACTGGCAGTGAAATGTTCCAGCAAATTGGTACTATTGGCAGGAAAGACATGCAGGAAAACAAGGAAGAGGGGGGTTGTATTTCTGATTAAGGAGAGCATCACAGCAGTAGTCCAAAATGAAATTACTGAAGGAACATCCAGTAAGGCTTTGAGTGGGGCTGAGAAATGAGAAGGGGATGGTCAGTTTGCTGGGACTGTACTAAAGGACCAATAGTCAAAAGGAATTAGGTGAATAAATTCGCAAGGAGAATGCAGAAAGTTGCAAGAATAATAGAGCTGTCAAAATGGGGATTTTAATTTTCCTAATAAAGACTGGAACTGCTGCTATGGTAAGGGCTTAGATGGGGTGGAGTTCGTTCAGGGTGTTCTGGAAAATTTCATCATTTACTATAAAAAAGGCCCTCAGCAGGCCAGGCAGGCATCTAAGGAAAGGAATAATGTTTGAGGCCAAGACGCTTCATCGGGTACTGGAGGGTCTTAGCCGAAAATGTCAACTGTTTATTCCTCTCCATAGATGCTGCCTGAACTCCTGAGTCCCTCCAGCGTTTTGTGTGGATTACTCTGAATTTCCAGCCTCTTCAGAATCTCTTATGTTTACAAAAGGCCCAACTAGAGAGAGGACAAATCTGCCCTACCCTTGGGAAATATGGCAGGACAAGTGACTGAGGTGTCAGTGGGAGAGCACCTTGGGACCAATGACCATAGTTCTTTTAGTCTAAAAATAGTTATGTAAGGGGATAGATCTGGTCCAAAGATACAGGTTCCAAATTGGAACAAGGTGAATTTTGACAGTATGAAACAGGAGCTTGGAAAGGTTCACTGGAGTAGGTTGTTTGCAGGCAAGTGGGACCACAGACAAGTGGGAGGCTTTGAAAGGTGAAATAGTGAAAGCTCAAGGTCTGCATGTTTCTGTTAGAGTGAAGGGCAAGGTTGGCAGGAGGAGAGAACCCAGGGTGATGAGTGATATTGAAGCTCTTGTCAGGAAAAAGGAAACATGTGTCAAGTGAGTCCAAGGAGGAGTACTGGGGATGCAAGAATAGAATCAGGAAGGAAATGAGAAAGGAACAAAAGGGAACATGAGATTGCTTTGGCAGAGAAAATCAAGGAAAATCCAAAGAGATTTTGTAAAAATATATTAAGGGAAAAGGTGTAACTGGAAAGAGAATAGACCAAAATGGACATCTTTGTGTGGAGTCACAGGAGATAGGTGAAGACCTTAATAATTATTTGTCCTCCATTTTTACCAGGGAGGACATGAAGATTCAGGAACTTGAGATAGCTAACAGTCCACATTACAGTATACGAGGTTCTAGATGTCTTAAAGTGTATGAAGGAAGATATATCTCCAAGGACTGATCAAGTATATCCAAGAACACTGTGGAAGTCAGAGAAGAAATGTGGGGGCCCTGACTGAGATATATGCATCATTTTTAGTGATGGTGAAGTGCCAGAAGAACAAAAGTACAGTATGGGTCCTTCAGCCCACAATGTTGTGCCTTAATTTAAATTTAAGAAGCACTGAAAAAAAAATCTAGGAGCTATAGACAAGTAAACCTAATATCTGTGTAGGTAAGTTACTGTTGGGGGGGCGCGGTTTGAATTCTGAAGGATTTGGTCTATTAGGAATGACCAGCATGGCTTTGTGCATGGTAGATCATGTCACATTAATTTTTATTGAGAGGTTTGAAGTAACCAAGTCAACAAGAGCATGGTGGTAGATAGTCTATATGGACTTCAGAAATGCCTTTGATAGGGTTCCATGAAAGTAGCATCACAGGTAGGCAGGGTTGTGAAGAAGGCTTTTGGCACACTTCATCAATCAGGGCACCAAGTACAGAAGTTGGACGTTATGTTACAGATGTTGGTAAGGGTGCATTTGGAATTTTGTGTTTGCAGTGCTTTGGAAAAATGACATTAATCTGGAATGGGAGCAGAGGAGATTTACAAGGATGTTTCCATGACTCAAGAACCTGAGATATAGAGACAGGTTAAACACGTTGAGAGTGTTTTCACCTGAATGATGGAGAATGAGATGTGATCTCATTGAGTGTATAAAATCATGAATATTTAATCTTTATCCCAACTATAAGACATACACTCAGTGACCACATTGTTAGGTACACCTGCTCTTTAATGCAAATATCTAATCAGCTACTTCTGTGGCAGCAACTCAATGCATAAAAGCATGCAGACAAGGTCAAGAGGTTCAGTTGTTATTCAGACCAAACATCAGAATGGGGAAGAAATGTGATACAAGTGACTTAGACCTTGGAATGATTGCTGGTGCCAGATGGGGCGGTTTGAGTACTTTAGAAACTGATCTCTTGGGATTTTCACACACAACAGTCTCTAGAGTTTCACAAAGAATAGTGTGAAAAACAGAACAGATCCAGTGAGCAGCAGCTCTGTGGGCAAATACAGCCTGTTAATGAGAACAGAGAACAGCCAACTGGCTCTAGCTGGCGGCGGGGGGGGGGGGGGGGCTGACGGTAACTCAAATAACACGTTACAACAGTGGTGTGCAGAAAGGCATCTCTGAATGCACAACACGCCGATCCTTGAAGTGGATGGGCTACAGTAGTAGACCTCCTGCGTTCCACTCCTGTACCTAATAAAGTGGTCACTGACTGTCGGTTTAAGCAGGAAGCTCGTAGACTCAACAGGAACCTTAAGGGGTAACTTTTTCCACCCAGAGAGTCGTCAGTATATGGAATGAGCTGCTAGAGAAGTGATTAAAGTGGATGCATACTGATATTTAAAAGGTACTTGGAAAGATAGATGGTTATAAAATATTTAACGGAATATGTCCCTAACACAGGCAAATGGGACTATCATAAATTTGAATCTTGGTCTGCATGGACCGGCTGGGCCTGTTTCGGCGCTGCATTTCTGACCTTCTGAAACACGGAATCAACAATATCGCGGTTCCAGCAGGGGTTTGAATCACAGGTCCTTTAATCACATTTAAAAACATGTTTAGGTGGAGCCTGGAGGGCACTGGAAGTGAAGTAGTTGCGCCTTCGCTCTTTGGACCTCTGAGTAAAGCAAGACATATTGTCAAAATGTTTATCGGTTAACATAAAAGGGTGAACTGTTCCAGAACACAGAGCTACATGACTTACATGAGACGCCCAGTAGCCGTAATGACCGCCTGAGCTATCAGAACTCCCTCTTACGACTAATCTCGGTCAAAGCCCTCCCTTCCGCGCACGTTGTATCCCTTCCAAATACAAGCCATGAAGGATTTCCGCTTCCTCGTCGTTACCCATTTTCATTGGCTGAGAAGCTGGAGCGTCATCAGGCAGGGATTTACTGAGAAGTGCAGCTATGTGACTGTTATCTTTGTAACTGCAGTGTTCAGAAACCGGCTGCAAGTAATAAAACGCTCCCCCTACCCCTCACACACACACACACACACACACACACACACACACACACACACACACAGCTTCAACTCACATGATTTTTCTTTCAGAAAGAATCCTGCTTCTCTGGTCCGGATATACACCCAGCTAATGATCCGTTCCCTGCCGCGCTCTGATAGCTTTGTAGCGCTCAACTCCTTCGCTGCAAGACGCTTCAAGGGGAAATTGAGAAACAAGTGCCATTTGTATCAAGTTTGACTTTTCGAAGATCAACACACATCCGTTTGGACAAATGATTTCCATTTTGGATGCACGTGCTGCCAAATTGCTTGATGTTTAGTTAAAGGTGGTCTTCATAACCATTTGCTTTAATACAACATACTGGTATTTAATATAGAAGAAAATCCCTACGTTCTAAGAGGAGGAAACATCAAAATTCGGTCAAAGCAGGAATTATGAACCTTACATTTTTTAACCTGATCGGGACACTTTACAGACAATGAAGAGTTTTTGAAGAACAGTAGCTCGCAGCCACTCAATTATTGTAGTACTGTAGTGGTGAAGAGCGCATGAGTGGAATCAGTCCTGTTGGTGTGAAAGAACACGACTCGAAGTAAACATAAGAATGAAAATGCATTGGACGGTGTATTCTTGTAATTAAAAAAAATAAAAATAGTTTATTTTGATTTTTTTAAAAGTTGTTCTAAAAGTGCTTACCATTTTTAAAAGGGAAATTTTGGGAGATGATTTTAACGTAAAGAATCAGATACTAGTGCTCAGTCATGCAAAAGTAACCAAGTATTCCTTATGCAGTTGGAAGGAAAATTCGAATGAAAGGATTTGAGTTCTGGTTCTGACCAAGAGATTTCCACCTGAAACAGTAATTGCACATGCTGCCTGGCCTGCTGAGTGTTTCCAGAATTTTCTGTTTTATTTCAAATTTCCATTGCCTACATGTTCTGATTTTCAAGGAATTAAGATCCCAAACAAACATGGAGAGGCTGCTCGGAAGAACACAGGATTCTAAAATTACTAGAGCACAGAATGAGACCAATCTTTGCTGCTCTCTAAGGGCAATTGTTCAAACCTGTTTTCTCAGCTCTTTTCCTTGCAACTTAGTTTTCCCCTTCGTCATTCCAATTCCCTTCTGAAACTTGCTTGACTTTGCTTCCACCATGCTGACTGGAAGTGAGTTTCAATTATTATCACTTTGAGCATATCAAAGGCAAAAAAAGACACACTCGCTTCACGCAACACACATCAAAGTTGCTGGTGAATGCAGCAGGCCAGGCAGCATCTCTAGGAAGAGGTACAGTTGACGTTTCGGGCCGAGATCCTTCGTCAGGACTAACTGAAGGAAGAGCTAGTAAGAGATTTGAAAGTGGGAGGGAGAGGTCTGAAATGATGGGAGAAGACAGGAGGGGGAGGGATGGAGTCAAGAGCTGGGCAGGTGATATACGGCTGTGATACTGTTTCTTTTGCCCTTTGTTTTAAATCTGTGTCCCTTGTACCTGAATCATCATGAATGGAAATGTCTTTGACCTGTCTAATCCTGTCATGTTCTCACGCACTTTTATCAAATCAGACCACACCCTCTGTTCTTTAAACTCATTTTCAAAATGCCGACTCCTTTACTTCAAGCCAAATGGAAGACAGCCTTAGCACAGACTTTGACTCCATCTGACATGGCTGAGTGACAGCCCTCATGCTTCCTATCCAGAAATTATCCGCCTAAATTAAACTCTGAAGGTACAAATGTGGTTGGCATTTCACTGTATTACTGCAGGCCCTCAGATTAAGTTATTTTCTGCTCTTTGGAATAAACTTTAAACTGGTCCTTACACACCTCCTAATTTAAACAATAGATCATCAACCTAAACCTTAAGAAACAAAATGCAGTAAGTCCCCTTGCAGACATTTTCTGCATCAAACTATGTTATTCAGAAGCACTGAACTATCTGGTTATTCCTCATTGTTGTTTGTGGTGCTATACTGCAATAAAAGATTAAACTTTGCTGGCTCTGAAACAGTTGGGACATTGTGGATGGAAAAAGGGGATGTCTAAATCCAGCTATTGCAGGAGCCACTTGAATGTATTGGAGTCCTGTGTTATTTGATGGAATGATTCTATAAATGGATGCATCCATTCTTTCTTTCAACAATGAATCTAAAAGCTGCAACAACCAGATTTTGAGGCTATTACAGCTAGCAAGTAGGCCTAATGTCAAATAACTGGGGTTTTCCCACTGTGTTCTGTGAGTAGCCAGTTAATGCATTAACAGTGACAAATTTCCAGATTTCGCACAACAAGCTGCTTAATCTTTAGATCAGATCAGCCTCTGACTATCACTCAATAACAGACACTGCAGTTCAAAAGGACATCCTCATCTGGTGGATATCTTGGTACCATAAAAGGTACTAAACTAATTACAGTAGATTCTGGTTAATTGGGACACATTGGGACCAATACATTTTGGCCCAGTAAGCTGATGCGCCAATTAGCCAAAGTTTCATGGAAATAATTAAAAAGGTATAAAAATGACAAACTACCATTTAACAGAATAAGAATTTCTGTATATAATGAAATACAGAATAAATTAAGAACACTACCAATACTACTACAGTATTGTGGAACTTTGTATCAGTTCCTAATTGCTATCAACAGACAAATTCATCCAGTGTAGACTGCTGTGTTGTCTTGATTGATTAAATGAACAAAATTAGTGCAGGTACCTTCTGCAGACTGCCTTGAAGTGAGCAAGGCAGTATGAAGGACTGCCTTCATACAATGTTTTTAAGATAGTTAGATAGTTTATAGATCCCAAAGGAAACTACAGTGTCACAGTAGAATTACAAGTGCACAGATATATACATACTAGAAGTGGAAAGAATAAAAATTAAATTTCCTCAAACAGACTAACAAGAGGGGGTTATCACTTCCCTGGCTACAGGTTGACTCATTATAGAGCCTAATGGCCAAGGGTAGGAATGACCCCATATAGCGCTCTTTGGAGCAGCAAAGTTGTCTTGGTCTACTCCTAAAGGGTGCTCCTCTCTTCAGCCAAGGTGGCATGCGGAGGGTGAGAAACATTGTCCAGAATTGCCAGGATTTTGTGGAGAGTCCTTTGTTCTACCACAACCTCCAATGTGTCCAGTTTGACTCCTATAACAGAGCCAGTCCTTCTAATCAGTTGGCATCACCTGTGTTGATGCCATTGTCCCAGCACAACATGCATGCACTGACAACAACAAACTGGTAGAACATGTGAAGGAGAGGCCTGCTTACTCCAAAGGACCCCAGACTCCTCAGGAAGTAGAGGCGACCCTGGTCCTTCTTGTAGACAGCCTCTGCGTTGGTTCTCCGCTCAAGTTAGGTCATCCAGGTGCACCCCCAGGTACTTGTAGGCCTCACTACATCCACGCCCTCACCATCAATAGTAACAAAGATCAGTGAAGATTTAGTCTTCCTAAAGTCCATCACCATCTCCTTTGTCTTACTGATGTCGAGCTGCAGCTGATTCAGTTTGCACCATTTGACAAAGTCCTCCACCAGGGCCCTGTATTCATCCTCCTGTCCTCCCTTTATACACCCAACTATTGCTGAGTCATCAGAGAATTTCTGCAGATCGACATGACTCAGTGTTGTATCCAAAGTCCAAGGTATACAGGGTAAATAGGAAAGGAACCAATACCGTCCCCTGTGGGGCCCCAGTGCTGCTTGTAGCAATGTCTAACACACACCTCTGAAGCCGCACAAACTGTGGTCTGCCATTCAAGTAGTCCATTATCCAGGATACAATGGAAATGCAACCTGCATTGAACAGAGCTTTTTGCCCAGCAAGTATTGCGCCCTCCAAATCTTCATTTTCATTGTAACATTCAAGCTGGTTGTTGATACCTTTAAATTCTTTGTAGTTCCTAACTTGTTGAAGTAATGAAATCATTTCATTTTCACTCCCGCTGTTTCTGGCATCTACAAGCCTGAATGACTGAAACCACAGTGAACAAAACAGTTCTGAATTGTCTTACTGCTTATTTCTTGCCAACTGTCAGTGACAAAAATCACTGCTTTTTGAACATGAACACATATGACTGACGCTGGTTAGAAACTGTTCAGCAATACTCTCCTGTCCCAATTAAGTTGCATAGTGTCTCGATTAGTTTTTGTTCTTTAAGGAAATAAGCAACCACCCCAATTAACTAGAACACACTGTTTTTGTTGTTTTTTTAATTAATGGCACAATGACTCAACTAGTAAGGCTGTGGTCTAAATGTTGTAATAACTCATGTTTGGTCCTGACACCAGGTTTCAGAATCAGAATCAGGTTTCATATCACCTGCATACGTCGTAAAATGTGTTAACTTAGCAGCAGCAGTACAATGCAATACTTGAGAATATAGAAAAAAATAAGTAAGTCAATTAGAGTAACCATATATATGTATATTAAATAGTTAAATTTAAAATTATTGCAAATGCAGAAATAACAAAGAAGTAGTGAGGCAGTGTTCATGGGCTCAATGTCCATTCAGAAATAAGATGGCAGGGGGGAAGAAGCTGTTCCTGAACCCTGAGCATGTACCTTCAGTCTTCTGTGCATTCTTTCTGATGGTAACAATGGGAAGAGAGCATGTCCTGGGTGATGGGGTTCTTAGTAATGGACACCGCCTTTCTGAACTTGTTTTCCATGTGACTGGTAAGTTAGTTTATTATTGTCACATGAGGGACAGTGAAGCAATTGTCTTGTTTAGCATCTGTAGAGATCAATTCATTATCACAGTGCATTGAGGCAGAACAATGTAAAAATAACAGCACGCAAAATGAGGGTTTACAGTCAGTGCAGATAAAAGTAAGGTGCAAGGTCAGAATGGGGAGAATTGTGAGGCCGAGTTTATCTATCATAGTACAGAATAATTCAATAGTCTTATAACAGCGGGATAGAAACCGTCCTTGGGCCTGGAGGCACACATGCTTTCAGGCTTGTGTACTTTTTGTCTGAGGGGAGAAGAGAGGATGTCCAGGGTGTGGGAGATCATTGATTGTACTGGTTGCTTTATCAAGCAGTGAGAAGTGTAGAAATTGTCCACACCCAGGCCCAAGAATGTACTGAAGTGGCAGGGCCAGGGTCTGAGAGGGGGGAACAAGTGATGTTTGGCTCATTTAATTGCTGGGCCAGATTGGAAAGGTCAGGGTGTTGGGGCTGGAGGCAAAGGATGAGCCAGTGTTCAGCTCGCTGCTCGGTGAGGTCTACTCATTCTGCACTGAACTGAGCCTGTGGCCTGCAACTAATGGGCTCCTGGACTGGCTGCAGTGATGACTGGGTTCGTGGCTGTGAACTTACTTTTGTGAACTTTGTTCTGAAAGTTATTTGCTTACTTTTATTGTTTGCATGATTTGTTTTTTGTTTGCACATTGGGTGTTTGATCATCATCATCTTCAGGTGCTGTGCCCCGTTTGAGCTTTGACTGCCATGGCCCACACGCTCCTGTTTCGGGTCAAGTGGATCAATTCATTTGTATTCATTTCCAGTTCTTTGGTTGCTGTCTCCATCATCATTTGTCTTTGTCTTCCTCTTCCTTTCTTCCCTTCAATCTTCCCCATAATTACCGTGCATTCTAACTCCTATTTCCTAATCACATGTCTAATGAAGTTACGTTGCCTTTTCATGACCTTATACATTATTTCCCTTTTTGTGTTTGCTCTGTTCATGACATCCTCGTTAGATATTCGTTTCGTCCATGATATTCTTTGCATCGTTCTCAAAAACCACATCTCTGCTGCTTCAATTCGTTTCCTCATGTTACTAGATATTGTCCAACATTCTGAGCCATATAACATAACTGGATAAACATAACACTTCAGTACTCTGAGGCGGGTTGTCATGCCTAGTTTAGTATTGGTCAGTATACTCTTCATCCTCGTAAAGGTGTCTTTTGCCATCCCTATTCTTCTTTTGATGTCCAAGTGGCACCTGCCATCTGATGTCACCCAGCTTCCTAAACAGCAAAAGTTCTGTACTTGTTTTATGTCTTCCCCCTTTATTCTCAGCCTGCAGATAGGATTCTCCTTCTTTTTAGATATCACCATACATTCTGCCTTTTTGCAATTGATAGATAGACCCATTTTTGCACCTTCTTCAACAACTATATCAATTAAGTTTTGTAGTTCTTCCTCCGTACTTGCAATTAACAGTGTCATCTGCATATCTGAAATTATTGATGTTTTCACCGCCAACTTTGATTCTCAAGATGTTTCTTATTTTTTGTAATATTGTTTCACTGTACACATTAAATAAATTGGGGAGAAAACACACTCTTGTCTAACGTCTCTCTTCTATCCTTACAGCGGCAGTTTGTTCCCAGTACAGATTTCTGATTAGGCGGAGGCCTTTCAAATCTGGATCTAGAGTTGTCTGTAATATTTCAAATAACTTATTGTGCTTCACTTTATCATATGCTTTTGTGTAGTCAATAAAACAAAAAAATCTTTTTGTATTTGAATAGCTCGTTCTGATAGTATTCTTGACAACAATTTTGCATTTCCTGTACCTTTGTCTTTCACAAAACCACATTGTTCTTTGCGTGTTTCAGCTTGTATCTTAATTTTAGCTCTTGTCATCAAAATTCTTAGGAGTATCTTGGTGATATGACTCATTAAACTTATGGTCCTATGTAATTCACATTTTGTTGCTCCAGGTTTCTTAGGAAGAGTGATAAATACTAATATTTTCATCTCTTCTGGTATTATTCCAGTCTCATAAATGTCATTGATTAAATCAGGAAGTTTTTCAATTCCATAATCTTCAAGGGTGATAATTTGTTCTATTACTAATTCATCAGGACCTGCTGCCTTTCCTTTCTTCACCTTATTTATTGCATTACGAACTTCAGATTTTAAAATACTTGGACCTTCAATGTTTTTCTTAATTTCTGGTTTTTCGCCTCAATCGTCTTCAAACAATTCCTGAATATACTCAGTCCACCTGTTCATAATCTCTTCTTTTTCCATGATAATGGTACCATCCTTTGCTTTCAAACATCTAGCTGAAGAACAGAGGAGCTTTTTACCAGTGATATTCTTGATTTGTTCATGTAACCTTTTTGGATCAGAAATAGGGATTCTTTCTATTTGCTCACATTCCTGGTTTAACCATTCTTCTTTGGCTTTTTGACATAAGCTTTTAACTTTTTTATCTAAGGACTTACATTCTATAGGATTTGCTTTCTTCCATTAGATTTTTGATTTCATCTGTCATCCATTTATTCTTTGTGCTTTTTTCTTTTTTAGGAATCATTGACTTTGCTGATTCTACCAAGGCATCCTTTAGAGAGTTAAATTTCATTTCTACATGTTTGCTATCATCTTCAACAGATTCTACTTCTAGACTTTGAAATCTATTCCTTACTTCAATTGTAAATTTTTGTCTTAAGTTTTCTTCTTTAATTAATTGCAAGTAGTCAAGGGATTGTTCAGATATTTGCTTCTTTAGTTTTTTAAATTTTACTTTTACATGACATACTACTGGGTTATGGTCACTATTACAGTCTGCACCTGGATATGTTTTGCATTGAGTCACTGAGTTTCTAAATCTTTGGTTATAGTAATAGTCAATTTGATTTCTAGTGTTAAC
Organism: Mobula birostris; assembly: GCF_030028105.1. NCBI lineage: Eukaryota > Metazoa > Chordata > Chondrichthyes > Myliobatiformes > Myliobatidae > Mobula > Mobula birostris. The sequence continues at coordinate 43,664,202 of NC_092378.1, read as the reverse complement.
ACCTGGACTTTTCCAAGTCTACAAGTGTCATGGATGGTTTGTAAAGTAGGTATTCATAATGACCTGATTATTCATCTTGCACCATTCTACCCATTTCTCACCTTTTTCACTTCTTTCCCCAGTCCAAATTTTCCTATGGTATTTCCATCAGCACCTGGTCCTACTTTAGCATTTAGATCTCCCATGACAATAACAATATCTTGAGATTTGCATCCATTCTTTGCTTGTTCAAGCTCTTCATAGAATTTATCTGTATCCTCATTTGTTCCATCTGTTGTTGAGTTTCTCTTTTTCTTGCTGCCTATAGGGAGTCAATTCTCAAGTTCATATTTAGTATACATACTTTGATTATATATGTACTCTGAACTTTGGGTCGATGGATGGGAACTGGTTTCCATAATTCTCCACAGCTTCTTTCTGTTTGTGGGCAGTGCAGTTGTGTTATGATGCACCCAGTAGGATGCTTTCTATGGTGTATTGAAAACATTTGATGAAGGTCAAAGAGGATGTGAAATATTTCTTTAGCCTCCTGAAGAAGTAGAGGTTTTGGTGAGTTTTCTTGGCCATGGCATTAGTATGGTTGGACCCGGACAGGCTGGTTGCAATGTTCGATCTTAGGAACTCTCAACGCCTGTCTTCCAAATCTAGACATCCACCTTCCTGAAGTCAATGACCAGCTGTTTTGTTTTTCTGACATTGAGGGAGAGGTTGGTGTCATGACTTCATGTCACTGAACTCTCTATCTCTTTCCAGTGCTCTGACTCATCATTATTTGAGATACTATTCACTGTGGTGATATCATTTGCAAACTTAAAGATGGAGTTAAAACAGAATCTGGTACATAGTTGTGAGTGTCCGGGGCTGAGACTGCAACATTGTGAGGCATCTGTGTTGAGAACAATTGTGGCCGAGGTGTTTCTGCCTATCCTTACTGGTGGTCAGGATGTCAAAGATCCAGTTGTAAAAAGGGGTGCTGAGTACCAGGTTTAGGAGTTTGGAGATGAGTTCACTTGGAATTATTGTATTGAAGGCAGAGCTGTGATCAATAAATAATAGTCTACCATACAGTGGGAGTCTTTACTATCCAGATACCCCAGAGGTGAATGTAGAGCTGTGGAAATGGTGTCTACTGTAGACTTGTTTCATCAGTAGGTGATTTGCGGTGGGTCTGGGTTGTCTTGGAGGCTGGTTAATGCATGCTATGACCAGCTTCTTGAAACACTTCCTGATGGTGAATGTCAGAGCTACTAAGGCACGTTATTTTCTTTTTCTTAGGTATTGGACTGATAGTGGTCTTCTTAAAGCAGGTGGGAACCACAGATTGAAATAGGGAGAGACTAACCACGTTTACAAATACCTCCTTCAGCTGATCTGTGCAGGATCTAAGGACACAGCCAAGGGCACCATCTGGACCATTTACTTCCTTAGGCTCACTCTCCAGAAGACAGATCATGAGTCTGCAATGGTGACTGTGGTTCAGCTGTACTGGAGGCTGGCAGGGTGTGTGGTGACATTCCGGTACCCTTTTGTTCAATGGATTGTAATGGACTGCATGGGTTTCTTCCAAGTGTTCCAGCTCCTTTCACCTCCCAATAGAGGTGCTGGCACACTGATATAGATGCTGTATATTAGCCCTAAAACAAGAGATACAAACTGGGGAGAGTCATCGGAACCTGATGAGAACAGGTTACTGATAGGGGAACAGGAATACTTCATGTGAGTTGGAATAGTCACAAATGGACTGAATGCTCTCTTTGTAGTGTCATATGAAACATCAAGGTTCAGTGTAATCCGGCTTAGTTCAATGGCAACACACTATCCATGGATCAAGAAGTGATAACCCCAAGCTTTACTTCAGGTATACAAGCCATAATCTGCATTGATTTCATTGTGATGCAGCCTGGCCCAGTGATTCACTAGCCAACTGAATTTAGCAGCTGCCCGTACTTGGCTTACAACCAACGAGAGATCCTGGGTACACTCTTCTTTTGGTTGACCTGTTTCCCAACACAAATACTTGTTTTCTCTTTCCTCTAAGAGATCCAGATAAATATTCTCCACTGCAGTACTTCAATACCTTATCTACTAAACTATGAACAAATCTCTTGTTAATCAGTATCCAAGTTCTCAGCCTTTGTATGAATAACTTACACAGAATGTTATTTCCTGAACAAACTATGATGAAACCTCTGTACACGTACCAAGCCTGCTGGCCAGCTGTTCCTGCTTTGGCAGTTGGTGAGGCCAGTGCTCGGCTCCAGAACAGCTGCCAACTGGGGCAAGAATTCTTGAGTTTTGACCTGAGACAAATTCTGCAGGTCTTTCTGAGAAGTATGGGACCACTTTACCGCTGCCCTCGTGATGCCTGCCAGTGAGTTAGACTGCTGGCACTCTCAGCAAGTTTCAGGCAAGCTCAAGGCTCTTCAGAAGGTCAGCTGCAGCAGTTCAACTGCATTGCAGCCTTGAGGAAAACTCACCAGAAGCTCACTGGCAAAGGTTCCTGGAAAGTTACTGGTGATAAGTGGGTGAACGAACTATTAATTGCTACATGTATAATATGGATTCCAGCATTGGCTGATCGTTACACTGAGGCTTACCTTACATTATGAAACAAGTAGATTGGTAAACTGACATTGAATTCTGTGGTGAAAATACCTTGTTATCAGGACAGTTCAGAGGAAAAGTGCTACATAGGTTCAAATTGACAGGAACTCAAACAATCGTATGTTACAACAGTGGTATGCTGAAGAGCATCTCTGAATCCAAAACAGGTTATACCGTATAATGCATGGACTACAAGCAGAAGACCACACTGGGTTCCAGCCCTGTACCTAATAAAGTGGCCACTCAGTGTATTGTATGATATTGTGCTTGGGATAGGAAGATACAAAACCATTGAAGGTTAATATTATACAGAATTAGTAAAATCATGCTTTTCAATAAAAACAGTTAACAAACTGCGGCTAGTGAACCCAATGAAGAAACTACCAGAAATGTACTACATTCTTCTGGAAGAGAAAGTTCACCTAACATTAAAACCACACCCTTAATGGTAACTTATTTTGTAAGCTTTCATTTGTGAGGATCATCTAGCACATGAATTCATTCAAGATTGTTCAAGGCTGCTGAATACCATGGGGATTCGCTATTAAAGAATGGCAAGTTGTGACAGTTGTCAAAGTACTTTGAGCCATTCAATGATACCCTGCCATAGCAAATTAGAGGAAATAATGGCTGGTATGGGATGGAATGATTCTAATAAAGGCATAAGACATGAGCCTCAACGATAACGGGAGGTATAATTGGTCTACCTTGTAACCAAGAAAGAAGGATCAGAGCCAATTAAAGGAAATAACCTGTTTACAGTGAGACACAATCTTGCTACAGGGCAAAAAGATTGCCATTTATCCGCTGAGTTTTTACCAACTCCAAGTGAAGGAATTCCTTGAGTGCCATTCTCATCTGATAACCTACATTTCTGCTGTCTCTTTGTTAGAAAATAGCGGAGCTCATACTTGAGATATGGCAAATTGCCTCATTGATCTTCTTTTTGCTGCTGAGCTGTAAAATATTTATGTCATTTTTTGAATCAGTGTAAAAACACAAGACAAAGTTGGATTTCTTTATCTGCGTCAACCATGACTGTGTGGCTAGGCAGTGCTCAAATGCCAATTATAAATTTACTGATAATACAACCATTGTTGGCAGAATCTCAGCTGTCAAGAAGTGTACATGAGCGAGGCGTACCAGCTAGTTGACTGGTGTTGGAGCAGCAACCTTGCATTCAACGTTAGTAAGACCAAAGAGCTGATCTTGGACTTCAGAAAGGGTAGAACGAGGGAACACAAACCAATCCTTAAAGCCCGGTCAGAGTGAGCAATTTCAGGTTCTTGGTTATCAATATATCTGGCAACCTAACCTGTTTGCAACATATTGATGCAGCTATAAAGGGAAGATAGAGCTATATTTCATTAGGAGCTTGAGGAGATTCGGTTTTTCACCTGAAACACTTGAAAACTTCCATAGATGTACCATGGAGTGCTTTCTGACTGGCTGTATCACCATCTGGTATGGATGGTGGGGGGGTACTACACAGGATTGAAGTAAATTGCAGAAAGTTGTAAGATTAGTCAGCTCCATCTTGGGTACTATTGCCCATAGTATACATCTTCAAGGAATGGTGCCTCAGGAAGGGGGCGTCCATCATTAAGGACCCCATCACAGCCTTCTTCTCATTGTTGCCATCAGGAAGGAGGTACAGATCCTGAAGGCACTCCACAATCCAGGAATCGCTTCTTCCTCTCTGCAATCCACTTTCTAAATGGACACTGAACCCATGAACACTATCTCACTACATTAAAAAAAATTGGTTTTGTTTATAGTACTTATTTTAACTTAACTATTTAATATACATATTTAGCATAATTCAGTTTTTTCTATATTTACTATGTATTGCATTGTTCTGCTACTGCAAAGTTAACAAATTTCATGACATATGCTCTTGATAATAAACCTGATTCTGATTTATCATTACTTAGTTTGTTTTTCTTTTTGTATTTGCAGTTTGTTGTCTTTTGCACATTGGTTGTTTATCCAACTTATTGCGTGCAGCTTTTCATTGATTATATTGTTTCTTTGTATTTACTGTGAATGCCCACAAGAAAATGAGTCTTAGGACTGCAGGTACATAGCAACTAGTACCTGGATAATATATTTACTTTGAACTTTGTTTTGGTGATTACATCTGCAGGCACAAAGAGATGTTGAATATTTTCACTATTTCTTGGTAGGAATGATTTGGCCCTTTCCAGTGAAAGTATTCCTTACTGTCTACAGCTACAACTGGGTTCCCACCTTGGAATTGCAATGCCCATCCCCAATCCTGACACACTGTAACCTTCCTCCCAACCTGCATAAACAGATGCAGTTGCACACAACTATAAATCAAGGCAGCATCTGAAAAATGTACAGGTCTGCCCCATGTTTGACATGCCAACCCATATGTATAAACAAGCACTTGAGAGACTGGTGGGGCTGCAGGTATTTCTGCCACCTGGGAATCAAGTTTGTAGCCACATTTCTGCCATTCAAACTATCCAGGTCATGAAATGTCAGAAACAGAACCCTGCTACAACCTGGGTATGCTGTACTGATAAAATGTGCCGTGTTCCAAATATACTTAAGCAAACAAAAAAATGGAATCAAAACGAGAAACCACCTTTAACAAATAAAATGACAAAATACAACCCCCTTGCACATTGACCTGTCTTTAGCCTTCTCTATAACCAAGAGGCCAAACAAACCAGAGCACCACCTCATATTTGACTTTGATAGCTTACATTTCAATGGTATGAATATTGAATAATTTCAGTTCCCGTCCTCTTAAACCTAAGTTCCTTTCCACTCTCTCAGTCCACCTTTTTCATCATTATCAAGACATTTCTCCCTCCATCTGGTTCAATCTTCCAATCACCTACAAACCCATGCATCGATTTTTCATATTTTTTCCCCATTGGTGCACTTTTTCTGACATCTTCTCCTGACCTGAGTTCATCTGCCCATCATCCAACCTTCTGATCCCACCCATCATCTGCAGGTTTTCTGTCACTGATTCTCCCCTTCCATCTAGCCATCATTTCCACACATCCTCCCCCCACCCCCCCAAAAGCTGGTTCCACCTACCAGCCTGCCTCACCTCTCCCTTTCATTTCTATATACTAGTTCAGTCTGAATGTAAGGTCTAACCAGAAATGTCAACTATTCCTTTGCCTCCATAGATGCTGTTTGACCTGCTGATTCTTCCAATAGTTTGTTTTGCTGTCTTTATAAGTGTTCTGTGTGCAGGAACTCTGTCTTTATTGCTGAGGTTGGTGCTGGTTATAGATTGCCCCAAAATTCAATTTACTTTGTAAAAAGGGGACTCTTAAAAGATACAGGTCAGCATTTTGCTTAAGAGAGACCAATCAAGATCGTTACAATTTTGGCACTTTCAACTCACTGTATTGCATGCAGAGAGCAGAAAAATTCTATTAAATGGAAGTTCAAACATCTGCACAACCTTGACTATTTAGATCTGATTTTAAGCATTAATAAGCACATCATTCATTTTGACCCTATTTCTTTATCCGTATATTACAGTAATTTTGAATTCCATGAGTTCTGTATTTAAGATTCATTAGCATAAAAGCCACATTCATACACAAATACTTTACATTAACAAAGTGCAAAAACAGCTGACTTAAAAATAATTGGATATTTTCATTTCTCCCTTTCAGGAAAAGAATCATTTTGTTTTACCTCTCCCTTCACATCTATAGATAATTTCAAGGCATTATTAATATTTACAGTCAAACAGTGTGAACTCTCAATTACACACAAAGTCATGAATTAAATCTGAGCTGGTGATTCATTTTGCAAACCAATAAGTGACATATGCGTCATTACAAAAATTCAGAGCCTTTTTAGGTGCCTGCACAACATTATAACAGACAAATGTAGAAATGGCAGATAATTTAGTAAAATTGTTCACATTATAGAAATAGTAAATGTGTCAGTTTTAAAGTTTTTGAATCTAGAACAATGATTTCACTTTCACTTCCATATATATTAACACAATTAATATCACCTTCAATTACTGTCACCAATTTCTTGTGCTGCATTTACTTTTTGATTTAACATGCTGATTTTGTTGTTGTCTCCTACTTTACAAAGACCCATTAAAACAATAGTTTTCCCTGTGTTTGGTGATACTTTGTGGAAAAAGATTCAAGCTTCCACAGGGATGCCTAATCTCTATATAAAAAGATGTGAAATTCACTGCTCTAATGTTAATGAACATTAGTTGTGAAGGATTAGAGGCAACATAACATTAAACTGAAAATAAGTAGTTTCATTACATCCACACCTAACAGGCTTTACAAATCATCCGGCAGAACAAACGAGTATAACCAAACATTACTTCCCAATCGCCTGCGATGCAGCATAAATTCACTAATATTTACCAATGCAAAAAGATAAAACATGAGATTAAAAGGAAAAAAGATACACACAAATAATTTTTGTTTCCAAGCACAAGGAATACAGAAATTTGGTTTGAAGTCATTTGTGAATTACAAGTGCTTAGATGACATTCATCACACAGTTAATTTTCTAGCCCAAGCTCTGGACTTTGGTTTTTTCACATTACAGCTTTGGAAGAACGACTTGTACAAATACTATCAACTTATACAAAAACTATAAGTGCACAATATGTCATCCAATTCCTTTACCGTAAACCACATTACATGCAACACAATGGATCAATCAAGTTCTGTTTTCCAGAAAACATGAACTATTTCTGACCAGTTTTGATCCAGTTCTGTTATTCTTCCAAAATGAAATTTAAGTGAACAAAAGGTTTGTTACAGGGTTGAGGGGGAGACGGCCATCAGTGTTTTAGACCCTGCATGGACTCGAGCTTCTGACGGCTGTTTCTTAATATATTTTTTAAAAACTGTGATTGTAAGGGACTAAATTGACAAACAAATGGTAAGATTAAAAGAAAAATGAACAGAAATCTGGTCAAGTCAAAACAAAGAAATTATGTTAAAAATATAATTTATTCTCGAAGGTTTTTATTCTCTTTTCGGGGGAACACATCCTTCCATCTCTAAAACTTCTGGCCAGCCTTCATATTTGTTTGTGTTTTTATTATTCTTTACATGCTGTAGTGGAAAAAAAGATTTATATTAGAAACCTGTGGAACATTGTTTCAAGGAAACATGCATTAATCGTTACTATAAATACACTGCCACCAGGTCTACAGCATCTTTGTTGTGTTCCTTTGCCAATACAGTATATCATTTCCCAGTGTTCAGCCAACTTTATTTTTATTTTTAGCTCACAAGCTGTCTCAAATATTTGAATTTCATTTTAAATAGTACTGAGTAGACATTACATTTCTGATCCAGTTATTTCATGTCCTCTAACACTACTCTTGGCCTTGACTGCATGTCTTATTTCACATAAGAAATAAAGTACTTATCAATTCTGTTACTGAGAGGATACTGAAAACTTTCATGTTTTCATGATGGCAGTCGCTGAAGAGAAAACAAATTTAGCAAAATCCTAGAAGCCTTAATCTACCACTTAGTCAAAATTCTCTGTTAATCTCCTGATCTAAATATGATTATTAGTGGAACGCCACAAGATCCTAAAATTGTCCCGGATCTAAATTAAAAAATTAAAGTCCCCAACCTTCCTGCATTGAAAACATGCAGCTAGAAGCAAGACAAAGGATTACTGAAATGCTGGTAAAGTAGGATTAGTATAGATTAGCACTAGATTGATGGAGAAAAAAATAATATCCTTTGACACCTTGCCATTCTGAGGGCAATATTACAAATAAGGGCACTACTAAAAACATACCATACTCTGATTGATTCCTACCATAGAGCAGCCTTGTTCAATCCTTGGAGAATTCATCAGGGTCACTTGCCTTTAACACTACTTAATCATAGGGCAATTTACAATAAGCAATTAACCTACGAATCAGGACTGTGGGAGGAAACCGGAGCACCCAGAGGAAACCCACATGGTCACAAGGAGAAAGTAAAACCTCTTTACAGACGGCACCAGATTAGTACTCCAATCTCTGGCACCACAAGCTGTCCTAACATCACGCTAACCACTAATCTGCTGTGCTGCTCTATTGTTATGGGGATTTAGGCATTGATGAAAGGTAAATTAGGTCAATGATTCCACTAATCCATATACAAACAGTGTCAAATAGTTAGAATGTTTGGCCATCATATTAATCTGCTAGGTTATCGGTTGCCAGCTAACAGAAAAACTAATCAATTTTCACTCAGTGATCACTTTATTAGGTACACCTGCTCATTGATTCAAATATCTGATCAGCCAATCATGTGGCAGCAACTCAATGCATAAAAGCATGCTGACATGGTCAAGAGTTGTTGTTAAGACCAAACATCAGAATGGGGAAGAAATTATATCAAAGCGACTTTGACCGTGGACTGATTGTTGGTGCCAGACAGAGTGGTTTGAGTATCCCAAACTGCTGATCTCCTGGGATTTTCATGCACAACAGTCTCAGAGAAAGATGCGAAAAGCAAAAAAAAAAAATCCAGAAAGCAGCAGTTCTGTGGTGAAAACACCTTGTTAATGGGAGAAGTCAGAGGAAAATGGCTAGGCAGATTCAAATTGACAGGAACTCATATAATCATGAGTTACAAAAGTGGTGTGCAGAAAAGCATCTCTGAACGCACAGCAGATTAAACCTTGTAATACATGGGCTACAGCAGAAGACCACACTTCGTTCCAGTCCTGTACCTAATAAAGTGGCCACTCGGCATATTTTATGATATTGTGCTTGGGGTAGGGAGGTACAAAACCATTAAAGGTTAATATTATACAGAATTAACTACAAGAAAGTAAAATCATGCTTTTTCAATAAAAACAGTTAAACTGCAGCTAGTGAACTATGGATCCTAGTGAAGAAACTACCAGAAATGTACTACATTCTTCAGGAAGAGAAAGTTCACCTAACATTAAAACCACACCCTTAACGGTAACTTATTTTGTAAGCTTTCATTTGTGAGGATCATCTCGCACATGAATTCATTCAAGATTGTTCAAGGCTGCTGAATGCCACGGGAATTCGCTATTAAAGAATGGCAAGTTGTGACAGTTATCAAAGTACGTTGACCCATTCAATGATACCCTGCCATAGCAAATTAGAGGAAATAATGGCTGGTATGGGATGGAATGATTCTAATAAAGGCATAAGACATGAGCCTCAACGATAACGGGAGGTATAATTGGTCTACCTTGTAACCAAGAAAGAAGGATCAGAGCCAATTAAAGGAAATAACCTGTTTACAGTAGGATGGTGACACAATTGTGCAACAGGGCAAAAGGACTGCCATTTATCCACCAAGTTTTTACCAACTCCAAGTGGAGGAATTCCTTGAGTGCCATTCTCATCTGATAACCTACATTTCTGCTGTCTCCTTGTTAGAAAATGGCAGAGTTCAAACTTGAGATATGGCAAATTGCCTGATTGATTTTTTTTTACTGCTGAGCTGTAAAATATTTATAAATCGTTTTTCTAATCAGGGATGGACTAAGTCTAATAAAGGCAAAAGATATGAGCCTCAACAATAACGGGAGGTATAACTGGTCTACCCTGTAACTAAGAATCAAAGATCAGAACCAATTAAAGGAAATAACCTGTTCACAGTAAGGATGAAGACACAAACTTGCTACGGGGAAAAAGGATTGCCATTTGTCCACTGAGTGGAGGAATTCCTTGAGTGCCATTCTCATCTGATAACCTACATTTCTGCTATGTCTCCTTGTTAGAAAATACAATAATGTTCAGAGCTCAAACTTGAGACATGGAAATTGTAGAACATTTATTAGATCTCAATTACTTAGCATGAAAATACAAATCAATTCCTTTCCTAATCAGTGTAAAAACACAAAACAAAGTTGGATTTCTTCATCTGCATTAACCATAAGCAAGATGCTATTTATAGGAAATGATCATAATCTCCCATGAAACTGAACTAGTCCTCATTGTGGAAGGAGTTGAAGGGTGTGAGGGAAGAGAAGTGAGTGCAGTTACAAGGGAGGTGGTACTCAAAAAGCTGAAAGACCTAAAGGCACACAAGTTAGCTGGACCAGGTGAACTGCACCCTAGGGATCTGAAAGAGGGAGTGGTTGATACTGTAGAGGCATTAGTAATGATCTTTCAAGAATCACTGGACTCTGGCATGGTTCCAGAGGACTGCAAAATTGCAATGTCACTCCACTTTTTAAAGAAGGGAGAAAGAAAAGAAATTATAGGCCGGTTCACCTGACCTCAGTGGTTGGTAGATGTTATTGAGGATGAGGTTGTGGAGTGCTCGGTGACACAGGACAAGATAGGACAAAGTCAGCATGGTTTCCTTCAGGGGACATCTTGACCGACGAACCTGTTGGAATTCTTTGAGGAGATTACAAGTTGGATAGATGAAAGTGATGCAATGGATGCTGTATATTTGGATTTTCAGAAGGCATTTGACAAGGTGCCACAAATAAGGCTGCTTACCATGTTAAAGAGCCCATGGTATTACAGGAAAGTTGCTAGCATGGTTAGAGTATTGGCTGACAGGCAGGAGGCAGCGAGTGGGAATAAAGGGGGCCTTTTCTGGCTAGCTGCCAGTGACTACTGATTTTCCTTATGGGTCAGTATTGGGATCACTACTTTTCACATTGTTTGTCAATGATTTAGATAATGGAATTGATGGCTTTGTGGCAAAATTTGCAGATGATATGAAGATAGGTGGAGGGGGAGGTACTGCTGAGGAAGCAATGTGATTGCAGAAGGACAGACAAATTGAAAAAATGGGCAAAAAAAGTGGCAGATGGAATACAGTGTTGGGAAATGTATGGTAATGCATTTTGGTAAAAGGAACAAAAGTGCAGATTGTTACCCAAATGGGGAGAAAACTCAAACATCAGAGGTGCAAATGGACTTAAGGGTCCTCATGCAAGACTCCCAGAAGGTTAACTTACACACTACAGGTTGAGTTTATGGTAAAGGCTAATGCAATGTTGGCATTTATATCAAGAGGAATAAAATATAAAAACAAGGATATAATGCTGAGGTTTAATAAGACACTGGTCAGGGCCATACTTGGAGCACTGTCAATGGTTTTGGGCCCATATCTCTGAAAGGATAGAGTCATTGGACAGAGTCCAGAGGACGTTCACGAGGATGATTCCAGGAATGAAAGGGTTAACATATGAGGAGCGTTCAGCAGCTTTGGGCTTGTACTCACTGGAATTCAGAAGAATGCAGGGGGGGATCTCATTGAAACCTACTGAATGTTGAAAGGACTAGATAAGGTGGATGTGGAGAGGATATTTCCAATGGTGGGGGTGTCCAGAACTAGAAGGACAGCCTTGAAATTGAGGGGAACCTTTTAGAACAGAGGTAAGGAAGAATTTCTTTTAGCCAAAAAGTATTGAATCTGTGGAATGCTCTGCTACAGACAGCTGTGGAGGCCAAGATTGTGGGTACATTTAAAGTGAAAATTGATAAGTTTCCTGATTCACCAGGACATCAAAGGTTATAGCGAGAAGGCAGGTGTATGGAGTTCAGTGGCATCCAGGATCAGCCATGATGGAATGGCAGAGCAGACTCGATGGGCTGAATGGCCTAATTCTGCTCCTATGTCTTATGGTCATATTATCAAAATTATCACAGAATAAGAAGAACTGCTGATTTGGCTTTTTGACTTTCTCAGAAGTAGAAATAGATGGTTCACCAATACCCTCACCATGAATTGCAACGAAGCCAAAATAGTAGTTTTAAGTAATGGAAGAATGACATCTACAACGTCAACACTCATTTTACCTGTTCAAAAGGACTCTTTGATTGAATCCCTTTTGCACCAACAAATACCCAGTTGTCTCTGAAGCTGAGTTTCGAGATGGATGAACTCCCCAATTCACTTACAAGCTGCCTTGCCAAATCATTAAGTCTGCAGTAATAACAAGTAAGGTGAAAGAACATTAGAACAATTCACTTTTAAACTAATTTATCTTTATTGATTATACAAAGCTTAGTTTAAAACTACTGAACTTACCGGTCTTAGGGAGGCACCATATAAATCTAACAAAGTTTGATTTCCTGGGAATTGACCAAACTTTGTCTACTAGTATATGGATTACCTTTGATATATTGCAAGGCACATTGCAGATATAAAAAAAATTATCTGTACATTACACCGGACAAGAATATTTGGATCGGTGACTGGCTACGTAGGAAAGTTTATTGAGGATGTTACCGTGATTAAACACTTCACTACCAGATTCAAACCCATTTCCTTGGGCTACATAAGGCTACAGAAAGACTATTACATTAGCAATGAAACCTTTACCAGTGCGTTGCAAGGGCAATGAAACCATGGCTGACTGCAAAGATTCATACACTGCTCAGGAATCGGGATACTGCCCTTAGATCAGGGTCAGGAGAAATCTAAAGTCAGCAAGAGCCATGCCCTCCTGTGCCATCGTAAAGGCAAAGTGTGAATACTCACCTAAGATCCACAGACACTGTTGTGAACACCATGGACATACAGCACATGTGACAAGGTACACAAACCATAATCTATTATAAGACCATCCTGCGCGTCAACAGCAGCGGTGCTTCCCTTCCTGACAGGCGGAAAACTTTATGCATGGATTGAGCAATTGAATGATGTGACATCAACAAAAGCCTCCTCTCTTCCTGAGGACAATCACTGTCTGGCTGTAGTGGAGGTGACAAGGACCCTAACCAGAGTAAACCCGTGCAAAGCTGCAAGGCCGGACAACATACCTGGTCAGATGCTGAGGGACTGTGTGGCCCAGCTAACAAAGGTCTTAATGGACACCTTTAATCTCTCTGAAAGTCCACTGTCTCTGTAGGCTTCAAGGCAGCCACCATCATTCTGGTGTTCAAGACAGCAATGGTAACTGGCCTAAATGGCTACTGCTCGGTGGCAGACTTCAACAATCATTAAGTACTTTGAGCGCCTAATAATGGATTGTATAAAATCCCATCTTCCAGCTACAGTGGACTCTCTTCAGTTTGCCTACTGCTCAAACCAGTCCACTAATGCCGTAGCCTTGGCCCTCCACTCCACCCTGCCCATCCAGAAAACAATGACTCGTGCGCCAGGACGTTGTTCATCAACTTCATCTTGGTGTTTACACAATCATCTCCCAGAGGCTGGTGGGTAAACTGTCCTTGTTTGGGACTCAATACCCCTCTCTGTAACTGGATATTGGACTTCCTGAAGAAAAGACTCCAGTCAGTCTGAGTTGGCCGTAACATCTCAAGCTCCATTGCGCTGAGCACTGCTGCCGCTCAGTGTTGTGTGCTTAGTCCGGTACTGACTCACAACTGCACTGCCAGATTCAACTCAAACTGTATCAAGTTCACTGACGGTTGGCTTCATCAATAACAATGATGAGACAGCAGACAGAGAGGAGGTAGAGAGGCTTGTCAAATGGCGTGAGAACAAACACCGAGTCTCAACATGGACAAGACAAAAGCGATCATTGTGGATTTTAGGAAGTCACAGGCAGTCCACTCTCCATTGAGCATCAATGGATTTGCAGTGGAGAGAGCGAAGAGCACAAAGTTCCTTGGTATGAACATAATGAATGAACTAATCTGGACTCATAACATCTCCTCGCTAGTCAAGAAGGCACAGGAGTGTCTACACTGTCTAAGTAGACTGAGATGCGCAGGGCTCCCCACCCACTTTCTAACAATATTCTATAGAAGCACCATCAAGAATGTCCTGTCTGGCAGCATCATTGTGTAGTAAGGAAGCTGCAATGACCCTACAGAGGACAATATAAACCACCAAGAGGATCATCGGGGTCTCCCTCCCCCATATTTGCTACATTTACTGGACATGTTACATATGAAGGTCCCAAAGCATTGTTGAGGATCCCACAATCTCCTTGACCCACTACCGTCAGGAAGGAGGTACAAGAGCATCAAGACTAGGGCTACGTCCACACTACGCCGGATAATTTTGAAAACGCCAGTTTTGAGTAAAAACGACAGGCGTCCACACTAAGCGTTTTTCAAAATACCTCCGTCCACATTAGACGGATATTTGGGCGAATCTCCTCCTACTGGGCAAGAATATTTGGATCGGTGACTGGTTACGTAGGAAAGTTTATCGAGGATGTTACCGTGATTAAACACTTCACTACCAGATTCAAACCCGTTTCCTTGGGCTACATAAGGCTACAGAAAGACCATTACATTAGCAATGAAACCTTTACCAGCATGTTACAAGGGCAATGAAACCATAGCTGACTGCAAAGATTCATACACTGCTCAGGAATCGGGATACTTGTGCAGTACATTTATGATATATTTTAAAATAGTAACTTTCAAAATATAACATTGTAAAACAAAGGCCATTTGAGTGTTATTTAGAGATAGTATGTTGTGAGGCTGCCTTATTTTACCATTGGGGAAAATATGGAACTGAATGCAGAAGTAATTCAGCAGCTTTGTTGTCATGCAATATCCTCCACCTCATTTTCTTTTAGAAGTTCTATCATTATGCTACCAAGAGAATATGCTGTTGGAGTTGCTTCTCATTCAGACCAAATGTGACTTATCAAATGGGATAAAGATAGTCTTTGACCTTCATTGCTAACACGTGATCTTATTTTAATTGCCGAACTTGATGTTACTGGAAGCCACTTAGCCCATCAAGTGTGTGTGTCAGTTCCAGGCAGAGCAATCCTGTCACTCCCATCCACCTGCTCTTTCTGCACAACGATGCAAATTATTTAGCCAATTCCCTTTTGAAAGGCCCAACTAACTGTACAAAGCAAATTCCATAAGACATTGGAGCAGAATTATGCTAATCGACCCATCGAGTCTACTCTATTTGATTATGGCTGATCCATTTTCCTCTCAACCCCATTCTCCTGCTATCGCCCTGTAACTTGAAGTATCAATTTCTGCCTTAAATGCACTCAATGAGCTAGGCTCCAAGGCCACCTGTGGTAACAAATTCCACAGATTCACATCCTCTGACTAAACAAATTCCTCCTCATCTCCGTACTAAATGGATGCCTCTCTATCCTGTGGTTGTACCCTCTAGTCTTATACTCCCACCATAGGAAACAATCTCTACTCCTTTATCTTATGGTCTCTCCACATCCACTCTATCCAGGCCTTGCAACATTCGATAGGTCTCAAGGAGATTACCCCCTCATTCTTTTAAATTCCAGTGAGTACTGGCCCATAGCCAAATGTTCCTCATATAATAACCCTTTCAATCCCAGAATCATTTTCACAAACGTCCTATGAACCCTCTCTAATGCCAGCACATCCTTTCTTAGATAAGGGGCCCAACAGTGCTCACAATACTCCAAGTGAGGCCTCACCAGTGCCTTATAAAGTCTCAGCATTGCATCATTGTTCTTATATCCCAGTCCTCTCAAAATGAATGCTACCATTACATTTGCTTTCCTCACCACTGACTCAACCTGCAAGATAACTTTTAGGGAATCCTGCACAAGGGCTCCCAAGTCCCTTTGCACCTCAGACTTTTTAAATTTTCTCCCTATTTAGAAAATAACCTATACTTTTAATCCTTCTAACAAAGTACATGACTATATACTTCCTGACACTATATCCATCTGCCACTTGCTTGCCCATTCTCCTAATCAAACAGATTAGTCCTTCTGCCTCTACAGCACTACCTGCCAGTCCTCCTACCTTTGTAATGTCTGAAAACTTGGCCACAGAGCAATTAACTTAGTCATCCAAATCATCAACAAAAAACCTAAAAGAAGCTGTCCCAACACCAGCCCCTGAAGAACACCACTAGTCACCGGCAGTCAATCAGAAAAGGCTCCATTTATTCCCACTCTTTGCTTCCTGTCAATCAGTCAATCCCTTATCCATGCTAGCATCTTTCCTGTAATAGTATGGTTCTTATCTTGCTTAACAGCCTCATGTGTGGCATCTTGTCAAAAGCTTTTTGAAAATCCAAGTACACAACACCCACAGATTCTCCGTTGTCTATCCTGCTTGTTATTTCCTCAAAGAATTCCAAGATTTGTCAGGTAAGATTTTCCCTTAATGAAATCATGCTGACTTTGACCCATTTTATCATGTGCCTCCAACTACCCAGAAACCTCATCATCCTTAACAATAGACTCCAACATCTTCCCATCCACTGAGATCTCACTAACTGGCCTATAGATTCCTTTCTTCTACCTGTCTCCATTTTTGAAGACTGAAATAACATTTCAAATTTTCCAGTCCTCCAGAACCATGTCAGAATCTATTGATTCTTTAGAGATCATTACCAATGCCTCCAAAATCTGCTCAGCCACCTCTTTCAGAACCTTGGGGTGTAGTCCATCTGGTCCAGGGGACTTATCTACTTCAGACCTTTCAGCTTCCCAAGCACCTTCTCCCTAGTAATAGCAACAGCACTCAATTATACTCCCTGACACTCTCAAAACTCCAGCATATTGCTAGTGTCTCCTATGGTGAAGACTGATGCAAAATACTTATTCAGTTCATCCACCTTGTTCCCCGTTACCTCTTCACTGTCATTTTCCAGTGGTCTGATTTCTATTCTCACTCCTTTTTTACTCCCTGCACATCTAAAGAAACTTTTGATATCCTCTTTAATACTATTGGCTAGCTTACCTTTGTATTCCATCTTTTCCCTCTTTATGGATAGCTTACCTTCATCTTTTCACTCCTTATGGCTTTTTTAGTTGTCTTCTGTTGTTCTTTTTTTTTAAAGAAGTCTCTCAATCCTTTAATTTCCCACTAACTTTTGCTCTATTATATGCCCTTTCTTTTGCTTTTATATTGGCCTTGACTTCCCTAGTCAGCCACGGTTGTGTCATCTTGCCTTTAGAATAATATTTCTTCTTTGGTATTAATCCTGCACTTTCCGAAATTGCTCTCAGAAACTCCAGCCATTGCTGCTCTGCCGTCATCCCTGCTAGTGTCTCCATTCCAATCAAGTTTGGCCATCTCCTCTCTCATGCCTTTGTAATTCCCTTTACTTCAATGTAATACTGATACATCCTATTTTAGCTTCTCCCTCTCAAACTGCAGAGTGAATTCTATCATACTATGATCACTGCCTCCTAAGGGTTCCTTCACCTTAAGCTCCCTAATCAAATCTGGTTCATTACACAACACTCAATCCAGAGTAGCTGATCCCTTAATGGGCTCAACCACAAGCTACTCTAAAAAGCCATCTCATAGGCATTCTACAAATTCTCTCTGTTGGGAACTCCACATCATGTCCAAAATTTCTCCTCACATCTCTCCCGTATCTTTGTCCATAACACATTAAATTTTGCCCCCTGTCTTCATACCTTGAATCATCTGCAGGAGCAGAATAATTTCTTGATTTCAGATTCATATACCTGCTGAGATTTTGCACGCAATCAAATCTCTCTCCTGCAGCAAGGAAAATAACTTGTCTATTCTAAGCTTCGAGATGAAATCCCACAATAAATAGACTCCAAAGATTTCTGAAACAGAAACTAGGTGCTTTCACTGAAAGCTGTGTCACAGGCAGATAGGGTGGTGAAGAAGGCATTTGGCATACTGGCCTTGGTCAGAAAGGGCACTGAAAATTGGTGTTGGGAAGGCATACTTCAGTTATACAAGCTGCTGGTGTGGCCATAATTGGCGTATAATATGTTGTATGAATTTTCAGAGGGCATTTGGACAGATTTGATCTAGCTCTGTTTCTCCTCAGATACTGCCTGGTATTTGCAATCAAATAATTCCAGTTTTCTGGTAATGGTTGTGTTCTCTACCTCAAAGTTTCAGCAAGCTTTTCATCATTCCTTTGACAGTCTGTCATTAACAAGTTGTAGCATCTTCTCCTAATTGACATCACTTTGTGTCATCCAAATCCTCATGGCCTCCACCCTATTACAGACATCTCCTTTGTTCTCCTCATTCCTCTCCTTCTCACCAAGTTTCAACACGCCAGTTTATTATAGTTCTGAAGTCACTGACCTGAAATGCCAACTGCTTCCCTCTCCACTGATATTAGCTGAGCTGTTTCCCCAGTTTCTATATTTATAATAAAACTAATTTATATTTACAGCCATGACTTCCACCCAAAAACATAATTAGCTTCTTTAATCTTAATCAAACCTGGCCTTTCTTTTCTTATCCACTTTCAAATTATGAACTTTTACATTATTTCAGTGTAAATGAAGCTTGTATTTTTGGGATCAGGAATAATCTTATTCGTATGTTCATATCATGTAATATCAAGTTAGTAAATTGAGTTTTGCTGTTTGTAAACCTTCAAAGACCAGAGGACAGCTATAAAATGCAATATGTCATAAAATTATATGCGGACTCAAACAAACTGATTTTTTTTAAATAAACAACTTTTTCAATCAAAGAGTCACTTTGGGAATATGGCTGATGATGTTTCTAAATCAGTGTAATTTCATATGAGAACATTAAATACATTGACAAAACATTTTCCTGACTAACTTATGAAGAGTTGATAATTACTAACTTGGTTGCTGCATCATCAAAAGTAGCCATAAATACTATTGTTCCATCCTTTAGAGCTTTCAGGAACTCAATGAAAGGTTGTACTTCTGTGGGAAACACAAAGGAGTAAATTATACTCAGATCAATAATAAACTTTAGCTATGATTCCCTATAATGAATTACACATTTCTTATTAATGTAAATCTCTATATTTAAGACTCCATGCATTATTCTCAAAATAGTAACTACGATTAGTTTACAGCATATGGTCATAATGTGGCAAGCCAATTCTTCTTTCCATAAAACTACTTGACAATTTGGCTGCCATGAACACTTGAATGCTTTGACGAACCTTAGAGAAATGGAGAGAAAATTGATGCTATTAATGACGCCCAAAGCAGTAAATCACCAAAACTGACCATACGTACTTCCAATTGGTACGCCGGAAAAATCAGGTGAGCGAGTTCAGGGGAGACTGATGAGGTGGCCAGGTTAGGAAAGTTATATTACCCAAGTAAAATAGGATTAAGTATTTTTATTAAAAACTTAGCATTTGAACCCTACCATTTGTGGGTCACGCAGTATAATTTCAAAAATTTTTAAATTAGCAAGTGATGAGGATGGCATAATATTAAAAAGAAACAACATTGATTTTGTTTCTATGATGTTGCTTTTAGGACAATATCAATGCATTCTGAAGAAAAGAATTCATCACATTAGAATTGTTCCTATGCGATAATCACTGATTCCTCAGTTCCTTTTCTTCCCCCATGTACAAGTACATGAGAAAATATCCTGCATTTCCTTCCAACCTACATACTCTACTATCTTGGACATACATTGCGCATGCTTTTATCATCACTGAGTAAGATTCTGTAATCTAATCAGACTATGGAAGTATCTTCAGCACACAGACAGCTGGAAGAAGCACTTCACCAACACCTTCTAAAGACTTACATGCTGTAAATTAAAAGGAAAATGCTTGTAGCAATCTATTTTTTTTTAACACATTGACGGTTAACTCAGAACTGCACTGGGGTTCTTTCTTCAGCCCAGATCATTTGTTGCCATCAACTCTATCTGCATTGTAGAGGAACTTCTGGAGTACCACAATGCTGCCTGATATTTTCATTTGACATTAATCTCTGAGAAGAGTTAAACATTCTGATAAGGTCAAGCCAATTTGTATGCTTCACAAGAAAATAGGCACCAGTTTCTAACTCCATTCTTTCTTCAAATGTTTGATTCAAATAACAAGTTTGTGTCTGAATTCCTGCCTCAGCTGCACAGCAAACCTGGATCTTTCAAGTGCGACCATACCAGCTCATGTTTCCAAGTATTACCCAGAGATGTGAACACATTATATTAAAAAAAACATGTATTCAAAAGAGATCGCTCTGTATATAACCGCCACAAAGTTGTTTTTCACCTATCAACTTATATTCATCAGTACAGTTAATACCACTTTTTGTCATTACAATTTTTCTTTAAATCCTCTCTTCCTTCTTTACGTCAGATGACTTAATTTATGTCCTCAACTCTTACAATCATCTTCCCCAGTTCTGCTCTCCGCAGCCTCAAAACACTCCTCAAATACTATAATTACCTTATCATCTCACCTAACTCTCCTCCCCAGTTCTTCTACTAATATTTAGAGATGATTCATATCTCATGGTGTGTTCTGGGTGGGAATCTTTGTATTTATATAGAGGGACCTTGTTACAACAGAATCAAGGTCAGACTAGATCTAAATAAATTTAACATAGAGTTCAAAGTAATGCAATGATTCAACAAGTTCAGAATGACTAATAAATTGAGGTAAACATTTTCTAACAAAATAAAATCTTAGAAAACTAAGACTATTGCTTAAACTGCAAATGTAACTGCACTGAGCCTTTTCAAACACCTTCCTGAAAATTTTAAGCATTAAAGATTACATGTCAAACATAAACATTAGATATTATAATCTGTAGTATTAAATCTGTACCTGCACCCCAAAGGTCAAAAAATTTAGTCTCCAATAATTCACCAGTTTTACCTGAAAAACCAGAAAGGTGAATGAGCTGAAGTGTAAGAGAATAACATTTGAAAGTTTTTTTAAAGTGTAAAACACGCAGTTTAGAATACTTAGTTATAAAACTGACAGAAATTGGTCTTCCCAAGTGCATTCAAAAAGACTATTTTCACCCTCATCATTGATAACAGAAAGAACGTGCATTTTAAAAACACTGCCACACACTGATTCCCTAATCTCATTTTTTACACACTACCTTTATGTTCAGAGTTGAGATGGCTATCAATTATATACAATTCCTACTGATGTTACTTTCCGCAAAGTATAAAACAATAAACACAAAGATAACCAAACCGTCAAGAATTTGAATAACTGATCTTACAAAGGCAGGAAACTGCTGCATGAAGCATTGTTTCAAAACAGGAGATCAGGAACTTCAAACGAGATAAATTGATTCACTTACCATTTACTGTAGCAATGTTCATACCCCGACCAACATTGTTCTTAACACCACTCATTACGCTACAACAGAGAGAATAATTTCATATTACTGTGAAGTTTTGTATTAAGGTTGTTTGTTTACAGATATTATGAAAATGCACAACGTGCCTTGGATGTAATGTCGTGCCCAGGTAAACCTCAAAATAATTCAGCTTTAATTGCATTTATCTACTGAAGCCGAGATAATTATTTGCCACAGGGGTGCATTGCTTTGGGCTTGCTCTGGAAACTATACACTTATAAATCAAAGAGTCATGTCAAATTTGCTAGAGAGCACAATTCTGTGAACCAAATGTTGTCAAAGCAGTGAAGCATTGCTTATGCCTTTGCAGTCAATGTGGAAAACAGAGCAAGGAGCAATACGAAACAAATTCATATAGCACTTGCAAATGGCATTAACAGAACAATGATGGAACTAAAATACATACTGAAACTTGAATGGAAACTGGATTTCATTTTAGATAAAACCCCAAAATTAAATAGAATATATCTTTCAATTACATATATCACATCAATGCAGTTTATTTTAATATAGCACATCAATATATTCCTCATTTTATCAACTGGATCTTTAGATACCTACATTAAAGTAGGAGCCATTTTTCATTATGCTGAAGGATGAAGGAAAAATATTCATCCATAACTTCCTTTTAAATGTCATCACACATATTTGGTGACTTCTCGGTGTTCTGGTTATCATTTATCCATAACCAACAGCATTAAAGTACAGAAAATATCAATAATTTACCTCATTGCTTGCAAACCTTATTACTGCTCATGTGACTGGCAGGGCTTCCCACAAAAGGTAGGATTATTTGTTTAAATAAGGGGACCAAAACTGTGCAAAGTGCTTGGTGTTTGGTTTCACTAGTTTTCTGTACAATTGTATCAATACTGCCCCTTTTCTAAACTACAACTCCCTTGAAATAAACACCACTTGCCTTCCCAAACACTTGTTGCATCAACCTGCTAACCTTTTATGATTTGAGCTAAAAAAAAAAACATCGATCCCTATTATACTTCCATAACACTTCTGTAGCGCTCGTATTATCTAGTGTGAATGGTCACCGCACTCTTTATGAGAAAATCTACTTACATAGTACTATATTAGGTGCAAGTGGACCATCAGAAGCTCTAGGTATTGAAAGGAGGCAGTGAATAGAAAACACACACTTCTGGAGCAAGTTTGTTTATAAAAATAGCAGTATATACAAAATATTTATAGAACAATTCAAAATTCTAACATTCTTAGGTTCCAAATTTTAGATATCAAATGAAAACCAAATTCCTTTTTAGTTAGCATTAGTGACACTCATTAGAATAACCCATATTACTTAAATTTCTCTAATTAGATCTAGTGTTAATGTAAAGGTTTACAGACTAACAATTGCCGTTTTATTTATTCCTAGTTAGCTTGAAAATGAATTGAATTCCTACTCTTAAGTATTATAGTCAACTTCAGTTTCAGTTCAAGTCAGTTTGTCTACAAATTCAAATTCCACCATTTCCCCAAAATAAATACATAATTTTCTTGTTTGTTGGATGAAGAAGTGGGTCATCCACCGAAGGTCGATTCATAAAACTTACACAACAAAAACCTGACCAAATCCCTTGGTAAGATTTAACATAACTAATTTTGGGTTACACGGTAGAAATCTTGGACACTCGTCTCTGCTGATATTGTCTCTCCTCCAGAGGTTTCACCCTGAGTGGTTTCAAGTAAGTAGGGTGTAGATGCTCACTACTAATTCTACTTTGAATAGTTAACATCTTTAGGTTCTAATAATTTGTTGCATTTCTCATGCTTGTCTGCACCTGTGTCAGCCACGCCTTGTTCTCATAGTTCCCCCCCACCCCACCCCCCAAGTTTTCTCTTTTATAAATTCGGCAAACCTAGTTTTCATCCCTTCACGGGTGGAGCTTTTTAACATTACATCTTTGGGTTTAATTAACCTTGGTTACACTTTGCTTATCTGTAATTTAACGTAAAGCAGGAGCTGATGTGTTCGACACTTACATTTTATCTTCAATACAGATTTTGGGACCAACAACATTTGCTGCTCCACTGGCCATTTTGAATGCAAAATGATTCTCAGGGCAAGGCTTTGCGAGGCCACATTTGTATTTTGGTGCCTTTGTTACTAAGATAAAATTTTAAAGAGTTATTTCAAAAAATAAATTCACATGTTACTCAATAAATTAACACAAGTAGAAAAAAAAACAAAGAATACAGGAAGATGACTGATAAGCATTACAGTATTATCTCTATCTTCTCTGCAAAGTGTTAGCTAAATCCCATAAAAATTATCAGACCATAAATTAGTTTCATATATTTTTTTCTGGATAGCAGAAGTATACTTGAGGTTGCAAAAGCTATATAAAAATCTCAACACCGATACCAAGCTGACATGTGTTCAATCAATGGAAGAACACATTCCAAAGTTACTATATATATTGCAGGATGTATACAGAAGCCTTTAAAACTACAATTCTAAACAATAATTCACTCCTGCTACATCCGGATGGCATACTTTTATATTCCTCGCTCTATTAAATCCTAGAATACCACTGCAAATAACAAACTCAAAGAGATGCCCATATCACTGTGCAAGTCCAATGCACCATAGGTAGACAGTGCGAATGGGCTGAAAATTGGCACGTCTGGGGTAACAACACTCATGTGCAATATTTGTGCAACAAGACACTTCAGAAGACTTTACTATTGTGCTCATAACTAAAAGTACAGAGGACTAGATGGTCAATTTCCCCTTTCTGAAAATAAATGAATTAAAAATAAAAAAATTAGTTACTGTAATAGTCTAAAACTTCCAGTTTGCACATCTGAAAAAAGGCTTACTTTGTACTTGATCGTCTTGTGATCTGGCTGCAAAATAAAACAATTAAACTGTTGTTAGTAATCAACTCATCTGCTTTGCAATAATTTAAAGCAAGCTAAAAATTTGACAAACACGTCAATCTTGAAATTCACATATTTTCAAATTATACATGCATCATGATGAAAGCTTTCAGAAAACTCATGGAAGATGTGCATATTTAGGTCTTATCAATTAAAAGCATCTTTAACTCATGAAATTAGTTAAAATTGGGTCCAATGACAATCTGTTGCATATTGCTGCAACTTTTACAAGGCAATTTCACAGCCTTACTTTTGGATCATTTTAACTTACATGTAACAGCCATTACAACTTAACTTAAAAAGCTGATGTATATAAAGAAAATAGCCTGCAAAGCCTCTTTTGCAATCTTGTTTTGGTTTTGCTGCTAGTTTGAAAGTGGGTGACTAGTTTACTCAGCTCTGTCAAGCAGCTAAAAAAGTTGTAAGTAACTTCTCTTAAACAAAAGCAATGAGAAAATAATTACAATAATTAAAATGTTATTTCCAGATAATGTATAGTTCACTCCAGCTGATGCTTGTTTCTAGATACCATCAGTCGATCTCCTGACCAAAGGATCAGGGATGAGGACAGAATTAACAGAACTGCCCAGGCATGTTAAGATTCACCATGAGAACACAATTATGAATGAACAAAGAGCCTTGAAAATAAGAGAGAATTGATTAGAGAAAGACCAGGAGGGTAGACCTTTGTGCTGATCATGACAGAGTGCATTACAGCAAGTACAGAAGAAATATTAGCTACGAACTATCAGGTGGCACGCTGAATATAGAATTCTCTCCATAAACTATTCTTAACTATCTGAATGAGGACCATGCATACTCAAAAAGGATAAACAGAAAAGGCGAACGTGAGTGGAATAAGAGTGATTTATGGTCTTTTTACAATATACCGTGGAAATACAAAAAGAAAAATACTCACAAAATAATAATAAAAAAGAGCAATAAATATTGATAACATGAGATGAAGAGTCTTTAAAAGTGAATCCATAGGTTAAGGGAACATTTCAATGATGGGACAAGTGAAATTGTGTGTAGTTATCCCCTCTGGTTCAAGAACCTGATGGTTGAAGGGTAGTAGCTATTCCTGAAACAACAGCCTCAAAGAATTTTTGTCTTTTGCACATTGGTTGTTTGTCTTTGCTGTGTGCACTTTTACTCTGATGCTATTGTTCTTTATATCTACTGTAAATGCCTGCAAAAAAAAATCTCAGGACAGTATATAATACATTTACTTTGAACCCAAAGAGTGTGTGATCCCATCCATTGTCATAGGCATAGCAGAGTTTAACATCAATCTCATCATAAAAACTGTCATCAATACTACACATAGAATTTTCTAACATCAGTACTTTTTTTTCCATTCAAGGGCATTGGTATTTCCATACCTGGCCAGGATGTAACCAGTCAGTATACTCTCCACCGTGCATCTATAGAAGTTTGTCAAGATTTCAGATGACTTGCTGAATCTTTGCAAACTTCCAAGAAAGTAGAGGCACTGCGGTACCTTCTTTATAATGGCACTGGACCTAGGGCAGATCCTTTGAAATGATAACGCCGAGGTGCAGACTTATGGTGCACCTTTGCTGATGGAGATTATTGAGGAGATGTTGCCAATCTGAACTGACTGGGATCTACAAGTGAGGGAAATCCGTTTGCACAAAAAGGTATTGAGACCTAGGTCTTGGAGTTCATTGATTAATTTTGAGCTATTGATTAGTTCCTTAATCAGTATTACCTGTGAGCTTGTATAAAGGGTCAATCAATGGCCTCAAATTATAATATAATATAGACACAATCAAAAACAACAATCATTAACGTTTGATTTGCATTGCCACCTGTAATCAGCAAGTTGTTTTCAATGTACATGTTCTACATTATTTAAAGGCATCCAGATGTTCAAATGCTGAAATCCCATGCTCAGGGGAATCATTTTATACACAGGAGAAGAGGTAAGGTGACAAGGAAAGCAGATAAAACAGTGAGAAAAGCATCATCAAACCAACCCCATGCAACTAAAACCTGATAAGTTATATGGTTCGACAGTAGGGCTCTTATGCCACAGAGGTACCAGACCATAGTAAAAGCATTACTCAAAAGAAAAAATATTTCGTTAAACTTACTTAAACCAACGTAAATGAAATAGCTGTTGCTAAAGAGGCTGGTGGAGACTGATAATGCTATAACAACAGTTGAATATTAATAATCATTCAAGCCATCTTTCTGTTTATGAATGAAATCAGCTTATTTCTATGTAAAAACATTGTTCTGCATTTTATTTCAGAAACTTAGCATTCCAAGATACTGGAGCATGTAGTAAAATACTTACTAAATATTGATTTGAAATTTGCATTGATTTTGATTTCAAATATTTGGAATGCAAGATAACCCATCAGCAAAGACACTACAATGACAACCCCAAGTTTTATTGGACCTGAAAGATCAAATAGTTAAAAAAAGACATGTCAGCTTGAGAAAATGTTTTAGGAAATAAGACACAATAAGAAATTGCAAACAACTTACTTGTCCAGTAACGGACACAATATTCCAGGAAAGGAGGAGGGCTGTAGAAGGAGTGATTTACCGTAACAAATCCATATTGAGGGACTTTGATTGTGGGGACAGCTTAAAAATCTGGGCTATTTTTCTTGAAAAGCATGAGGTTACAAAGTTGTTCAAAAGACTTTTTTTTAAATCATGGAAAACAGAAAAATTCTTCACACTAGCAAAGCTGTGAAGTACTTAAGGACACAAAATGAAACTCAAAAGAGCCAAATGTGATGCAAGGAAGAATTTGTTTTTGTAGATTCAATTTCAAAATCAATTTTATAGTAAAAACTGGAATCCTATAGGTCATGATTTTTTGAGACAAAATTGTTGCTAACATTTTTGAACAATCTTTAATCTAAAAGCTTAATATCCGCAAACCAAACAGTGCACTTATTGAAAATACTGCATTTCCAATAAATTGAATTGAATGGGTGAACAATTCATGTAATTTATTCAGAATAAATATTAAATTTAAGTTCAGGATTATATACATTAACTACATTAATTGACAAATTGTGGGACTGAAATAATAAAACAGCAGAAAACACTGAATAAACAGAAATAAGCACCAGGTCTCAACTTTTTTTCCTTAAAAAACATAATTATTGTTACCAATTCATTACTCAGCGATAATCTCTGCTCAAAATTACGACACGTGATAGATGATTGTCAATGTGAGCAAATGCTCTAGAAAGGTTCACCAACCCTAGTACACTGTCAATTGATGTTCCAAATTTAATTTTATCCAGGTGTCTTGATATAAAGCAAATGGCGTTAAAAAGTAATTTAATAAAGTTTGCTGTATTTACCTGCTATTCTCATTGTTCCAATTTTAATGAAAATCACCCAGCTTCAATATCTGTAAGAATAAAACACCCTCAATTTCAATGAAACTATGTTTCAAAGAAAAATAATTGGTTTCAAATAAATAATTGAAATAATCGTGAATGTCAATACTTGAGTCTCCATAGTCTAAGACGTATTCATCCATAAAAAAGTAATAAATAACTTGTTTCTTTATATCCAGACTGGGAATTTCTACTCAAGAGAAGAGGACTAGTTATTATCGGACGTTGTACAGCACAATAGCAAATCCCAGTAATAGACTCCATACCCAGATGCATCGTGATTACTTACCAGCCTAATAATCAGCACAGGTATGCATTACATTTATTTTGAAAATCTCATTGAGATTGGAAAAGTACAGGAGAAAAGTTGAAAAGTGTTGAGTACATTAAGTGGTGAAAGGTTGCTTAGTTAACTTGAAACAATGTGTCTTAAGACTTGAGGTTACAAGGAAGAGGAGTTTATAAGGATTTATATCCCATAGGAATGCAAGAAATAGCTTTTGCAGCCTACAATCAGGAATGAGGTGGCAGGGAATTATGGGGGTAGGGGGAAGAAAACAAAATCTCATGAGATCCTAATTGTACTTTGTACATATATGAATGAATTACTTGGACATTAACTTTGAACAGGTCACACAACCTAAATGAAAAACTTACTCAGTTCAAATTTATAAGTATGGAGGGCAATCCCATTTGCTAGCTCTAACTCAGCTGTTAGTTGTCATGATACTCTTCCATCCTCACCTATTATTTTCTATTACTAATACATTGATTTAAGGAACATCTTAACTGTGTGCTGCAACATGTCTTGTGTAAGAAAACAACACACCACCATTATTGTTTCTTTACAGCATAATTGACTTTTAGATGTAGACAATCACATGAAAGACTGGAGAGTGATGTGGGAGAGTAAGGGAAAATTAATCTTGGTGTAGGTTAAAAGACTGGAACAACATCATGAGCTGAAGGCCTGTATTGTTCTATATGCCAATTGCACTCCATCCTAATGCAAGCACATCACCAAATGGTGCGAATTCATTTTATTTATAAACAGCATTCTCTTACACCAAGCCAAGCTTTCCACCTGCATTAAACTTATCTGTACTAGCATGATAACATAAATCGCAAATTCTCCCATTTAGTTCTATTTCCAATCCAATTCAATTTTAAATTGACATCAATTTTTTTTTAAACTGGAAATTTTCAAAAAGAGTTTGATAACTATTTTAAGGGAAAGCATGCAAAGATATGAACAGCAAGAGAATAAATGGGTGATTTGAAACTATACCATTGGGCTGACTCAGACATAACAAGCCAAAAGCTTCGCTGTGCCAGATTATTGGGTGAGGAAGCTAATTAACCTTACAACTCTCATCAAAAAAGGGTCTATTCTGTGACCTAACTACATCATTGATTGATATCCTATAATGTCTATGATTAACATAATTCTATTAATTTTAGAGATGAAAGCAGTTGTTATTAACAAGAGATCTCTAAAAATCCACTTGTTTTTGATACTGGAAGTGTTTCCGAGCTTGCGGTCAACAGTACTCCTTAGTCCTGGATTTCACCATCAGAAGAAACTGTTTCCCATCAACTCTCTTTAATATCTTGAAATCTTCAATTAAAACTCCTTTTGACCATCTAAATGATAGACAACTTAACAACAACCTGCACAGTGCCTCTTGTAATTTAACCCTTGGAGTCAGTTGTTTTTGTCATAAACATACTCATTCCCTCTGAGGCTCGTTAAAATATCTTTCATAAGGTGCAAATTCCAGAACTGCTCATCAGACTACAACTGTTGTCGTTCTCAAGTTTTTATTGCATTTGTCTTTATCATTTTCTGTACATACTCATTTCATTTTAATGCTCCAAGTATGAGATGATCCCAACTTTTTTGGACACCTACCTCTATCCACAACAATTCAAAATCTTTCGACCCTATGTCACCTCTTTCTAATGATTTAATTTCATTTTTTTTTAACCAACAAAGCAATGCCACCCCCTGCCTTCCTGCCTGTACTTTCAATACAAGGTGTATCCTTGGACAATAAGGTTCCCAGCTATAATCTTCCAGCCATGACTTGGTGATGCCTGCAACATCATACATGCCAAAATGTAACTGTGCTTCAAGTTCATCTACCTTATTCCATATACTGCACAGATTCAAACATAACACCTTCAGTCCTGTATTCACCCTTTTTGACTTTGATCACCTTTTGCATTGCAACATTCAGTTGACTGCAATTTTGCCCTATCATCAGCCTTTCCTTGCTGGGGGTCTCACTACGCATTGCATCTGCTGGTAAACCAACTACCTCA
The DNA here is from genome assembly GCF_030028105.1 of Mobula birostris. Lineage (NCBI taxonomy): Eukaryota > Metazoa > Chordata > Chondrichthyes > Myliobatiformes > Myliobatidae > Mobula > Mobula birostris. The sequence continues at coordinate 43,633,978 of NC_092378.1, read as the reverse complement.
TCTTCAGCACTATCACTGTGGATTCCACCTCCCTACCAAACTACTTTAAACCCATCCTAACAACTCTAGTCAACTTGCCTGCAAGAATATTGGACCCCCCCCCCCCCCCAGCTTCAGTTGTAAACTTTACCTTTTGTACAGGTTATACCTTCCCCAGCAGAGATCTATAAATCTAAATACCTGTCCCCTACATCAGTTCCTCAGCACATAGTCACATGCCAAGTCATTCTATTCTTACCCTCACTGGCATGTGGCATAGGCAGCAATCCAGAGAGGTCCTGCTTCCCAGCTTTCTACCTAGCTCCCCAAAATCTCTCTCAGGGCCTCATGATGTTGCCTACCTGTGCCATTGGTGCCAATATGCACAAACACCTCTCGCTGCTCACCCTCAACCTTGAGAAAACCATGGATCTATTCTGAGACATCCCTGAATATGGCACCAAGAAGACAATACCACTGATATCTCTATTGGGCTCACAGAACCGTGTCTCTGTTCTTCTGATTAAGGAATTTCCTATTAACACTGTGAGTTCTCTTCACCTTTCTGCTCTTCTGAGCCACAGCAGCAGACTCAGTGCCAGAGACCCAGTCACTGTGGCTCCCCCTGGATGGTCGTCCCCATTGACATTATCTAAAGTTATATACTTATTATTGAGGGGAACGGCCACAGGTGTACTCTGCACTGGCTGTGCATTTCCCCTCCTTCTCCTGACAGTCATCCACTATCCTGTCTCCTGCAACCTCAGGGTGACCACTTCCCTGTAGCTCTTGTCTATCACCTCCACATTTTCCTGCATGAGTCGAGGTTATCGAGCTGCAGCTCCAGTTCCTTAATATGCCCTCTCAGGAGCTGCAGCTCGGTGAACCTGGTGCAGGTGTGTTTATCCGGGAGACTGGAGGTCTCTCAGACTTCCCACATCCCACACGCAGTATAAATCACTACCTCTGGAGCCATTCTCACTAAACTACTATGCCCTAGTAGATGAGGAATGAACAAATAAGAACAGAAGGAGAATAACTTCAAAGGCAATTTACCTCACCCAAGCCTGATGAGCCAAAGCCACTCTAAAGACAGGCACACTCCAAAAGAATGGCCTCTCCACTTGCACTTGAATTATTCTTACTAGCCCTTTCTAATGAATCCCCCTTGCTGATTGGTCATTCCTCAGTGAAACTGCTGTGAAACTCTGGCTTTAAAATCTCCGTCGCTGTCCTGATTAAAAGGTAGCTCTCTTTATGTACTCCTGATGTGGATTATCATATCAATTTTCCACAATCTAACTATGTGCTAAATCCAATACTTACATACTTCCCTTTATCAAAAATATCCACTTACAGGAACAAGCTATGTCATAAACGTAACCCTCAATTCTCCACTGTGGTTCTGCATAGATCTCAAGGGATCACAAGTGGGTCTCAAGGGATCACATGTGAGCAACATATTAAACTAGCTAGGGATGCGTTATACTTCACTGGTTTCAGAGTCATTTGATCAAATTACAGAGGGAGAATTAACGAAGGGGTTATAGCCCAGTAAAATGTTTTAATACATAAGTGAAAAATACATTCCCTTTTTATTCCAGAACTCTCTTATTTTTGTAAAAATAAAAACTAAGAATGCATCATAATTGGTATTTAAAATATCAATGTATTAATGATCAAGAATCAAATCCAGCTAATAAAAACATACATAATGTGCAAAAGTCTTAAACACATACAGTATAAATAGTTAGGGTCCTAAGACTTTTGCACAGTACTGTAGTAATTTTATTTATTGCACAGAACTGCTGCTGCAAAATAAAACATATTTGAATTGAATTCAAATGAATTGACTTTATTTCTCGCATCCTTCACATACATACTTGGACTTCAGGGTGCCCCGAGGCGACTCGTGTGGCAGCAGAACTCTCAATGGATATGATTAAATATTCTCCTTTCCACCTGATACTGCTAAAAAGCTCAGCTGCTTCCAAGGTCAGTACAGTCAACAAAGATGTCTTAATGCGCTTAAACGAACTATCACTGCTTAGAACTGACGAAAACAATGGTGATTGGGAACAGATTCCTCATAGGATTCCACATAGGAAACATGGCTGCAGGTCAGGGATACAAGTGCGTTTAAGGGTACGGGGTTTAAAACTCCCAATACCGACTACCTTGCTGGCAAATGTGCAGTCTCTGGTGAATAAAATCAATGATCTCAGAGCTAAGGTGCTGATTCAGAGGGACATTAGGACCACTGGTGTCCTTTTGTCTCATGGAATCCTGGCTAACCCCTTCTATCAGCAATTCAGATCTACGGGTTTACTATACACTGTCAGGATAGATAGGACACCGACTGCTGTCCCAATTCTGCTCAGCAGAACTGGAATATCTTGCAGTTAAATGCCGTCCATCTTACCTACCACGGGAGATTTCCGGGATCATTTTGGTAGCAGTATACATTCCACCTCAGGCCATTGTCAATCAGGCTTTAGATGATCTGAACAATGGGATCAACATGCATGAAACAGCACACCTGAACACCTTCACCATTGTTTTGGGGGATTTTAACCAGGCCAGTCTGAAAAACAATCACTAAGCAATTACCATCAACAGATCACTTACAATACCAGAGAAAACAACACACTGGACAATTGCTACACAATCATCAAAAATTTCACACCCTTACTTTGGGAAATCTGATCACCTGTCTACACTTCTACTCCCTGAGTAGACGCAAAGACTGAAGACTACAGCACCGGTAGTGAGGACCAAGAAGATATGGACATGAGAAGCACAGGAGCGATTACAGGACTACTTCGAATCGGTGGACTGGACTGTATTCAAGGATTCACCTACAAATCTAGATGAGTATGCTGCAATTAGTACCGACTTCATTAAAACCTGTGTGGATGAGTGTGTGTCTACAAAGACTTACTGTACATTCCCAAACCAAAAGCTGTGGATGAACCAGGAGGTATGTCGTCTGTTGAAGGCTAGATCTGTGGTATTTAAGTCTGGCGACCTGGGTCTGTACCAGAAAACCAGGTATGATTTGCAAAGGGCTATTTCAAGGGCGAAGAGACAATTTCAAGTGAGGTTGGAGGCAACATCGGATGTATGACAACTCTTGCAGGGCTTGCAAGACATTACTTCCTACAAAGCAAAACCCAATAGCATGAATGGCAGTGATGCTTCACTACCAGATGAACTCAAAGTCTTCTATGCCCGCTTTGAAAGGGAGAACATAACTACAGCTGTGAAGATCCCTGCTGCACCCAGTGACCCTGTGATCTCTGTCTCAGAGGTCGATGTTAGGCTGTCTTTAAAGAGAGTGAACCCTCGCAAGGCAGAAGGTCCTGATGGAATACCTGGTAAGACTCTGAAAACTTGAGCCAACCAAATGGCGGGAGTATGCAAGGACATTTTCAACTTCTCACTGCTATGGGCGGAAGTTCCCACTTGCTTCAAAAAGGCAACAATTATATCAGTACCTAAGAAGAATAATGTGAGCTGCCTTAATGACATCTACAGTAATGAAATGCTTTGAGAAGTTGGTTATGACTAGACTGAATACTTGCCTCAGCAAAGACCTACACCAATTGCAATGTGCCTATCGCCACAGTAGGTCAACAGCAGATGCAATCTCAATGGCTCTTCACACGGCCTTAGACCACCTGGACAATACAAACACTATGTCAGGATGCTGTTCATCGACTATAGCTCAGCATTTAACACCATCATTCCCACAATCCTGATTGAGAAGTTATAGAACCTGGGTCTCTGTATCTCCCTCTGCAATTGGATCCTCAACTTCCTAACCAGAAGACCACAATCAGTGCGGATTGTTGATAATATCTCTTCCTTGCTGACTATCAACACTGGTGCACCTTGGGTGTGTGCATAGCCCACTGCTCTACTATCCCTATACCTATGACTGTGGCTAGGCATAGCTCAAATACCATCTATAAACTTGCTGATGATACAACCACTGTTGGTTGAATCTCAGGTGGTGATGAGAGGCTGTACAGGAGTGATATGCAAACTAGTGGAGTGGTGTTGCAGCAACAACCACCTGGCACTCAATGTCGGTAAGATGAAAGAGCTGATTGTGCACTTCAGGAGGGGCAAGGTGAAGGAACACACACCAATCCTCATAGAGGGAACAGAAGTGGAGAGATCTAGAAGTTTCAAGTCCCTGGGTGGCGAGATCTCTGAGGACCTAACCTGGCCCCAACATATCAGCGCAATTATAAAGGCCGCAAGACAGCAACTATACCTTATTAGGAGTTTGAACATATTTGGTACGTCAACAAATACACTCAAAAACTTCTACAGGTGTACCATGGAGAGCATTCTGACAGGCTACATCACTGTCTGGTATGGGGGGGGGGGTGGTACTACTGCACAGGACTGAAAGAAGCTGCAGGGGGTTGTAAATTTAGTCGGCTCCATCTTGGGTACTAGCCTACAAAGTACCCAGGACATCTTTAGGGAGTGGTGTCTCAGAAAGGCAGCGTCCATTATTAAGGACCTCCAGCACCCAGGGCATGCCCTTTTTCACTGTTACCATCAGGTAGGAGGTACAGAAGCCTGAAGGCACACACTCAGTGATTCAGAAACAGCTTCTTCCCCTCTGCCATCTATTCCTAAATGGACATTGAACCCGTGAACACTACCTCACTTTTAAAAAATATATTATTTCTGTTATTGAAGGATTTTTAATCTATTCAATATAGATATACTGTAATTGATTGATTTATTCATTATTTTTTCTTCTTCTAATTATGTATAACATTGAACTGCTGCTGCTAAATTAACAAATTTCACGACAGATGCTGGTGATAATAAACCTGATTCTGACATGAGGAGTAAAAATCTTTACGTTACGTCTCCGTCTAAATGTGAAATATGCAATTTATAGTAATTTGTAATAAATAGTATGCACAACAGGACAGTCAATATAGCATAGAAATACAATTGTATCAGATGAGTTAATCAGTCTGATGGCCTGGTGGAAGAAGCTGTCCTGGAGCGTGTTGGTCCTGGCTTTAATGTTGCGGTACCATTTCCTGGATGGTAGCAGCTGGAACAGTTTGTGGTTGGGGTGACTCGGGTCCCCAATCACCCTTCAGGCCCTTTATATGAAACTACAGGACATAGGACAGTACAGGCCCTTCGGCCCACAATGTTGTACCGACCCTCAAACCCTGCCTCCCATATAACCCCCCACCTTAAATTCCTCCATATACCTGTCTAGTAGTCTCTTAAATTTCACTAGTGTATCTGCCTCCATCACTGACTCAGGCACTGCATTCCACGCACCAACCACTCTCTGAGTAAAAAAGAACCTTCCTCTAATATCACCCTTGAACTTCCCACCCTTTACCTTAAAGCCATGTCCTCTTGTATTGAGCAGTGGTGCCCAGGCGAAGAGGCGCTTACTGTCCACTCTATCTATTCCTCTTAATATCCTGTATACCTCTATTATGTCATCCTCCTTCTCTCCAGAGAGTAAAGCCCTAGCTCCCTTAATCTCCAATCATAATGCATACTCTCTAAACCAGGCAGCATCCTGGTAAATCTCCTCTGTACCCTTTCCAATGCTTCCACATCCTTCCTATAGTGAGGTGACCAGAACTGGTGACGGTACTCCAAGGGTGGCCTAAACAGAGTTTTATAGAGCTGCATCATTACCCCGCGACTCTTAAGCTCTATCCCTCGACTTAAGAAAGCTAACACTCCATAAGCTTTCTTAACTACCCTATCTACCTGTGAGGCAACTTTCAGGGATCTGTGGACAAGTGCCCTCAGATTCCTCTGCCCCTCCACACCATCAGGTATCCTACCATTTACTTTGTACTCTGCTTTGGAGTTTGTCCTTCCAAAGCGTACCACCTCACACTTCTCTGGGTTGAACTCCATCTGCCACTTCTCAGCCCACTTCTGCATCCTATCAATGTCTCAATGCAATCTTCGACAATCCTCTACACTATCTACAACACCACCAACCTTTGTGTCATCTGCAAACTTGCCACCCAACCCTTCTACCCCCATATCCAGGTCGTTAATAAAAATCACGAAAAGTAGAGGTCCTAGAACTAATCCTTGTGGGACACCACTAGTCACACTCCTCCAATCTGAATGTACTCCCTCCACCATGACCCTTTGCTTTCTGCAGGCAGGCCAATTCTGAATCCACCTGGCCAAACTTCCCTGAATCCCATGCCTTCTGACTTTCTGAATAAGCCTACCATGTGGAACCTTGTCAAATGCCTTACTAAAATCCATGTAGATCACATCCACTGCACTACCTTCATCTATATGCCTGGTCACCTCCTCAAAGAACTCTATCAGGCTTGTCAGACACCATCTGCCCTTCACAAAGCCATACTGATCGTCCCTGATCAGACCATGTTTCTCTAAATGCCCATAGAACCTATCTCTAAGAATCTTTTCCAACAGCTTTCGCACCACAGACATAAGGCTCACTGGTCTATAATTACCCGGACTATCCCTACTACCTTTTTTGAACAAGGGGACAACATTCGCCTCCCTCCAATCCTCCGGTACCATTCCTGTGGACAACGAGGACATAAAGATCCTAGCCAGAGGCTCAGCAATCTCTTCCCTCGCCTCGTGGAGCAGCCTGGGGAATATTCCGTCAGGTCCCAGGGACTTATCCATGGTTGGGAAAAGAGGAAGAGGATGGGGATAGAGTGTGAAGCACCAGAGAGACATTCTGTAATGATCAATAAACCAAGGTTTGGAATCAAATGACCTTGCCTGGTATCTGAGGGCTGAGTGCATATGCATCCGCAGCAGCCCCCCGACCCTGGCACTGCTTCTCTGCACATGTCCCACACATTTCTTGCGGCGCCCCACGCTCACCATTCCCAACATCCTTTACTCCTGCCAGATTTATAAGTTCACTCTTCGTTCCACGTTGACAAATACAGAACAGTGCAAAAGTCTTAGGCACCCTTGCTATACGTATGTGCCTAAGACTTTTGCGTAGTATTGTTTAGAATCCTGCAGAGTCTTGATAGGGTAGGCACATTCACTTTGAGAAGAAATTAGATCCAGACTTCACTATTTCAAGATAATGGTTCACCTCCAACACAAAAATTGGGAGAATTTTATTTCAGGCTGGCGGAAGCAGAGTCTTCTTTGACACAGATTCTTCCTCAAAGGGTGAAAATTTACTGTGAGTAATGCATAATTGAGGTAACAAACTATCTCTGACATGACATTGCTGCATGGTGTCGTCCCGAGACTGAATAGTCTACTCTGCCAAATTCTAAATTTCTGCTATTCTGAGTTTAAAAAAAAGCTTTAATTAATTTGATCGTTTGCCTCAGCACCAATTGCTCTCTTAAGCCTTAAAAGAACTTGGAAATCTAAATAAATTGTATCCATAAACCTTAACCTTGTCTATATTTAGTTACCCCAGTAAAGAACTAAGTCAGGTTCAACCAATACATTCTTTTCAAGGTCCTAACTAACCACTGCATATTGTGTTTTTGTTTTCTACAAACTTATCTACATTCTTCTTTTGTAGGATTCCATTATAATTCCTAACATCAAGTTAAGCCAAATGGTCCACAGGTCCTGGGGCACGAATTTCCTTCTAAACATTAAACACCAGTCCTTTGGTGTTGCATCTATTCTTCAAGAAATTGCTCACTTATTAGCATGTGGCTGCCTTCTCAGAGTCATAGAGTTGTAGAGCACGAAAATAAGTCCTTTGGCTTAATGAGTCTATACCAACATTCATTATATTAATCCTACACAAAACCTAGATTTCCCCTCAAGTCTATGACAAGCCTAGAGATGAAAGGCAATGTACAATGACCTATTAATCTACCAACCTGCATGATTTCAGGAAGTGGGAGGAAACAGGAACATCTAGAAAAGTGGCTCCCAACCTTGGGTCCATGGACCTCTCGGTTAATGGTAAGCGTCCATGGTATTAAGAGGTTGGGAACCCTTGATCTAGAGGAAACCCATACAGTCAGAGGAAAATTGTGTAAGCTAGAGATCGTGACTGAATCCAGGTTGCTTGAGCTATGAAATAACAGCTCTACTGAATGCATTATTGTTCTAGCTGCCATAGATATTTTAAAATGGTTAGCATTGCCATTATAGCTTGGGTATTCCAAAGCCTGGAATTCAATTTTGATGTCATCTGTACGCTCTCCCTGTGAAGTACATAGGTTCCTCGGAATGCTCTGGTTTCCCTTTACAGACCAAAGGTGTACCGGCTGGTAGGTTAATCGGTCATTGTAAGTTGTCCTGTGTTAAATAGGTCATTTGCTGGGCAGACAGGCTTGTTGGGCCAGAAGAGCCTGATCTGGACTGTGTCTCTAAGTAAAATAGAAATGTAATCTATGAGTTTTAACCTGTGAGTTTTATTCATGAGAAATTTCTCTCATGTTCTGAAATCATGCCCACCTCCCCAGTAAACATAAATAATTATTTATTGTTACTATTTCACCTTTTGCTTCCATTTTTCTGCAGCTCATCCCTCAGTGGCCTTAGTCTCTGAAATAAGTGCTCCTATGTAGAGCATTACTATTTTATGTACTTTGATCTATTTTTGTAGTTTTCTTTCTATCCTGTTGAAAAATTAAAATGTTTTCATTTTGCACTTAAAATTTTTGTTTTCCGATAATCGTTTTTGTTTCCATCTTATTGTCCCAAGTTTCATCTCAAGAACCTCAAAACCTGCTCTTCTCCAATTTATCATGTACAGCACAAGACTTCCTGAATTATTTAAAACGTTGCCTGTTTTAGTTCATTATTTCTCACTCGATCCAAAAGTGGATCATTCTACCAACACACTGAATTAAAAAACAGCCCTGTGCATTTTGCAAGGACTCATCCCCTTAATGTCTCCTACTGCTTCTGGCCAGTTAAAGTCAGGATGGTTACAATACCTTGACTATTATTTTAAGTTTTTTTCAATTATTCTCCCAATTTCTTGGTAATAGTTTACTTCCTTTCACTTCACATGGTCTGTAGAACACTCCTATTAACAAGATATGTGTTTTTATTAATCTGGATGATGACCACAGTTCTGACTGAAACTGGCTGTAATCAACCACCTACTAGCACTACTCCAATCCCGAACATCTCTATCACTACTGTATCTAGACCCTTCGGATGCCAATGCATCAATGTGGAATGTTTGAGTTTTGGTGGGCTGGAAAAATGGCCAGCTAGTGGGAACCCACACAGTTTAACCCTTTGAAAAATAGGCATTTCAGCAAGATAAACAGTCTGTGTGGAATGGGCAACATTTTTAGAAGTGATTAAAGGAAAGAATGACAGGAATAAAGCTTTTATAAGGTAGCTTTAGCACAAAGAGCAAGTAAAAATGAAGCTTGTTCCACTCAAAAATACGCCATACTAAAATCAAATAGAGCTTGAGGGAGGATAAGGACATCCCTGATGGTCAGTACATTCCCCATTATCGGCTTTAGGAAGAACTTTAGTTCTGAACTGAAAAGTACAGAGTCCTATTCCAGGTCAAATTCTATTATGTGGAACCAAGAATATTAACCTTTTTTTAAATTTCACAAAACCAGATGCTATAAATTACTGTGGCTACTGACAGGAGTTTTATTTGCATCTCTGGGCATGTGACCATCTGATTAATGACGAAGGGGGCTATGCAAATACCTAAGAAAGCTAACATACACCACCATCATTTTATGTTAGTCACTGTGTTTGAGCCAAAACAAACAGGCCGCAAAATTTTAAGTTCCTCTTTAATCACATGTCTGAATTAGACCACAGCAGAGCCGATGCTTATCCACTGACTGACAAAGGGGTTACTTCCAGGAAAATGCAGGTATTTCCCAATAGTTTCAATGTAAAAACTGTTGTTACATTCCACAGCCAAGAATATTGCTCAATAAATGTAAACACTTAAAAATATATCAATACAATTCTTAAAATAAAACAATTTCAGGGTATGGACCAAGTGAATCTCTTTTACCTGCTTATTCTTCAATGAACTGTGCACCACCTACCTCCCTCTTCCCCTCCCCTCTCCTCCCAATTCTCTTCGGCAGTGATGGGTTGAGTTAACTGCAATCTTTATTGACAATGATTTGAATTTTAAGGATTGAAATTCCAGTGCAGATCCCCTCTCCACCCTGAATTCACTCATAATTTTTTGCCAACATAACCCATGATTTGTTTTAGTGGTTAAAAATCTACATGAAGGGAGGACACCAACACTAACAAACCTCTTACACTACAGCCAAATCTGAGGGCCATCTGTAATATTGAACAGGAAACAACAAGACAGCTTACACTTCATTGATTGCTTTAACAAATTTCATTTGCAATGACGAGTCTGTGTGGATACACGTGCTTGTGTTTATGTTTGTCTCCCAAGCTGCTATGTACAGGTGACATTTGCACATACTCTGAAGCTGGGATCCAAGGCCAGCATCAATATTTTCAAAGTCTCTTACTTTCATTAATGGGTCTCCTCAAATTGTAGGAGCGATCAAAGAAGTTGGTGTCAAAACGACTTATAATTTATTGAAACTGGTGCACACCGGAGACCAGACAAAGCTGATCGTCAAAAATATGATTTTGTGTCAGCCTTATACACCTTTCCACATCTGTGATATGCAGAAAACTTAATTAAAAATGTTTTGATCGTTACACTTCTCCATATGTATCGCTACACAGAAGACTTAGTTAACAGTAAAACTATGCTTTGGTTACAGAATATAACACTTAAATTTCCACAAGTTTAATTCAGTCAACAGCAAGTTCTTGCCACAATAGTAGCATGCTATAAGACAATTAAGTCTCTTTATTTTTGTTGATCTGTATCAGCAGCATTCTGTTTTCACATCAGTACAAGCAACATTCTATTTCACCAGTTTTTAACCCTCTGTAGTCTTACCCCTACAACAGACCAACTCCCAAATTTCAGGAGCAAACCATTTCAGAGAGGCTGGCACTGACGATGAAATTCACTGTCACCTTCAATGTGTTAGTTAGGACAGCACAAGTGATTCAGGAATTCTGTTTGCAGATTAAGACTTCAGATCTAGCACAAAAGTTGATCCCCTGAAGCTGCATTGACCCCTGCTCTCCTGTATCATACCGAGAGCGCGCTAGACTAATCTACAAAGTACCAACACCATCTCCACAAAATCTTACAAATTTACTAGATGGACAAGTGATCCAATATCATTGCCCTCTCTGAAGGTCAACATTCCCAGTATTGATATCATGGCACTTACATGCCTTGCTCTTTAAATCACTCCAAGCTCTCTCAGGGGAACTGTTTACCAGATACAGAGTATGCGGTCAAACACCCCCTGAAGAACTGCAACATCCTTACTGACCCTCATCTATGACATAGAAAAGTGGAGGAGACATTCAGGATGTCATTGAGAACAGAAGCCGAGCATTACAGGAGAAGGAAGAGTGCACTACCCACCCACTCTACTGACCACTTCCTGACCCATTTGTTGAAGAGTATGCTACTCTAATGTTGACCTCATCAGCCCCAGCAGAACCATAACAAAAGCAAGCCAAGCAGATTTATCCAGGTGTAGGGAAGGGTGGTGGTGGGGGGGTACTTTCGCTGAAAAGACGAACCTTTTGCCTGAATTTGGCTTGCAGTCAATGGTGTACATTTATTAAGAGAAAAGGAACACAATTCAAAGATCTACTGTACAAAAAACATCAAAGTTGCTGGTGAACGCAGCAGGCCAGGCAGCATCTCTAGGAAGCGGTACAGTCGACGTTTCAGGCCGAGATCCTTCCTCAGGACGAAGGGTCTCAGACTGAAACGTCGACTGTACCTCTTCCTAGAGATGCTGCCTGGCCTGCTGCATCCACCAGCAACTTTGATGTGTGTTGCTTGAATTTCCAGCATCTGCAGAATTCCTCGCGTCAAAGATCTACTGTAATGTGAGCTTAATATATGCAAAGCTGAGCACAATAATTCACATTGTAGCTAAGTACTTTAAGCCCCTGACTTCATATTAGACAATCTCCAGAGAAAACAATCTTAGGGATTCATGGCTCTGAACAAAAAAAAACACATTTTATTAACTGGAGTTCATAATGTTCCAATAATAGTAATATAATTTTATATTAATGCAAGTTTTGAGCTGGGAGTAAGACAGAATGGTTTTTCTTACAGCAATTATTCTTTTCATTCCATCCCCTAAGATAGTAAGTATAGCCAATACCACACTGTTCATTGTACATAGTCTGAGAAGCTGGAAGCAAAGAATATGTCCTCAAGGGGTTTTTATTTCTCATGTTTCCTACTTTGCCGAACAATTAATACAGCCAACTAAGATCAATTTAAGCCATCCATAACAGGTTCATCCCACATTCTAAAGATGTACCAGTTAATAGCCTAATTGATTATTTTAAATTGCCATCAGGGTTAAATAGGTGGGTTGCTGGGCGATGCAGGTCATTGGGCCGATCAGCATTGTATCTGAATAACATTACACTGATAGGCAGGAGGCAAAATGTGCTGGATTCAAACATTGTATCCTCAGGAGTCCCACTGGAGCTTCTCAAAGTGGTGAGCGGTATGGCTGGGTTTGGTGGCATCAGTTTTTCCACCAACAAAATTGGTGAAGCCTAACACCTGGAAACAGTGAAATTCGGTCAGTTTGTAAAATGGAACAATCACTTACAGAATGAAGGTGAGCGTGATCATTACCTGAGTGCATTGGTCATGGCTCTGAGACTAAAACCAAAAGGGGGCAGTGATTTGAAGTGCTGGTATCTGGCAGTTTCACCAGAAGCTTAAGAGTGGATACAATGACAATAGCGAACAGCAAACGAAATAACAGGACTGGTCTTCACTTACAATTACAAAAATGTCAGTTTGCTGCAACCTCAATATGAGGCACTCCAAAGATCAGGCGATTAGGTGGATTTTCAGTGATAAAGCAGCTGAGGCAGCAGAAAACCACCGTAAAACAGGATTCAAATGGCACAATCCAAAAAGGAGCAAGCAGAGCTGTTTATCATTTGCTGGCCTAAGAGTGACAGAAAATGTAAAAGAAATGTTACTGTTTAAACCGGACAAAGGATTTTTTTTTTTGCTTTTAATTAATAACGAGTTTGCATCAAATATAGCTCAATAGTTCAAAAAATGGTCTGGCTGCAATTACTTAGGGAAGCCTGGATATCCAGAGGATTTTTAAATAAACCTAAGGGTTTGTTTATAAACAAAGATACCACAGGAAACAGTGGAATCATGACAGATGAGAGATAGGCAAGGCACTGAAAGATGCAGTCTTAGTGTAGACAAATGGGATTAATGCAGATGGGCAAAAAGATCGGTATCGACTTTCTGTGCTGTACAATTCTATGGCTCCTTCTTCAAAGCTCTGGAATGGAGATCATCAAGTTCTGTCAGTGATTGTTTTCAGGTTTATTAACATTTCTACTAGTATTGTGGGTGGTAGGATAGAGGTATGTCTCTACCCAAGGAGCTGTAAGGTGCTCCTTCCTTCCACTAGCCTGCAGGTCACCCTTGGGCAAGATGTAAATCCCGATCAGGGTCATGTGAAGCCATGGGAGCAGGTGGTGGATGGTCATATGAGCAGCTGGTGCACTGAAGTCCTGGTTATGCAACCACTGATGCCAAGCAGACAACCTCTGAAGAGTATTGATAATGGCTGGGGTCACCGTCTTGTGAAGACACTGCCCAAAGAAGGTGGCAATAGCAAACCATTTCTGTATAAAAATTTGCCAAGAACAACCATTATCATGGAAAGACCATGATCGCTACGTCATACAACATGGCACATAATGAAGCGTGACTAGTATTTCTAATACATTTAATTTCATCATTTGCAACAGAACCTAGGTTTTCCAGCATTTCTGAGAAATTATTTTTGTGAATTCAGACACAAAATATGTTTAAGCTCTGCTATTTCCTTGTTCCCATTGTAATTTCTTCCATCTCATCCAACATATTTATCAATGCTATTAATTATAAATACTGGCAGAACTTTGTTGGTTTACTCCAACTGGTTACATCACTGTCTGGTATGGAGGGGCCACTGCACAGGATCGGAAAAAGCTGCATAAAGTTGTAAACTCTGCCAGCTCCATCATGGGCGCTGACCTCCCGAGCATCCAGGACAACTTCAAATAGCAACGTCTCAAAAAGTCAGCTTCCATTACAAAGGACCCCCCCCATCCAATGCCCTCTTCTCATTGTTCCTATCAAAGAGGTGGTATAAGAGCCTGAAGACACACACTCAATGTTTCAGAAACAGGTTCTTCCCCGCCTCCATCAGATTTCTGAATGGACAATGAACCCATGAACATTTCCTCAGCACTACTTATTTTATTTATATATATATATATATATATATATATATATATATATATATATATATATATATATATATATATATATATATGTGTGTGTGTGTGTGTGTGTGTGTGTGTGTGTGTATATATTATACACACACACTTCTTGTTGTCATTCACAGTTTTTACTTTGTATTGCAATGTCCTGCTGCCACAAAGGAACAACACATTTCACAATATATCACACACGATTCTGATTCACATTTCATTTTCCACAGCAATTTCCTGGTCATATTCACTGAATTGCAAACAATCCCAGCCCTGATGCTTCATTTTATTCTTTTACTTTTGTTTTAACATTCCTATATTTTAAAAATTATGTTCTACCTTATTAGTCATTCTATGCCCAATGTACGTTTACCACAAAATAACTAATTATTTCTTTAAATGTTACCAAGTGCCTGAATGCTATCATCCCCTAACATGCAGTTTTGCAATCTATCAACCGGCTCGAAACGGTTCTTTAAATGCCAATCATTGCCTTATTATCACAGCTTTATTACTATTAGACCTTTACAGTCAACCCAACCCGCTGCACACGCCTTATGTTCTGTACTTAACACTGGAAACCTCAGGCTAGGCTTTTACAGCATCACGTTCAATGTAAAATTGTATCGTGTTCTCGTCACTGTTGCTTTAAATAATTAACTCTACCCTTTCGCACAGTTGTAGATCTAAAACAGGCAATTCGTTCACACATCCTATACTTATATTAGCAATTTACGTTCCCCATGATAACCACATAACAACCTCCGGCGTATGAACTTGTAATTTCCTCACGTGTTCCTCCTTCACAATTACTATTTGGGGACCAACAAACAATTCCCACCCACCCACGTTTACTGCACCCCTTGACTTCACCCACCCGCTGCCACCTCTCGGTCGGCGCCACACCAGCGCTTTCCTTGCGACCTGCCCTGCCGACAGTGTGGAAGGGTTGGGGGACAAGGTTCCGAGACGCGCCATCAGGTTAGTAGTAAGGGACCAGAAAAGGAGGGGCTCCGAGCGTGATGGGAGAGGCCGAGTGCAGAATGGGAGGGGGTGGGGGAAGAAAGGGGATCACTTACTGACCTGCAGCACAGACAATGTGCTGTCTCTTTGCAGCTCCCAGTACCTCGAACTCTCACTCCGCTGCTCCCATCTGTCCTGGCAAAACGGGATTAGGCGCCCACCCCCTGGCGGCTGTCCGCCAACATTCCACGCCGCTGCCTGGCGACTGGCCGCCCTCCCTCACCACCGCCCCCTGGCGACTGGCCG
Organism: Mobula birostris; assembly: GCF_030028105.1. Taxonomy (NCBI): domain Eukaryota; kingdom Metazoa; phylum Chordata; class Chondrichthyes; order Myliobatiformes; family Myliobatidae; genus Mobula; species Mobula birostris. Next base: position 43,618,348 of record NC_092378.1, on the reverse strand, counting down.
CTCTCCCTCACCACCGCCTCCTGGCGACTGGCCGCCCTCCCTCACCACCGCCCCCTGGCGACTGGCCGCCCTCCCTCACCACCGCCTCCTGGCGACAGGCCGCCCTCCCTCACCACCGCCCCCTGGCGACTGGCTGCCCTCCCTCAACACAGTTGCCTCGTGTCTGGCTGCCCTCCCTCAACACCGCCACCTGGCGACTGGCTCCCACCCCTACTTCAACACTGGCTGTCCTCCCTCCACACCGCCACCTGGCGACTGGCTCCCACCCCTACCTCAACACTGTTGCCTGGCGTCTGGCTGCCCTCCTGCTTCAACACAGCCGCTCGCCCTCCCGAGACACCGGCGCCCTGCGTTCACTCAGCGCACTGAGCGCTTCCGAAAATGCCACCAGCGAAAGATGAGCGGGACAGCGCACAGTATCCATCAACGAAAACAAATTAGATTTGTAGACGAAACGAGTAGCAGGAACAAAATGATGGAAATCCGCAACCCCACAGAGAGACCGACTAGTAAATCTGAGAATGTCCCACCCACTGTGTTTGCTTTAAACCAGTGGAACTTTCTACAAACGATGACATATTTCAGCAGGTTTGTTTTCGTTAGGACTTCTTTCCATAATTTATTTATTTTTCTGGACCTGGACGTTGCTGGCACAAATTAACAACCTCAACTACCCTTGAAATATTGTAGTTATCCGCCTTATCCACTGTGAAGGTTGGTTAGAGAGTTCTGAGTTTAGAAGATCTGGCGCTATTTTTCCATATTAGTGTTGTGCAGTTCGGGGGGGGCGACCCGTTGTAGGCAATAAAAGCGAGTTGTTGCATAAACTCAGCCTTCATCTGGACCAGTGGTTCCCAAACTTTGTTGGGTTTCCGCCCCCTTGGCTCCTAGACCCAATCTCCCTTTCTGGCCATTACACAAAAAAACTATTTATAAAATTAATTTGCAATGCACAGTGAAAAAAATAGGAACTGCAAATTCAAAGCAGTGACAAGTAATTGTAAAAATATTCAAAACTATTTAAAACTACAAATAAAATAATTTCTTTTTTAATTCTAATAAAAAAATTTCATCAACAATTTTAGAGGATACATCAGTAGTTGAACTATTCACTTCATTGATTTTCACCTTTCAATGAGATGGATGGGCTTGGTGCAGTGATATCCCCTTCTCAATATCATACTGAATGTCATTCCGAAGGAGTCTCTGATTCCCACGTTCAGTATTTTGCAGTCTGTTTCGATGTGTTGAAAGAAGTTGAATGACTGCACTGAAACTGTGCTCCACAAAATATGATGTTGGAAAGGCAATACAGTATAGACCTTTTTCCACAGTGCAGGATAACATTCAGAGATTTCTTTCTGTAACCAAAAGTGATATGATTTTTCAACCTTGGCTTCAGTTCAGTCATTTTGTAGCAACATCAGTTCTTCCTCCATCCATCCTGTTAATTCCATATTATAACTGTTCAACAACCTGGCACTCAATGTCAGTAAGACGAAAGAGCTGATTGTGGACTTCAAGAAGGGTAAGATGAAGGAATACATACCAGTCCATATAGAGAGATCAGAAGTGGAGAGAGTGAGTAGTTTCAAGTTCCTGGGTGTCAAGATCTCTGAGGATCTAACTTGGTCCCAACATATCGATGCAGTTATTAAGAAGGCAAGACAGTGCTATACTTCATTAGAAGTTTGAAGAGATTTGGTATGTCAACAAAGACTTCTATAGATGTACCGTGGAGAGCATTCTGACAGGCTGCATCACTGTCTGGTATGGTGGGGGGGAGGGGGGGTTGCTACTGCACAGGACTGAAAGAAGCTGTAGAGGGTTGTAAATCTAGTCAGCTCCATCTTGGGTACTAGCCTACAAAGTACCCAGGACATCTTCAAGGAGTGGTGTCTCAGAAAGGCAGCATCCATTATTAAGGACCCCCAGCACCCAGGGCATGCTCTTTTCTCACTGTTACCATCAGGCAGGAGATACAGAAGCCTGAAGGCACACACTCAGCAATTCAGGAATAGCTTTTTCCCTTCTGCCATCTGATTTCTAAATGGATATTGAACCCTTGGACACTACCTCACTTTTTAAAATATATAGTATTTCTGTTTTTGCATGATTTAAAATGTTTTCAATATACGTATACTGTAATTGATTTATGTATGATTATAATTTTGTTTTTTTTCCTTCTATATTACGCATCGCATTGAACTGCTGCTGCTAAGTTAAAAAATTTCACGTCACATGCCGGTGATAATAAACCTGATTCTGATTCTGATTTATTACCCAATCTGCATTTGGATCAAGAGAAGATCCTGAAATCACTCTAAGATGTCTTTATGCAGTTCACCTAGGTGGGCACAGTACACTTGAATATCATCATCTGCTATTCTTTCTTGCTGTTCCATCTCGGAGAGGCTTGGAAATTGGAAAAGGTCACAATGGCCAAAGGGTTAACTTGGACAGAAATGTGGAGACACACATAAAATGCTGGAGGAACTCAGCAGGCCAGGCAGCATCTGTGGACAAAAGTACAGTTGAAGGTTTTCTCTTGTTTGAGAAACGTGGTGACAACTGATTTGACTTTGATGAGATCCACCTCATTCCCTTGCAATTGAAGATTGATTTAATTAAACTTTGCAAATAATTCTGGCAAATATGTGATGTCATGTTGAATATTCTTGAGTTGCTTACTGAACAACCCAAAATGTTGATTGTCCATTTCCCTCCATAGATAAAGGTCAAAGTTGAGTTTATTGTCTCATTCACAGATGCACTGAAAAACATACAACAGCATCACAGGCACATAGCATCATTTCAGTAGCATCCACAAGAAACACATTAAACATAAATTATACACATCTCATTAAGATTGAGATAATCTTTTTCATATCTTTATCCCGTACCATTCTCTCATGAACCCTTCTTTCCTATTCCTCAATTCATATTTATCTCTTCTCTCTCCTGTTCTCTTCATGCCTGACCTGAGCTCATTTTGTTTGTGACACCCACCCCCTGCTTCCTTTATTCTATTCCTACGAAATTGCTGTTACATGACATTCTTAACAATTCTCTCCATTGCTTTATCAAATTGTTTGCTGTTGTCCGACAATAATAAATATTTGACCACCCTTCTAACACACTACAGCCCACTTTCAACCTCTCTTTCATCTCCAAAGTCCCTGAATTTCTCTTAAGTTCCAGCACTCAGTCTCTGAGCTCTTGCAGCCAGGTCACATTGCTGGAACAGATCTTCTTAAAGTCACAATAGACATTTATGTGAATGTGGCAGAAGTTAAAATATCCTTCCTTGATCTCTCTGAAGCTTTTCTTTTCTCTGATGCCTCTCCAGAAAGACTCTCAGGGCTTGCTTCTCCTAGCCAGAGAGTCCTTCCCCCCTCCTTCATAGGCTTTTATGGAAGAGGAATGCATAAAACTCTGGAGGAATGCAGCAGGCCAGGTAGCACTCTATGGAGGGCAGTGGACAGTTGCCGTTTTTGGTCAGGACCCTTCATCTGTCCAGGCAGCACTCTATGGAGGGCAGTGGATGGTTGCCGTTTTTGGTCAGGACCCTTCATCTGTCCAGGCAGCACTCTATGGAGGGCAGTGGGGCAGTGGATGGTTGCCATTTTCGGTCAGGACCCTTCATCCGTCCAGGCAGCACTCTATGGAGGGCAGTGGGGCAGTGGACGGTTGCCATTTTCGGTCAGGACCCTTCATCTGTCCAGGCAGCACTCTATGGAGGGCAGCGGATGGTTGCCATTTTCGGTCAGGACCCTTCATCCGTCCAGGCAGCACTCTATGGAGGGCAGCGGATGGTTGCTGTTTTCGGTCAGGACCCTCCATCTGTCCAGGCAGCACTCTATGGAGGGCAGTGGGGCAGTGGACGGTTGCCGTTTTTGGTCAGGACCCTTCATCCGTCCAGGCAGCACTCTATGGAGGGCAGTGGGGCAGTGGACGGTTGCCGTTTTCGGTCAGGACCCTCCATCCGTCCAGGCAGCACTCTATGGAGGGCAGTGGACGGTTGCCGTTTTCGGTCAGGACCTGTCCAATTCCAGTCCACTTGACCCGAAATGTTGACTGTTCATTACTCTCCATAGATACTGCCTGACCTGCTGACGTCCTTCAGCTTTTTGTGTGTCACTCCAGATTGCAGCACCTGCAGTCTCTTGTCTCTCCACCTTCTATGAAAGAGGCCCCGTGCTTGCACTCCTCTGCTTCACAAATTGGAAACCCAGTCAAAAGCTAATAGAATACTCAGTCTCATGTCATTTCACTTGTGAAGATACTTGAAGATTTAAACTAACAAAGTGTTAACAAACTAACAAAATGCTTTAATGCAACAAGAAAAACCTGGTTAGAGTGAGAATATTCTCTACCAGATGCCTATTATCTTACAACCAAAACTAGTTTATCCAGTTCAACAACACTGAGGCTAATTGACTGCATGCTGCAATTCCTTATTAGTATATACAAGCAATATTAAAACCACATTCATTTCCAGAGAAATCTTCACCTCAGCAATTGTTACAGCTCTGAGGTGATCCCAATGAACTCTTCTTCAGTGGATTCCTAAGAAACCTGCAAATAGTTGAAGAACACACACCAAGTGCTGGAGAAACTCAGCAAGTCAAGCAGCAAACAACAGGAATTCTGCAGATGCTGGAAATTCAAGTAACACACATCAAAGTTGCTGGTGAACGCAGCAGGCCAGGCAGCATCTCTAGGAAGAGGTGCAGTCAACTGTACCTCTTCCTAGAGATGCTGCCTGGCCTGCTGCGTTCACCAGCAACTTTGATGTGTGTTAAGTCAAGCAGCATCTATGGAGGGCAATAAATGGTCAATGTTTTGGACCGAGAAGGATGGGGGCATAAACCTGAATAAGAAGGTAGGGGAGTGGAAGAGTACAAACTGGCAGGTGATAGGTGGGGGGGGGGGAAGGAGAATGGTTGGAGAGGGGGAATTGAGTAAGAAGTTGGGAGGGGATAGATGGAAAAGGTAAAGGGCTGAAGACAGAGGAATAGGATAGGAGAGAACAGATGGAAGGAGGACGGGCACCAGAGGGAGATGATAGGTGAGAAGAGAAGGGTTGAGAGTGGAACCAGAATGAGGAATGGAAAAGAGAGAGGAGGAAGGGGAAACATTACCAGAAGTTAGAAAAATCTATGTTAATTGCATTTAGCACAATAAATTGTAATTAACAAGAAGTAATTGAAGACCTCTTTTCAAATTCTACAATGAGATTAAACAACATTTACTTGAAATCCATGCAGTCAGAATGATTTGAGGTTATGAAAGCCTGTATGTATTTGGAACGGGTGTTCACCAAATACGCCAGTCCCATAAATGAGCCTATACTAGCCCAGGAACTGCACATGATTTCTGTATGTGGCCACCACTCTGTGTTCATTCCATAGGTATAAAAATGGATACTATGAGCATGTACACCTGATTTGCAGGCAACCACACAACCAACATTAACATGGAATACTGTAATCAACCAACCAGGCCTTTGTTAGATTTGATGCCCAAAAGATGACGCATTGATAGAAGCTTTGAAGGAGATGGCTTCAGATACTAGATGCTCTGGTTATCACCTCCCAAGTTTCTGTAATTTGTAGAATTTGTGGACTGGATAACAGCAAACGTGACATTGCTATTTGGGAAAGAATGGAGATAGAAAACAGGCCTGTTAGCTTAACATCTGTGGTAGATAAATTACCAGAATGCAAAACAAAGGATGTAATTATGGAACTCCTTGGAAAAATAGTAGGAGTGAAGCAGAGCTAACGTGGATTTATGAAGGGGAAATCACACTTGACTAAGTTGTAGGAGTTCTTTCAGATTGCATTCTCAGGTGTTCAGAAAGGTTGGTTAACATGTTTATAGAGTATGAAAATGGGTGTAATGTATGGACATGGATTAAGAATTGGCCATTGGGCAGAAAGCAGACTGTAGGAATAATTAGCTCCTTCACAGGTTGACAGGCTGTACTGGTGCCTGGGCTATTTGCAAATGATATCAATGATTTGTTTAAGGATAGGAACTGTGATAAAGAATCACATAGTATGGAAATTTGTCTTAATTTGTTCATTGCTACTCAAATTGTGAGAACAGAGGAAAGCATAGAGAGTCTTCGAAGAATATAGTTAAGCTGTGAGTGTAGGTAAGACCATGGCAGATGGAATGTAATGTGTAAAGATGACAGGCAAGCCACTTCGGTGGAGATGATGAAAGATTGGGTTGTGATAATGTTCAGTAAAGACTAAATGTGCTTTCAGTCACTGAGATCCAACATATAGGTATGACAGGAGATTAAGTAGGAATTTATTCTTTAGACTTGAGTAAACTGTGAGGAAATTTTATAGAAACTTACAAATTCTTAATGGGCTGGGTAGGCTAGATGCAGAGACGATATTTCCCACTGACTAACGACTGCTAAGCACAGCTCAAACGTCATTGATTAATTCACAGATGAAATCACTGTTGGTAAAATCTCAGATGGCAATGTGGAGGCTGGCTGAGTTTCCAACCCTCAACAGGAGTGAGAAAGGCTGATTGAGTGGTGTCAGAATAACAACTTTGCACTCAATATCACAAGACCAAGGGAATGATTGTGGACTTCAGGAAGGGGAAGTCAGGCGAACATGTCCTAGTTGAGGGGTCAGCAGTGGAAAGGTTAGCAACTTTAAGTTCCTGGGTATCATCATCCCAGAGGATCTGTCCTGGGCCCAACTCGTTGATGCAATCACAAAGAAGGCTCGACTTCAGTAGGAGTTTGAGGAGATTTGCTGTGTCACCACAGATAGTTGCTAATTTCTGTAGATGTACAGTGGAGAACACCTGCCTGGTCACATCAGAGCCTGGTGTGGAGACTCCAATGCACAGGATCACAAGGTTGTGGAGCAGGGGTTCCCAACCTTTGTTATGCCATGGACCTCTACCGTTAACCAAGGGGTCTGTGGACCCTCCTGTAGAGGGTTGTACACTCAGCCAGCTCAACTACAGGCACAAACTTCCCAGCTATCAAGAACATCTTCAAGAGGAAATGCCTCAAGAAGGGAAATCCATCATTAAGGACCCTCACCTTCCGGGACGTGCCCTCTTTGTATTATTGCCATCACGGAGGAGGTACAGAAGGCCGAAGACACACACTCAGCAATTCAGGAAAAGCTTCTTCCCCTCTGATATAAGATTTCTATACGATCCATAAGCCCAATCAACCGCATTATTCCTTTTCATTTTGCACTATTTATGTATTTAATCATTTTTAGTAATTTTACGCCCTTGCATTGTAGTGCTGCCACAAAGCAACACATTTCATGTTATATAAGACAGTGATGATAAACCTGATTCTGACTCTGAGACCAGTTTGAGAATAAGGAGGCCAACTTGGACCGAAATACTGTAAATCAAGATTTCTTCAACTTAGTGAAGGTGAACTTTTGAATTCTCTGCCCCTGGCAATTGTGTAAGCTCGGCTGAAAATGCTGAAAACAAACCTGTTGATTTATCGCCAACATTGAGACCATCGTTATACCTGCTACATCCCTCCCTTTAGTTCCATACCATCTTCTAAGGAACACTCCTGTCCAAGCCCTAAAATCACATTTATCTCCTTTGTTTCTTTTCTCCCTTCATCCAGAACTGCATTGTAAGGAACTCAGAGAATATGGGGATGTTGCAGGAAAGAACAGCTGAGGTAAAAGGTTGCCATTCCACTGGGAAGCCAGTAATGTTAATCATTACGTGAGTGGTAAACGTTGTCCTGGGATACTGGGCAGCTGGATGGAGTTGGTGTGAGTGTGAGGATGGAGAGGGAAAGGGTGGTGGGTAGTTGTGTGAAATGGGAAACCTCCCCATTTTTGTTCAGTACATTGAGGGACCTTTAAAGCCTCGTTTGTGTGACAACTCTGATAATACACCACTGCTATAAACTGCATCAGGGTAACACTCCCAATCACGTTCACAAATCTCTCGAAGAGCTTTGAACCCACAACCCCTGGATTCTGAGGTGAAGGTGCTGTGACTGAACCATAGCTGTGAAGGAAGACAAACCAGATTTATTTGTTCCTCAGTTGGTAAGGTGAATATTTTCTTACTCTGTGAACAGTCAGTGCAATGATACTTATGCATAAGTAATTAATAATGCATAATTTATTCAGCAATTGCAAGACCAACATTTACCTATTTGACAACTGACAAAGAAAATCAGCTTAGCTTGAACACACAGTACAAATACCATGTCCAATTATTTCAGAAATTATAAAAGTTCACAGCATTAATATTTTTAGAACGGGAAGTGGTTCATTGTCTTATGATTGATGGCTGTTGGTAGAGGGAAGAAAAGGCAGTGGACAGTCTCTCAAACATCCTCAGCTTTTGAGGTAAATGCCGGGCCCATTGTGAATTCACTTTAGGATATTTCTCACACAAATGCCTTTCTCTCTTTGCCATTGCTTAACTGATACCATGTATGGAAATGCACAGGCACTGTCCAAACACAAGATGAGACTCTAACAAACCTCCCCTTCCAATGTGACTGAAGAACTTTATTTTGTAAAGAACAACTTAATTTGCAAATTCAGTTAACAGCAATTAAATACAATATTTTATTCTGCTATAAATCTTTTTAATAAAATTTAATTATCCTTTCTAGATAATTTCCCTATCAGAGAATATTTAAAAATATATTTTCTATGAAATCTATTATAAAGATAGAAATAACATTACTACAATAATCTTTAAGATCTAAAATGTGTGGAGACGTTCTCTGCTGTTGTCCTCACAATTCAATCTACAATCATGTTGCGTTACATTTGATTAAAAAAAGGTACTTCCCTCACTCATAAGAACCAACCTTCAAACAAAATCGCTTGGCAATTTGAGGTGGCCAACTTCAGCCGTGTTTTGGTTCGCTTCCCTTTAATCTTGGGACTCATTTCTTTCAGCAGGTGGGGGGGGGGGTTGGTGGGAGTGCACAGGCAGCTCTGAAAGCAAGAGAAGTGCCTTATGTCTCGTTCATTTCATGACTGGTGCAGGGTATTATTTATTTTCTCATCAGTCGGGCTACTTCAGTGAGATGAGAGACTGAGTTAATGTTCCAGGTCAGAGGTCCTTCGTCAGTACAGGGAAGGAGACAAAAGAAGCTTGTTAAGGAGAGTGAAGGAGGGGAAATGTCTCTCATGGGGAAAACAGTAGTGTGGATAAGCCGTAGTCAAGGTAATCAAGTCAGTTAGTAAATAGAAATAGTTAGCCAGAGAAAACAAAGAATGTGGGAGTTGCAAAACGCAGAACAGGAAGGCAATTCTACAACTTCAGGTAACTTGATTACTCTTGACTGTATCATTCATCTGTAATATTAGCTCAATTATATTTAATCCCCCACCCCACAGACACACCTTTTTTCCTTTCTTTTCTCTGGGAGTGAAGCACATGCTCAGCCTAATCTGCTCTGCATTTTGCAACTGCCTGGTTTACTCTATTAGAGATATCACCTCCACTGTCGTCTTTCACCTGAAACATTGAATCTGTTTCTCTTCCCATAGAAGCAGTCTAATTGACTTTCAGGATCCTGACATTATCAACATTATTGGTTATTTTTATGTTAAAACTTTAGAAATTTTTATTATTTATATTACTTGTTTTAATTTGAAAAGTCAAAATTGTTTGTTAGGGCAAAGCTATTTTTCCAAAAACACCCAAAGCAGCAATTGTTAATAGTATTTCATTCATGCCCATGAATCAGAGCGATATAGCATGGAAACAGATCCTCAACCTACCAAGCCCACACCAACCATCATACAACCATTTACACTATCCCTTTTGTATTCTCCCAATCTTCTCATAACCACTCACTCACATGCTAGGGGCAATTTAATTGTGGCCATTTACCGACCAACCCACATCTTTAAGATATGGTAGGAAAGTCATGCAGTTATATAGGACAATGTGCAAGCCTCACATCGCTGGCACCCAAAGTCAGTATTGAACCTGGGTCTCTGGTATTGTGCCACCAGTTCAAGAGTGAATTACTACATTGGACACGTTATCTGACTCTCAGGTTCAGGAGAATGTGTTTTGGAGGATGACTTTTTGTTGGTCAGATTGCTCTCCATTCACTTAGTTCTTATTTTTAACATTTCATTTAGAAAGCCATCTGAAAACGAGAGGCTTGTCCACTGAACAGACGCAGTTGAGTATCGAAGTACTATATTGCCGATTGATTGGAGTGCTTAGGAATGTCAAGACATTACTAGGTGTCATCAGACATATTTTTATGTAGATCACAATTACAATATTGAATTTCATTAGATAATAGAAGATTATTACAAATAATACAAGTCAATGTGCTTTATTATTGGACTACTGTATGACAACTATGTCCATAACTTTGGAGAGAAACGATGGGAAAAATGTTTAATGGGAGTGAGTCATAATGGTATTGATTGGAAGAGAAATTATTTAGAGAGGCTTCCGCTCTGGTGGAGGCAATGTCACGGAAAATCCTGTTCACACAGAAACCATGACATATGCAAACAGCTTTCTGTTATGTCTCTGGAAGCAGGAGGTGGGATGACAGGGGACAATTCTGAGAAAGATTTGAAGCCTTGTGATTTACAGTATCTTTTAATCAAAATAAAACGTATGTTTGAATCCTGAGCTGGAATCCCCATTATTTACAAACTATATATTAAGTGACCTCCAAGCTGAGAATCACCTCGTAACTAATTAAAAAATAGAGTACAGTACCATTGTGCATGAGAAGAAAGGATTAGCAAAAGGTGGGACTAGAATGTAATATGGAGAAGTTAAACACAGGATGATCATGGACTTAAGAAAAAAAGCTCTGGGAATATCAAAGATAAACTGAGCCTGTCAATCTGATCTTAAGGTCCCGTGGGAAAGCTGACAAGTCTCCAATTTGATTCAACCGTTGAAAACCTGAACAAAGTATGGATGACCGTGACATTTCAATTAGCTATTCAGTCAATGTATAATGCTATCGTCCAGAACACAGAAACTTGTAGTGATAGTGCTGCCTGTTATATTCCTGGATATATATATATATATATATATATATATATATATATATATATATATATATATATATATATATATATATATATAAATCCAACAGAAATGAATTTCAGGCAGGATCTATGAAGGACAAGTGATTGGATACCGACTGTTTTGGACCACCACCGCCGCAACAACTCTAAGCTCCTATAAATTTCTACTTACAGCAAGATCTGAGTTAAGTGACGCAATCACAAAGTATAATAAAAAAACTTTTTCCCAACATTAGATGTAGTTGTTTACAAAAAACAACAATTTCTTATTAAGGCACACAACACAATACAGAAAATCTCTGCATTCTTTGGTCACAGTTTCAGTGGAAGGTCAGTGGAATATGCACAAATTCTGTGTAATGACAGCTGGAAACACACAATATAATTTCACTGAAGGGCGGTGGGGTGATGACATTAATCTTCTGACAATATTGTGACGGGACAATATACATAGATTTTTTTTGTCCCTACATGCCTCTTTGGAAAATAAAAGAGAATTCAGTTTTGTTGGTTTTATCAAACACAAAATATTTTTCATTGTAAGTTGAAAGTAATGGGGGGGGAATGAATTTTTATATTAATTGCTGGATAGTAATCAGGTAGAATAGAGCCTATGGCCCAATGAAATGAAATTTAAATTTGATGAGTTCTATAGAGAGAAAACGATTCCCTCAATCTGATTAAGACTCGAGCAGTGAAGTCAAACATTTAATTCTGTTTGGCAATTATTCTTTTTCCTGCACAGTTTAAACAATCACTGAATATAGGCAATATATAGTAGGATAAATGTGAGGATCCACTTTTCAAACATTGAACAATCATACATTGCTTATGTTTTTACTGTGCATTGATTTAGATAGGAACCATTTTGCAACATCAGTTGGTTGTAAGCAAAGCCTTACCACCAATACAGGACTTGCAAAGTTTATCCTGTAAGAAAGATGCCCATTAAATTCTAGTAGCTACACGAACATAGTGACACAGTGAAAAGAATATTTTCACTTTATTAACAGTGGCACGAAAATATCTTGCTTGCAAAATGAAATGAAAATGTAGGGAAGCTGACTAGCAAGAAGAAAGCACTGTCAAGGGCATCTGGAATTGTTCTTTTTACAAGCTGATGACTGATTGAGGCAAAGTCCCATCTGCAGAGTTGGGTTAGCAAATAGAGGCCACGACACCATTTAGACCAAATGCAGCCTTATTCAAGAAGATCCTAGGATGGAAAGGATAAAAGGTTGATAATAAAGTATATTTATAACAATAAAATCATTTAACAAGATTCATTAGATAGAAACAAAGGCAAATGGAATCATATTCAGCTAACATAAGACACTCAATAAACAATTATTTTAACATATTTAAAATCCCATCACCAAGCACTCATGGATCTGTCAGTTATATGATGAATAAACAGTCAGTCACAGACTAATGAGAGAAAGAGCATGGAAACAGCCTGTTTGACATACCAAGCTCGCATCCACCATTAAGCACGTATTTACACTAATCCTATTTTTAATCGCTTTTTTTAAATTCTCCCCACATTTGTGTTGACTCCCATCAAATTATTCCAGTCATCTACACCCTACGAGCACTTTATGCTGCTTGATTAACCCACCAACCCGCTCATCTTTATCACCTGGGACCAAACTCACATGGTCATAAGGAGAATCAGAATTAAAACAGGATCAGAATGGGCAAACTGCACATGTGCATCGCACAAGGTCAGGAATGAACCCTATGAAACTAATTTAGCTTACGGAATCACTTTATGGAACTAATTTTGTGCCTTGTTATTTACTGTTCCAGTATTTGAACACATATTGATAATGCTGTTTAGTCATATCTTATTTCTAGAAGGAACCCATTCGGTTTATTTGTATCCATGCTATGTCTTTGAAAGATCTGTGCAATGAATTGTATTTCTCTGGTCTTTCCCCAGAGCCTTGCATTAGTAAAATAGGCCCTAATAACAGAGCAGCATTTCTCTTCCATTAGCTGCTACACTGAGTGTGCTCTCAATTTAACGGTGGACAATGCCATTGCCAGAAACCAAAGCAGCATCATTCCAGTGGCCGCAGGTCTGGCAGTTTAACTTTGGAGGTAGGGACAACTATAGAAATAATAATTTAGTTACTGCTTATCAGGTAGTTGGATAAATGTGGACTGATTATGGAAAGTTCTCTTCGACTTGCTAAAGGCAAATCTTGTATAAGTAGCTTGAGAAATGCAGATGGTGTATATGTACTTTCAAAGGGTATTTGATGTGTTGCTTAATAGGCTTGTCACGAAGATAAACGTCAACACAACAGATGGAGAAGTAGCAATGTGACAGAATATTGTGAGGGGTGTGTAGTAATTGATCTTTGGAATGGAGTGAAGTGTATTGTGTTGTTTCCTAAGTTTAGTGCCAGGACGATTATGAATTAGACTTGAATATGCTGGGCACAATTTCAGCGTTTGCAGATGACACAAAATCTGGAACCCAGAGAAGCATGATAATAGACTTCAAATGATATAGACAAGCTAGTGGAAAGGGCAGACATCCGGCAACTGAAATTTAACTCCAAGAAACATATATCCCAGCAGTAAGATTGAAGAGAGGTAATAGTTTAAATGAATTAGGGTAATAGAGCTGATGAATTTTAAAATGATGAGAAGTTTCGATAAACATTATGCACTTAATGGCCACTTTATTAGGTACAGGAGTATACTTAATAAAGTGGCCACGGGAATGGTACGTGATATGGGCTTCTGCTGCTGCAGCCAATCCACTTCAAGGTTCAACATGTTGTGTGCTCAGAGACGTTCTTCTGCACACCACTGTTGTAATGAGTGGTTATTTGAATTACTATCACCTTCCTGTTAGCTTGAATCAGTCTGGCCATTCTCCACTGACCTTTCTTATTAGCAAGGCAATTTTGTCCATAGAACTGCCACTCACTAGATGTTTTTGTATTATCTTACACCATTCTCCGTAAACTCTAGAGACGGTTGTGTGTGAAAATCCCAGAAGATCAGCAGTTTCTGAGATAATCAACTTACTCCATCAGACACCAACGATCATTCCATGGCCTAAGTAACTTAGATCACATTCCTTCCCCATTCTGATGTTTGGTCCGAATAACAACTGAACCTCTTGACCATGTCTGCTTGCTGCCACATGATTGGCCGATTAGATGTTTGTATTAATAAGCAGGTGTCCTAATAAAGTGGTCACTGAGTGTCATTTAAACAAAGAAGTTGAAAAATGTTAAAAAATGCCACTGGCATCCTCCATGCCTGGATGAATTCACCCTCATATTAAGTTTGTTTATAAGCAACTTAAAAGAACACCATTACAATATCCAGTGAATCAAGGAGTCATCACCTTTTTTAATACCTACCATCTACATAGTACAATTTTGCATGCAATTATGGTCACAGAAAATAAACATGACATGACACTCAAAGAATTTTGGAAGGACAACATCTATTGAGGTTTGAAATGTAGGGAAATACTAATGGCTTCTGGAAAAAAAATTACTCTGAATTTTTGTACGTTTTCAAAGATCTTGACAGTGTGAAAGATAAAAATTCAATTGAGTAAGAAACTTAAACTGGAGATTGAAATTGTGAGGTTTTGCAAATTCACACACAAGATTTATTAAAATAAAGACTTGGTAGAATTAAAATCTCTTTTGATCACAGAGAAAGCTGATTATCACAGTTGAATCCAAGAGGATTACAACTCAACATGTGGCAGAGGGTTTTTTCTTTAAGGAAGCTGCTCAGCCTATATTGGATGAATGAGACCCAATTCTTCACACTAAGATCCTTAGAGGCATCACTGATTTGCAAGAAGAAAGTTTATGAAGAGAAGAAAAAGGCCTCTATGCAATCTTCTTTTGAAAACTAATTTAGTAAGATTCAATGTGGCCAGAGCAACATTGCTCAAGATGCAGTATAAGACAACAGACAAACTGACTATTAAATTGCTTGGTTCAAAGAAGCTTGCAAAACAGATGGATAATATTATTTAGCATATCAATAACAATGATGCATTGATAGGTTTTATATGCTCAAGAACGTTAGCTTTACACCCTTACAGCATTAATGGTAGGTAGCTGGAGAACTATGCCTCCAAAATGCTTTAAGACTGCTTGTGTTGAAAGGACATCTGAAGAAATATCATATGCATGTGAAATCACCCAGTGGTAGAAAAAGGGCATAAACGTGGAGAGAAGTTCAGACTTATGGGGAGTGGTTCAGGAACAGCAAGAAGAATGATAATAAGATGGATGAATAGAATCCATTCCTCCAGCTCCAGTTTCTGTGATGGGTGACTTGCTCTTTAGTTTATAGGAATTGCACCCGTGTTTTAGAAATCCTTTGCATTAAAGAAGTGCTTTGTGTTTTAGAAAGGGTTTGAAATTGGGAAATAAACATTTAAGGTAGAAATCCTCTGCGTTCTCGATGTGTGGATTCAAATTGTAAATAAATGAACAGTGTTTCAAACTACTTTGTTAGCTGGAAGTATCTTCTGCTTGGTAGGGAGGAGGGATCCACCACTCCAACAGTTAGTATTGGCAGCTAGAACTCGCTGTAGAGAATAAACAGGGAAGTAAACTATTCTTTGAAAATTGGGTAGTTATAGTATTATCTCCCTTTAAGTGAGAGTATTTGTGGCTATTTATATCAGGTAGGCTGAAGATCTTCGTTCAAGTTCAGAACCTTTGTGGTTTTGAATTAACAAAATCAAAGGACTAGTCCGGGATAATATCCTCACTTCTTTCTTTGATAAAATGAATCCATCTCACTGTATCATCCAGCATCAAATGCTGTCTGTGTTCCTCTGTTGTTTGAGGTTAACCGTGTATGTTGCTTCCTAGCTATCTACATTGTAGGTTCAGTGCCGTCTATGGCTGATGAGACTAATACAGGAGTGGCAGACTGTTTCAAAGGTACAGGAGTGGCAGACTGTTCCAAAGGTCACCTCTATTAACAGTCTCAGCTCTGCAGGAGATGCAGTGTTCCTTTCTACAGGCCTGTTTGTGTTCCACCAAATCAAGAATCTTTTCTTGCCCAACTTAAGGTGTTGTTTCAGGGTGCTTCTCCATCTGGCGCACACAGTCGGCTGCAAGTTCCTCCCAGGACTTGATGTTGATGTCCAGCACCTTCACATCCCACTTGCAGACATACTTGTAGTGCAGCTGTGGGTGGCCCACAGTTCTCCTGCCTGAGGCCAGCTCACCATAGAGGATGTCCTTTAAGATGCAGCCATCATGCATGCGGCAGAAATAGCCCAGCCAGCGCAGAAATGGCTGCCTGAGCAGGGTGTACACACTAGAGAGGCTGGCACAAGACAGAACCTCAGCATTGGCTACTCTGTGCCTCCAGGAGATGCCCAAAGTGCAACGAAGGCACCTTAAGTGGAAGGTGTTGAGCATCCTCTCTGACTTGGTGTATGTTATCCAGGTCTTGTTGCTGTACAGCACTGTGCTGCAAGCATTATACACTATCATCTTTGCTTTGACTGAGAGTTTAGAGTTCTCCCAGACTCGTGTGGTGAGGCAGGCAAGAGTTGTCGCAGCCTTTCCTGATGTGCTTGTTAGAGTACTGTATCCAAGGATGGGCTGTCACTGATGATGACCAGGTATGTGGAGTGACGAACAACATCCAGTTTGTAGTTATCAATGGTATTGACCTGTGGTGCCTCCATGTCTTGTCCGAAGACATTTGTCTTTTTCAGGCTGATAGTCAGACCAAATTCCTTGCAGGCCTGGGAGAAGTGATCCATCAAGCTCAGAAGGTGCTGCAGGGTGTGGCTTGAGACCGTTGCATCATCAGCAAACTGTATGCCTCTGATCATATCCTCGGGCATAAAACGCCTGCCATCTGATCTAGTGTGGAGGTAGATCCCCTCTACTGCAGTACAAATGTATGCCTCAAGAGAAGGAGAAAGAAGATCCCAAAAACTGTCAGGGTGAGAACATACCCTTGCTTAATGCTGCTGCTCATGTCAAAGGGCTTCTGCACAGTCTCCTTCATGTTATCGTGGAAGGATTTGCTCACGCCCTGCAGCCTTGGTGGATAGCTTGCCTGACCTGAAAGAGCCCGTCTCCGCCAACCAAGTCAAATGCCTCGGTGAGATCAATAAACACAATGTAGAGGATCCTCTCAGTTGGCGAACGCTTACATAGAGCTGGGGCAGCATGTTTGGCTTCAACGACAGGTCATCTCATTGCATCCGGCTTCAAACCACTTATTTGCTTTTGAGGTCTTCTTCCAAAAGCTGTGCTGTAGATGGTATTCAGCAGAAGCTCCCATTTCTCTGTGACGGAGTTTCCAGGCTGCTGGGTGCTCAGTTCTTTCTCAAAGGACTTAGCAAAGTGCTCCAGCAGGTCTGGGTGAGATATCTTGCTGACACAAGTGCAAGGGTTCCCTTCTTGTTTAGTGTGATGGAATTTCTTTGACTGCAGTCTGATCTCGTAACACACCAGTGACTGGTCTGTGTCATAGTTTGTACTATGGGAGGAACATGTGAAAAGCCCACTGCCAAGGAAGGAGCACTTGATCAGGATCAAGTCCAGCTGGTGCCAATGTCCGGAGTGAGGGCGTCTCCAGGAAACTTTGTGTTGAAACTTGGCCTGGAAATACGGTTGGTGATACATAGATTATGATAGGTGCAGAACTCTAGCAGTCACTGTCCGCTTTCATCCATCTTGCTCATGGTAAAGTGAACTAGACAATAGGGCCGTGATCTCCACCTATTCTGGAAATGAAGTCACTCAAGAGAACAGGATGTTCCTTGCTGGGGTAGTCTTGATGATACTGGTGAGGTTCTCATAAAACTCATGCTTTGCCTCAGAGGTGAAGCACAGCATGGGAACGCGTGCGCATGCATGTGTGTGCGCGCGCACCCTTAACTCCTGGGGGAGTCGTTGAGGTGCCGTCATGACAAGCTTTTTGCACCAATCTCTTTGGTATGCTCATCGTATGGTGTGTCTTGGGCATCTGAAACCTGGCGGAGCCCATCCCTCTCCAGGTTTTTTTTTACGAGGCTGAGTTGTTAGCTCGACACTCAACCCAGGCATGGATGGAGAGCGTGCAAAGGAGGGGAGCCGGCCGGACTTGAACTCAGGACCTCTCGCCCTGAAGTCCAGCGCTGATGCCACTACGCCACCAGCCGGCAGCATGGGAACATATACACCGTCAAGTGTAACTGAACCTTCTGTGGTGTTGAGCGAAGAGCAGAAGTTGTTCAGATCCATTGCTGCCTGGTTTCAACCTCTTCAACAATGTCTCATTGTAAAGCCTACTCCATGCTCTCTGGACTCATCAGGGCCCTTCTCTTGCCAGTAAAAGGTGGTCTTTCTCCTTTAGTGTGCCCTGGGAAACCAGGTGAGTCTTAAATTGAATTGAGAAATCAGTGAGAATGATCAAGAAACACTGAAGCTGTAAGCATAAGGTTGTTAATTTGACAACAAAATATCATTTAGCATCAGAACCACACCATATATCACAGCACTATAAATTCCAGCTGTTACATTTCAGCTTAAAGCAACTAAATCTTGCAGAGAAGTGTGAGAAAGGCACATTTAGGATAATAAAAATATTATGATTGAGTCACAGAGAGAAACAATTCAAATAACTTGTTAGATTTATGTGTTACCATCTGCTAATCAAACATTCAGTGACAAGATGCTGGAGTGTTCAAGTTTTAGTACGATGTACCAAGAGGAATTTATGAACAAAGAATATAAAATTAGAAGACACATATATTGCTGTAAGAGGAAACTGAAGATTTATGTGATTGTGGATGATTTCCAGAAACTGATTCAGTGTAGTCTGAATGAATGACCCAGCTTTCTGCTAAACTGAGTTCAGAAGTGGCACCTTCCCCAAGTGAAGACGTGGATACAAAGTCCTGATTATAGGGGAGTTGTTTGGGGGAGGCATTCTTGAAGGGAAGAATGCTCAAGAAGGTTGTCCTGTATTTCATTTACCTTGGAGACATTCTAGTCCAGCAAGAGCAAGACATATATTTTCATCCTGGTTCTCCTTCAGTGGTGTAATAAGATGCTTTTGTATGGGAAATTACATTATCCATTGCACACGTGTCACAATGGTGTTTCTTGACTGTCCAGTGTAAGGAGTCCCTATCAGATTTTCTGAGTGGAATAAAGAAATAAATAGAAATAAACCTTATAGAAACATAGAAAACATACAGCACAGTACAGGCCCTTCAGCCCACAAAGCTGTGCTGAACATGTCCCTACTGTAGAACTACCGAGGCTTTACCCATAGCCCTCTATTTTTCTAAGCTCCATGTAGCCATCCAGAATCTCTTAAAAGACCCTATCATTTTCGCCTCCACCACCATCGCTGGCAGCCCATTCCACGCACTCACCACTCTCTGTGTAAAAAAAACTTGCCCCTGACATCTCCTCTGTATCTACTTCAAAGCACCTTAAAACTATACCCTCTCGTGCTAGCCATTTCAGCCCTGGGAAAAAGCCTCTGACTATCCACATGATCAACGCCTCTCATTATCTTGTACACCTCTATCAGGTCACTTCTCATCCTCCGTCACTCCAAGGAGAACAGGCCGAGTTCACTCAACCTGTTATCATAAGTCATGCTCACCAATCCAGGCAACATCCTTGTAAATCTCCTCTGCACCCTTTCTATGGTTTCCACGTTCTTCCTAGTGAGGCAACCAGAATTGAGCACAGTACTCCAAGTGGGGTCTGACCAGGGTCCTATATAGCTGCAATATTACCCCTCGTCTCTTAAACTCAATCCCACGGTTGATGAAGCCCAATGCACCATATGCCTTCTTAACCATAGAGTCAACCTGCGTAGCAGCTTTGAGTGTCCTATGGACTCAGACCCCAAGATCCCTCTGATCATCCACACAGCCAAGAGTCTTATCATTAATACTATATTCTATATTAATACTATTTTATGAAAAACATTAAACTCTTTGTGCATAATGTTGACAAAAGCCATACAAGTGCAGGTAAATTGCCAAATGCTCTGCCTTTGTAAGTATGGCGCAGGTCCCTGCTGGTCTGCTTTCACTTTTAGTGGGCCCATCAGCAACAGCAGTTTTCTTCTTGCTGATGTTTATGAGGAATCACACAAAACTAATCAAATAAAAGAAGCATATAAATGAAACTGCTGGAATCTTCTACTTTCCTGCAAGGTATCCAAACATCTATTTTTTTTTTCTCTCTTATAGCCATTACATTGTTTGATGACATTGGGGGAGTGTGAGGTTTATATTTTATTCTGACTGGGCTTTGCTTCTACGGATTTGCATGTACTGAGATGAGATAACTAGTGAGGAGGTATGTCTGAGCTATGAATGCAAAGGACCAATAAACCAAATCAAATCAAAGAGCCTAAAGAAACGAAACACAAACACCAAAAGAGAAAGAGATTCAACAAACACCTTCGCACATTTTGGGGACACTCACCTCATCAGAATCATCGTGGTAAGTTCTTTGTGCGTTTGATCTATTACTATCCAGGCCATCAGCAATACAGACTTCATCGGTGTTGGTTTGTAGAACAGAGTAACGATAAACCAAGGATCTATGTAAAAGAAGAAAATCAGCTATTGAGTAATTTTACACACATTGATTATAGAAATATGCTACCCTAAGACCTGATGTGCTTCAAGATGAAGTAGAAATGAGGAAGGTTTGCATATTTTATTTTACCACAAAGTGGATGGAAAAAGACAATCAGAAAGGTGCTGAAGCATACACCTTGTAAATGAGAGAGTTTGGAGGAGAATGGACAGACTG
This sequence comes from Mobula birostris, assembly GCF_030028105.1. Taxonomy (NCBI): domain Eukaryota; kingdom Metazoa; phylum Chordata; class Chondrichthyes; order Myliobatiformes; family Myliobatidae; genus Mobula; species Mobula birostris. Next base: position 43,597,482 of record NC_092378.1, on the reverse strand, counting down.
GTTCAAGCCGACAGGAAGGTGACTGTAACTCGAATAGCCACAGGGTGTTGGACTTCCTAACAAACAGATGTCAGATAGTCAGGGTGCACCACCACACCACCCTTCCCATCATCCTCAACACGGGAGCCCCCCCCCGCCAGGGCTGTGCTGATCCCACTACTGTACACTCTGCTCACACATGACAGCACAGCCAAACACCTGAGTAGTCACATTGGCAAGTTCACTGATAACACGGCAAGGGTGGGGCTCATCACCAACAACAATGAGATGGCCTACAGAGAGGAGGTGGAAGAGCTCGAGGTCTGGTGCCGGGCAAATAACCTCTTCCCTAATGTCAACAAGACAAAGGAGATGGTTATCGACTTCAGGAGAACTCATACCACTCACCCCCCTTTACGTCGGTGGCACAGCAGTGGAAACTGCAAACAGTTTCAAACTCCTGGGAGTGTACATCAGACACAACCTCTCATGGTCCTAGAATACACCCTACACAGACAAGAAAGCTCATCAATGTCTCTACTTTCTGAGGAGGCTGAAGAGAGCTGGACTTTGCACATCTCTATTCATGTCATTCTACAGTTGTGCTGTAGACAGCATCCTATAAAGCTGCATGGTATGGAAACTGCACTGTGGTGATTATACCAGGAGGTTCTGCACTCCTAGATTAAGTAATGCTGATTAATCAACCAAGAGAGACAAAAGATTTAACTCTTCATTAGTTATGAGGATGCAAACACTTTTACTCACGAAAGGTTATTTCTGAAATACTGCACAACAGAGGGAATTTCAATTATTTTACATTATAAACACCTTAAAGCAAACCTATTCAATTACAAATTTCTACTACTGCTTACCTTCCTCCACAAACATATTTCTTGAATATAAGGACAATGCCTGTTATCATCAGCACTGATGCTCCCAATACACTCAGAACAATGATGATGATAGTAATCTTGGGCATCTGTTAATAAAAGTAACAACATCTGCATTATTCACAAAGGTGAATTTAGGGTAATTAAATAGCACAAAAAGAACATACAGTAAACTTATAAAGCAACATAAGACTAGAAGAAGTTTTCAAAACAGTACAAAGAACTTGATTCAAACTTCTCTGCAGTATAAATCTATAATAATGACTAGCATCCAAAAGCAAAATAGCACAAATGCTGGAAATCTGAAATAAAGAACAAAAACTAATGGAAATAGTTAGCAGATCAAGCAACAGACATGGGGAGAGAATGGTTCTAGTGTTTTTGGGTTTTATTTCATAAATATCTCCAACATAGCAAATACAAGCATGGAGATCCCAAAGTTGTTGTAAGTGATTTGATGCTGGGCTGCAACTGCTGAATTGCTGTAGGGAAGTACAGACCAATTGCTCTGACTCCCCCAACACTTACAATGCAAAGATTGCCCATAGAGAATGTGGAGATTTTGGAAGCAATATCATTGATATGTTGAAAGTTAGGAATTCAGTTAGTTAGTATGAGAATACTTAGAAAGGCTGAGGTATTTATTGCACTAAATGTCAGGTATTTTTTATGTGGCGAAAACAAACTGTGTTAATATATACAACATAGAACAGAACAACACAGTGCATGTCCTCCAGTTCACAATGTTGTGCCAGTCTTTTAACCTACTCAAACTCAATCTAATCTTTCCCTCCCATACAGCCTGCCATTTTTATGTTATCCATGTGCCCATCTAAGAGTCTCTTAAATGTCCCTAATATATTTTCCTCCACCGCCATCCCTGACAGCACACTCCATGGCACTTACCATTGCATACGAAACCTACCTGGCCTCCATGTTCATGATACTAATTAAAACTTATTTACTTCAAAAGTCAAAAAGCTTCCATGATTCTTTTCCTTTTTTAACATATGCTCATCTTAATAGGCATAGATGACAATTTGATAGTTTCAGAATTTAACATGCATCTATAAATAAAGCCATAAGGCACTACAGCACAGAAAGAAGCTATTTGGCCGGCATAGTTCATGTTGACCCAGTCTTCTGCCTCGTCTCATCTCCCTGCACCTAGTCCATAGCCATCCATAAAAATCGCATCCATGATCCTAATCAAAGTTCGTTTAAATGTTACGACTGAGCCCACATCTACTACTTCTGCTGGCAGCTTGTTCAACACTTATCACCCTCTGAGCGACAAAGGTGCTCCTCAGATCCCATAAGTACCTCACCTTTCATACTAAACCTATGATTCCTAGCTCTAATCTCACCCAACCTGATGGGAAAAAGCTTGTATGCACTTACCCGATATATACACCTTCATAATTTTATAAACCTGTATAAGATCTCCCCTCATTCTCCTGAGCTCCAGAGAATAAAGTCATAACCTATTCAACCTCTCCCTATAACACAGGTCCTCAAGACCCGGCAACATCCTTGTAAATTTCTCTGCACTCCTTCAAGCTTATTGATATCTCTCCTGTAGGTAGGTGACCAGAACGGCTCACAACACCCCAAATTCAGTCTCACCAATGTCTTATACAACTTCAACATAATATCCCAACTCTTGTGTTCAATGCCCTGATTTAAGAAGGCCAATGTGCCAAAAGCTCTCTTTATGACACTATCTACCCATGATGCCACTTTCAAAGAATTATGGATCTATATTTCCAGGTCTCGTGCTACACCTTAGAGTCCCACTATTCACTGTGTAAGTCTGACCCATGTTTGTCCTTCCAAAGTGCAACTCCTCACACTTGTCTGTATTAAAATTCCATATGACATTTTTTCTTTTTTTTTTGGCGTGTGCCTGTGTGCGTGCGAGCCTGTGCGTGTGCGTGGGTCTGGGCATGTGCGTCTGCGTGTCCGTGCGTGCGTCCGTGATGTTCTTTTCATGGCTTTTTACAAGGTGCGGAGCGAGAGAGAGAGAGAGACTGTGTGGCGCGCCACGCCTCACACAGACATTTTTGCAGTATTTCCCTTAAATTTTATAAGGATGAGTTGCGATCTCAACACTCAGCCCGGCATGGATGGAAAGCGTACACGGGAGCGGACCTGACTAGCTTTGAACCCGGGAACCTCCGCTCCCGGGTCCAGCGCTGATGTCATTGCGCCACCATCTGGCCCACCATCTGACATCTTTTCAACCCATTTTCTCATCTGATCAAGATCACAGTGCAAGTTTCTCACTGTCTACCCACTACACCTCCAATATTGGTGTCATCCACAAAATCGCTGATCCAGTTTACCACATTATCATCTAACTCATAAATATGAATGATAAACAACAATGGACCTAAGGAATTTTGCTCTTTGCTCTTTCCTTGACTGTATATATTTTTTTTATCTTGATTTCTTCTTTACAGCAGGTTAAGCAAGTAAAATTCCCAGGAAATTTCAGCACAAGCACAGTTTTCTGATGGAACATTTCCTTAACTCCTGGCAGAATTTAATGATGATTTAATTGTCGAAAGATCTAGGCACCTGTGTCCAAATATTATTTGGAACTGCAGTCTGTCCTGCATTGTAAACAATGAGTCTTGAAGAGACATGAGAAGGCCTTGGCAAGTAGGATTAAGGAAAACCTCGGCATTCTATACAAACATGAAGAACAGGAGGATTACTAGAGTAAGGGCAGTAATCAGTGCTAAATGGGGCAAATATGCCCAGATTTAGAGGATATAGGAGAGGTCCTTAATGAATACTTTGCTTCAGTATTCACCAGTGAGAGAGACCTTAATGAATGTGAGGTTAGAGTAGAGCAAACTAATGTGCTGGAACATGTTGAAGATAATAAAGAGGAAACAGAGCTGTTGACAAACATTAGGGTAGTTAAGTCCCCGGGGCCGGACAGAATATACCCTATGTTACTATGGGAAGTGAGGAAAGAGATTGCAAGGGCGTTGAGGATGATCTTGACCATAGGAATGGTATCAGAGGATTAATTATTTATTTAGTGATAAAGTGTAGAGCAGACTCTTCCAGCCCTTCGAGCCACACCGCCCCAGCAACCCGCGACAAACCCGATTAACCTTAACCTAATCACAGGACAATTTTACAATGGCCAATTAACCTACCCAGTATGTCTTTGGACTGAGGGAGGAAACTCATAGGAAGGATATACAAAGGCTCATTACAGAATGGTGCCGGAATTGAACTCCAAACTCTGGAACGTCTGAGCTGTAACAGTGTTGCAGTAACCACTATGGCACCCAATTAGAGGATGAAAAATTGTTGTTTCTTTATTCAGGAAGGGTATCAGGAATAATCCTGGGAATTATAGACCAGTGAGTCTTATATCAGTACTGGGAAAACAATTTGAGAGGATTCTTATGGGCAGGATATATGAGCATTTGGAGAAATCAGCTCTTATTAGGGATAGTCAGCATGGCTTTGTGAGGGGCAGGTCATGCCTCACAAGCCTCTGACTTTTTTGAGAAGATGACAAAACAAAGGTAGAATGATGGATGTAAGTAAGACATTTGACAAGATTCCCCATGGAAGGCTCATTCAGAAAGTCATGAGGCATGGGATCCACAGAAATTTGGCAGCACGAATACAGAAGGCAGAGGATGGTAGTAGATGGAGGTCGGTGACTAATAGTGTTCTGCAGGGATCTGTTCTGGGACCCCTGCTCTTTGTGATTTCTATCAATGATTTGTGTGAGAAAGTGTAAGGGTGGGTTAGTAAGTTTGCAAATGGCACAAATCTTGGTAATGTGTATACCACAGAAGGTTGTTGTAGATTACAAAGGGACATAGACAGGATGCATAGCTGAACTGAGAAGTGGCAGATGAAATTCAAACCAGAAAAGTGTGAAGTGATACGTTTTGGAAGGTCGAAACTTTTTTTTTGAATTCAGATACAGCATGGAGTAGGCCATCTGGTCCTTCAAGCCACACCACCCAGTAAATCCCCCAGTTTAATGCCACCCTATTTTGGGACAATTTACAATGACCAATTAACCTACCAACTGGTATGTCTTTGGACTGTGGGAAGAAATCAGAGCACCCAGAGAAAACCCACACGGTTACAGGGAGAATGTACAAACACCTTACAGGGAGCAGTGGGAATTGAACCCAGTACAGTTGCTGTACTGTAAAGCATTGTGCTAACCAACATGCTACCTTCAGGCAGACGACAAGGTTAATGGCAGAATTCTTAGCAGCACGGAGGAACAGAGAGATCTTGCAGCTCACATCCACAGATCTCCCAATGTTGCCAGGTAAGCTGATAGGGTTTTTAAAAAGGCATCTGGCATGTTGGGCTTCATTATTTGAGGATTGAGTTCAAGAACTCCGAGGTAATGTTGAGGCTCTATTAAACTCTGGTTAGATGCGCCGGTCGTGCATGCAGCCTGGTACAGCCGTTCCAATCTATTCTTAACTTTCTTCTTCTTACTTTTTAATTTACCTTATTTTTTGTAATGTTTTTTCTCTCACGGTAACACGTTGAAGCTGCACCCTCTCTAACATGCTGGTAGAGAGAGTTTTATTTGGGTTTTCTTTAGCGCTGGAAATGTTTACATCCCGACACATGGGACAGAAGCAAGGTCACATTGTGTATTCCACGGAACAGTAAATACCGGTCGGTTTAGCGAACACAGCGGCGGACACCCCTGCTGAAATCCGGAGGAAAACACACAAAGGATGCAGAGGGGGATCACAAAGCTGAGGAAAGAGGACCGGGTCAAGACAACAGAGAATTTTGGAGAAGAGGAGTTCGGTGGGTAATACCGTTCCAGCTGACCGGAAGTGCACTGAGAGCGGTAAGCGTAAAGGAGTTAGGTGCTTACTGATCTGGTTATCAACGGATGGTGCAATCCGGGGCATATTACGATCGAGGAACGTGTTTGCAGACTGGATATTGAACTTTTTACTGTTGGACTTCGGCCACATTCCACCGTGACACAACACTTGGCGGCACGGGAGGTCGTTCCTGCCTGGGGCCATCAGACGTGCAGCTCCTCCCGTGGAGGGTCAGACAGCCTGAGCCAATAGACTGGTCCTGGACTTATTTTCCATCTGGCATAGTTTGCATTTTGTTGTTTGATTGTTGGGGGGTTTTGTATTGCTATATTTACGCTCTATTCTTGGTTGGTGCAGCTGTAACAAAACCAAGTTTCCCTCGGGATTAATAAAGTATATCTATCTATCTATCGATTATACTTGGAGTGTTGTGTTCAGTTTTGGTTGCCTCATTATACGAAGGAGGTGAAAGATTTAGAAAGAGGGCAGAGGAGATTTGCCAAGCTGCTGTCTAGATTAGAACATCTTGTGAGAAAAGGGTGAGCAAACAGGACTTTTCCCTTTGGAATGAAGGAGAATGAAAGGCGACTCGATAGAGAAGTATAAGATGATAAGAGGCATCAATAGTTTGGACAGTCAGCAACTTTTTCCCTGAATGGCAATGGCTAATACCAAAGGTGATCTATTTAAGGTGAGTGGAGGAAAATTTAGAGGAGATATTAGAGGTAGTTTTTATTACTCAGAGAGTGTAATTGCCTGGAACACACTGCCAGGGTTTGTGGTAGATGCTGATACATTATGAACATTTAAAAGACTCTTAGAGAGGCACATTCAAACATCAAAGGTACGAAGGGACTTAGAAGTCCTCATACAAGACTCCCAGAAGGTTAATTCACAGGTTGAGTCTGTGGTAAAGAAGGCATATGCAATGTTGGCATTTAGCTTAAGGGGAATAGAATACAAAAACAAGAAGATAATGCTGAAGCTTTATAAAACACTAGTCATGTTACAAGGGCATTGGGAGCAGACCCAAGTGCAGGACACAGACACGGAGGTAGCATTAACAGAAGTGTATTTTATTAATAGTTGCCAGGAAGACCGGAGAGCGAGGATTAGATGCTTAAATGGAAGTAAACATTGGACAACAAACCGGAGGAGCCTGGACTTGGACTTGGACACAGAACCTGGACTTGGACTCGGACACGGAACCTGGACTTGGACTCGGACGCGGAACCTGGACTTGGACTCGGACGCGGAACCTGGACTTGGACTCGGACGCGGAACCTGGACTTGGACTCGGATGCGGAACCTGGACTTGGACTCGGATGCGGAACCTGGACTTGGACTCGGATGCGGACACAGAGCCTAGACTTGGACTCAGACTCAGACACGGAGCTGGGACTCGAACTCGGATGCGGAGCTGGGACTCGAACTTGGACACGGGACGACAAAACCAAACAAAGATAGTCAATTCCTATCTTGGCTCAGAGTAACGGCAAACGGCCTGCAATCCTCAGCTGGACATGAGAATGACAGAATTCGTATCTTGACTCAGAGTAGCGGCAAATGGCTGGCTAAATTCAGTTGGACACGAAAACGACAGAATTCACAAAGCAACCCCAGGCACCGAAGCAACTTAGAGTCCAGTATTCTCGGCGGCCCGGAACGTGCATTGCCGCCCTGCTCAGGAGACGGACCAGCACTGAGTAGATGTAAGCCGGAGTTTTTATGCTGCTGGTTCGGATGAAAATCAGGTGCCCTAATCAAAGAGCCCTGTAGAACACGGGGAAAAGGAAATTAACTGAAATGAGCAGTCAATGGACCAGACTGTGACAAGTTAGGCCACACTTGGAGTATTGTCAACAGTTTTGGACCCCTTATCTTAGAAAGGATGTGTTGTCATTGGAGAGAGTCCAGAGGAACTTTCATGAGGATAATTCCGGGAATGAATGAGATTAACGTTTGAGGAGTGTTTGGCAGCTTTGGGTCTGTACTCACTGGAATGTAGAAGAATGCAGGGGGGGGGTGGATCTCATTGGAACTTACCAAATGTTGAAAGGACTAGATAAGGTGAAAGTGGAAAGGATGTTTCCTCTAGTTGAGGTATCCAGAACTAGAGGGCACAGTCTTAAAGTTGAGGGGTGACCCTTTAGTACAGATGTAAGGAAGAATATTTTTAGCCAGAGAGTAGTAAATCTGTGGAATGCTCTGCCAAAGATTGTGGTGGAGGGCATATATTTAAGGCAGAAGTTGATCATTTCCTGATCAGTCAGGGCTTCAAAGGATCTGGGGTTGAGAGGGTGAACAGCTTTAAGTTCCTCGGCATAAACATCACCGAGGATCTCACGTGGTTTGTACATACCGGCTGTGTGGTGAAAAAAGCACAACAGCACCTCTTTCCCCTCAGATGGCTGAACAAGTTTGGCATGAGTCCCCAAATCTTAAGGACTTTCTACAGGGGCACAATTGGGAACATCCTGACTGCCTGCATCACTGGCTGGTATGGGAAGTGTAATTTCCTCAATCGCAGGGCTCTGCAGAGAGTGGAGCGGACAGCCCAGTGCATGCGTATATGTGCACTTCCCACTATTCAGGACATTTACAGAGGCAGGTAAAAAGGGCCCAAAGGATCATTAAGGACCCGAGTCACCCCAACCACAAACTGTTCCAGTTGCTACTATCAGAGAAATGGTATCACAGCATAAAAACCAGGACCAACAGGCTCCAGGGCAGCTTCTTCCACCAGGCCATCAGACTGATTAATTTATGCTGATACAATTGTATTTCTATGCTATATTAGGACATAGAATATAGAAATTTACAGCACATTACAGGCCCTTCAGCCCACAATGTTGTGCTGACCATGTAACCTATTCCAGAAACTGCCTAGAATTTCCCTAGCACATACCCCTCTATGTTTCTAAGCTCCATGTACCTATCTGAGAGGCTCTTAAAAGACCCTATTGTTTCCACTTCCACCACTGCTGTCGGCCATGCATTCCACGCACCCACCACTCTCTGTGTGAAAAACAACCCCTCGGTACCTATTTCCAAGCACCTTAAAACTATGTCCCCTCGTGTTAGCCATTTCAGCCCTGGGAAAAAGCCTCCGACTATCCACACGATCAATGCCCCTCATCATCTTATACACATTTTGACTGTCCTGTTACACATACTACTTATTCCAAATTCCTATAAATTCACATTGCACATTTAGACGGAGACATAACGTAAAGATCTTTACTCCTCATGTATGTGAAGGATGAAAGAAATAAAGGCAATTCAACTCAAAGGATATGGCAAGAAAGTAGGTGTATGGGGTTGAGTGGGATCTGGGATCAGCCATGATGTAATGGTGGAGCTGAATGGTGTTGAGTGTTGATGAGCATGACGGTGTGTAATATTATTAATTGTTGGTTCATCACAGAACACCAGCTCTTCTCCATCACGGATGCTTTTTGAGCCAGTTCACAAAGAAACACTAAAAATTCCACCTTCTTCGAGATCACGACAGAATCTAGGTACCATTTGGCACCCCTTATCAAAAATGACTGGGGCTGGAAGTGTTTCAGATTTCTTTGGATTTTGGAATAGTTGCACCGGTATAATGAGATAGCTTGGGGATGGGACCCAAGTCTAAACATGAAATCCGATTACAACAAAGGTTCAAAGGTTCAAAAGGTTCATTCTATTGTCAAAATATGCATGTACAATAAAACTCTGATATTCGTCTTCTCCAGATAACCATGAAACACAGAAAAATCATGGGGGTTGTTGAAAGAAAAGACATCAACTCCCCCTACCTTAACAAAAAAAGAAAAATAAACAAAACTCACAAACCCCCAACCCCCCCAACCCCTCCCTCACACAAAAAAACGGCAGCTTGAACATCAAAAACCCCAACCCCCTCTCTCGCAAAAAAAACCCCAGCAGCAATAACTTCAAATCTCGCAGAAAACAACAGCAACAATAGCACCAAAAACCCCTCTCTCACATACAAAAACTAACAGATCACCCACCTGCCAATCGGCAACAAAAAAACCTACCGAAAACTGTAGGAGACCAACATAGAGTTCAATAATCACATAAGTCTCAGAATATTGAAAACATCCTCCCATCAACATTCGAGGAGAGCGGCCGAACAAACTCAGTGCTTCCATGAAGAGCAACCGCCACGTAGGGTCCAAACACTGCCAACCACCGTCACACCCATGGTCTCGGTTGAGGGCAACCGCGGACCTCCTTCACATTCGCCTCGATGCTTCAATCTTCCTCAATATGAGGGAGAGGGTTAATCATCGTTGACATCTATGTGAGGTGGAACATGAGAAGCAGTAGACAGACCTGGAAGCAGATGCTTTCAGGATGAGAAGGCACTGTGCTGGATGACTTTTTAAAAATGTTTTTTCCAGTGTAGTCTTCCTCATTAACAAGGGTTTTTATCATAGCAATCTTTCTTTGATTTTATAAACTGACATGATTTCTTGTTCTGCTATGAATGTACGCTGTTCTAGCCCTTCAGTTTCTCTGCTGTTACATGATCAGCAGGCATTTTATCTCCACAAATCTTTAAAAATTTAATGCCATGGTTTTTTTTAAATTTCTGCAAGTAGTCTACTGAATGCTCACAATTACCTTCAATTTTCAGTTTGTCGTGATAGATCTTTGCTTGTTTCATAATCAGCATACCATTAAGTAGCATATGCTTACTCTGATGCTGACAAATCCATTCATTTTTCACTTTATGGGGTGCTTTTCTATTTTTCATTAACTTCTGTTCATTACTTTCAGCACAGAACTTTAACAGTTTGTCCTTCTGTTTCTTCAGATGATCGTTCCAACACTGTCAGATGCATCACACTTACACCACTGTCCAGTTTCTCCAACAACTTGACTTCCTGTGCTGTAGATAAATATAAATGCTTTATCTTTTTCTTTTCACACTATTACCCATAGGGGAAACTGAAGGCCTTTTTGATTTTCAGCAATAACTTCACAGAGAATCAGCACACAACATATGGTAATCACCGTGAACGATGCACGAAGGTCTGGCTATGATAACTGCTGAAACAAACTGGTGCCAACAGGGCACCTCTCAGGGTATGTGCGGCCACTTCTCAGAAAGGTCTGTGGTGTGCAGAGACCCGTGCTTCGCCTGGCAACTTTCCCAGCACCTTGTGGAATTTTCCATTTGTGGCGTCATGTTAGCGCTCAAAAATATTTTGGATTTTGGAGGTTTTTAGATTTTCAGATAAAGGGTGCTCAACTGTAGTAGTCACATGTTACCTTGCTTAAAAAGGGGCAACAAATAATGATTTGATTCCATGAGCTAACCAAAACTATTCAGTGATTACATTTTTTTTTCCATTTTGGTAAAGCTCCATTAAATGGAGACAAGTTAAAATGGGTCACTTAAAATAGAATTAAAAATGCAGATATCCCATCAGGCATCCAGTAACACACCCAAACCGAACAGAAGTAGCTATCTAATTTCACATAATACTTTGTTTCATTGAGATAAACCAAAATAAAAATTCTCTCAGAACTTTGAAGGATTTTTATAAAAAGAGGTAAACCAAACTTTAAACAAACTAAACCCTAAACACAAGAGATTGATCAGGTGCTGGAAATCTTGAGCAACATTTTGATGGGTCTTCGCCTGAAACATCATCTGTTCATTCCTCTCCATAGGTGCTGGATGACCGGCTTTTGTGTGTGTTGTTTATGAACTCTTCAAATACTTGTGGGTACGAACTTAACAATATCAGAGCCCCAAACTGATAGAAGTCCAAACATAAAATGCTGAAAATGGGCCATATTTAGTAAATTCCTTATAATGGTGGGCTGATGACATAACACATATTTTAACACATTGTTCTATAGTATTGAAGTCCAAACCCAAGAATGAAATGAGTCCAGATTGTGCATTTCTATTCTCCTATCATGAGGATTAGACATAAAATATACTTCAGCAATGTTATCAATAATCTGAAAGGGCCCAAAGTCTCAAGGCACAGATATTCCAAAAAATAAAATAAAATCTTGCAGATCCATGCAACACACACAAAAATGCTAGAGGTACTCAAAAGTTCGGGCAGCATCTATGCAAAAAAGTACAGACGACGTTTTGGGCTGAGACCCTTCAGCTGGACCATTGAGAATTTGTTTAATCTTTGTGTTGTGTCTGAATTGTGAAAGACCGTTGGTGATAGGAGCAGAAAAAGGCTATTTGGTCTATCAAGTCTGCTGTACCATTCAATTATGGCTGATTTGTTTTTCCCTCACAACTCTATTCTCCTGCCTTTTCACTGTAACCTTGACTCCCCTACTATTCAAGAACATATTGATCTTCATTTTAAATACATCCAAAGACTTGGCAATCAATACCATAGATTCACCACCCCTTGGCTAAAGAAATTCCACCTCATCTCTGTTCTAAAAAGACTTCCTTTTATTCTGAAGCTGTGCTCTGTGGTCTTAGACTACCATTACTGGAAACGTCCTCTCCATGTTCATTTTATGCCTTTCATATTTGGTAGGTTTCAATGAGATCATTTTGCATCATTCTGAACTCCAGCAAGAAAAGACTTAGAGCCACCATACATCTCTGGGGTCACACCTGAAAGCCTCCCCTGAACCCTCTCTAACACCAGCACATCCATTCTCAGATACGAGATCCAAAACTGCTCACAAAACTCCAAGTATGGTCTGACCAATGCCTTTCAAAGCATTACATCCTTGCTTTAATATTCTAGTGCTCTTGAAATGAATGCTAACATCACTATTGCTTTCCTTACTACCATCTCAAACTGCAAGTTAACAATTCTGGAATCCTGCACGAAGACTGCCAAGTCTCTTTGCCCTTCTGATTTCTGAACTCTCTCCCCATTTGGCTTTATTTCTTCTACCAAAGTGCATGACCATACACTCCTCTGAACTGTATTCCATCTGCCACTTCTTTGCCCATTCTCCTAATCCGTCCAAGTCCTTCTGCAGACTCCCTGCTTCTCTGTTTGTATTATACGCACACATGGCCACAAAGCCATCAACTCCAACTTCCAAATCACTAACATATAGAGCAAAAAGTAGCAGACCCAACACTGAACGTTGTGGGTTCACCAGCAGCCAACCACAAAGGGCACCCTTGATTCCCACTCTTTATTTTCTATCTTTCAGCCAAATCTGTATCCATGCTGTTACCTTTCCCATAATACCACAGACTTCTATCTTCTTTAGCAGCTTCATGTGTGGCACTTTGTCGAAGGCCTTCTGAAAATCCAAGATTGACTTACCATGTTTAACTGCTAACGTGACCTATGCCTTTAAAGACACTGCCCTCATTTCGAACAATTGTGGTTAGTGATAAGCCGCTGAAACTGAAGAAAAGTTTCACCCATTTTAGCCATAATTTTCTATGTGCAAAATGCAAAATATAATCCTGCTGTTAAGCGTTCTTTATGTGGCATTTTATCCACAATTACCAATGGTCGTGGCAGAAGCTATCAGAGGTAGTGCACAGCCAGAAAACTACTTGAATACTCCAACCTACCTCTGCTCTGGTGGCCTAAAAGATAGATAAATAGATGAGTTGTTAAGTTCAAAAACACCCATCTTACTTACAGGATCTTTCACTGACAGAAGTTGTTCACACTTCGTGTTTGTCATTTGTTCTGATCGATTGGGCATGAAACCACCTTCACATTTATCTCCTGGAACTTTTCGATACCTTAAAAGAATTTATAGAGGAAACAATTTCATGATATTAATCTTTCATCATTATCAATTGAGAAATAACTGGGAAATATGTAATATTTCACTGAGATAACTTTTTATAAATAGAAGAATCTTTTTAAAAAATCTGTAGAGGCCAAGTCATTACATATACTTAAAGCAGAAGTTGATAGTTCTTGATTAGTAAAGGTGTCAAAGGTGATGGGGAGAAGGCAGGAGAATGGAGTTGAGAATGATAATAAATCAGCCATGATGGAATGGCAGAGTAAACTCAATGGGCTGAATGGCCTCATTCTGCTCCTATGTCTTATGGTCTGAAGTAGGTGTAATATAGGTTGATGTTCTGGTTTTGCCGATTCCTTGAACTTGCCAACCAGCAAAGAACTGAGATTTAGAGGGGGAGGACTAACACTAAAAGGTATCCTTCTCAGGGCAGTAACATTCGTATTAATATGAAAAGATATTGGAACAGCTGTAAAGAGAGTAGTTTTCCATCACCAGTCTAGTTAGGTGTCTTGGAAGAATGAGGCTGCTATTATTGGATTTTATCTTTTAACTAATTGAAGTTAGATTACAAATCTCATAACACTACAGCCTCAAAATATTTGATTAACTAGGTCACTAAGGGAAGCACTAAAAAGATGACAATTATTAGAAGTACATTTTAAGCAGACAGGTAATTCCATACTATATATAATGGAAAACTTGTGTCTTTGGTATCATAAACTTAAAGGGAAACTTTCCCCAAAGGTTGTCTTGATGTCTCTCACCAAACTGAAAGTATAATGTTTGTGTTATGGGTCACAGCATCCATTTTGAGGTAACAAGTGCAGAGGAAATATCTCCATTTGTTGGCTCAAAATGGAGGAGGTGTGATATCTTATCCTTTAGGCAAGTCAATGACACACAAATCACTCTTGCAAACAAATCAGAAAGAACGTACAATTTTTGTCATGAAATCTGCTTTTTTTTCCTGTTGAAAACAGTGAAAAGTAGAATTGCACCAAGACTTCACAATCTTATACAGCAATTTACAGGGCCAATTACTTTACCAACATATCTATTTCTGGGATGTGGGAGGAAAGAGGAACCCAGGATATGCTAAAACACTGAGACATTAGGATGTGCACAGTGCTGAAAAATTGGGTTCAAAATGTGTTTTGACTTTACTAAATTAAAACTCATTTGCATACGTGGTCAATAAATAGATGGAGTGTGCACAAGACAAGCAAAGCAACTTCAGGGGTGCTAAGTTTGAGAGAACAGAGTCAAGTGTTTGGTTGCTACATTATGTATTTCTTCAATTGTTCTTAACCCTCATCCACATTACCCCACACTCCCCATCCAGTCAAATATAACACCATTGCCAAACCCAATCTATTGAAGTCCTGATTCCTCTACCTACCCCATTGTTCCTAACTCCTCTGACCCCTCTCCCACACACCTCTCGTTTACAACTGCCGACCCATAACCTATGTTCTGCAATCTTCTCTGCTAGCTCCATGCTAATTTATGTCTACTGAGCAAGATAAAAATATTATTATTCTTTTCAAAAACATTTATCATTTTATTATCCAAAACTCTAGGCTATTTCTAAAATATGTGGGAAATGCGTGATTTTTACATCCAATCATTGTATCAGATTAAAAATAATGAGATAGGGTCTGAAACTTTCTGAAACTGAATTGCTGTCCTGACCTAAAATATTAACATCTCTTTGCCTCCTTGGATGCTGCTTGACTCTGAGTTCTTCCAGGCAGTTTATCTTTTGCTCCGGATACCAGGATCTGCATCCCTTTGTGCCTATCTACTTTGAAACCTTCTGAATTACTGAATTGCCCCTATAATGCCAAAAGATTTCTCATCTGTTAGGTTACCCACAAGGTATTCTGATGTGACAAAAATAAATCTGATATGCTATGCACAGTAGCTATATGGTACTACATAACATGTAAAAATTTAGGAAGTCTTAACAAAAGTATATGAGAAAGAGCTCACCCTTGAGTTTTCAGCAGCTCCTCCTTCCCTTGTAAGCAGAATTCCAGTACGTGATTCTTTAAATCTGGTTGTTCTTTACATTCATCACTGCTTCCTTCACGGAAATATCCAAAATCACTTATGGGAGGAACCAAAGAGAAAAATAATAATGTAATGGTTACTAATAACTGAAAATTATATTTCTGAAATTTCTTTCTTGTTCAGACTATATGGTGTAGACTGTTGTATCCGTTTTTTAATTAACGGATTTTGGATGATAGATCATTGACCCAAGATGTTAACGGCTGTTTTCTTCTCCACAGATACTCCCCAACCTTTGAGTATTCCTGGCATTTTTTCTTCATATTTCAGATATCTACTGTATTGCACCTTTGGAACAATATTTTAATTTACTTCTTCTAGTTAATGGTACAGGGTCCCTGCTTCCCAACTTAATCGTCACGACTGTGAGTGAGCACTTGATGAACAAGTAGTGAGTTTTCAACATTTCCAAATAGTAACCATTTGATATCAAAGGTACAGATGCAAGAAGAAAGTAGAGCTGTCAACATTATTGAGCTGTTTGTAACATGTGTACCACACCCTGCAATGAAATAGTTGTTCTTTGCTGCTCTTAGCAGTTGCACTGAAAGAATGTAGCAATCTGAATTGCTATCATTTCCTTTTTGAACATATATCTAGTTATTAAGTAACACTGAAGATCTTAAACATATGAACTACTCATCAGGGATTCTCATGCATTATAGAGCCCCCTGAAAAGTTCTCAAATAAATTCTCATGGGCTTAAAGCAGAATACAAGCCAAAATCCCAGGCCCACCCTGTCAACCTCTTAACTTGAGCAAAAGTGCAAGATATGGCAAGGTCCTTCCTAAACAGAAAATTGAGAGGAGAGAAAATTTGTCAAGGTTTTCTACATGCTGCTTTGGTTACCCAGTTTTCTCAGCAATGCAGTATATCCCCATTTCAAACCATAACTGAACTTCTTTTTGATTGACTGACTGGCAGAATTTGGAATGGAGAACAATAAAGGAAGGATTTTTGAGAAAGTGTGGAACAGAATTTTGCTGAACTAACAAGTACACATTAAAGGAGAATTGCATTGTACAAAATAAGCACATTACCCCTTTGAGATAATGAAAAATATTTCAATTCTATATAGGCCATTACATTTCTTAAATCTGCTTACATGCTAAAATCTGCCATACAGGTATCCCCCGCTTTTCGAACGTTTGCTTTACAAAACCTCACTGTTACGAAAGACCTACATTAGTTCCCTGTTTTCGCTTTCAGAAGGTGTTTTCACTGTTACGAAAAAAAAGCAGCACGCGCCCCAAGCAGCCGCTCTCCCCGGATTCGGAACTGCATTCTCACTGGCATTGCTTAAACACGTGCCTGTGAGCAGCCATTTGCAAGATGAATTCTAAGGTATTGGAAAAGCCTAAAAGAGCTCGTAAGGGTGTTACACTTAGTGTAAAACTAGACATAATTAAGCATTTCGATCGTGGTGAACGAAGCAAGGACAAAGTGAGTTTGGCTTGTGGAAGTGGATGAAGATGATGTTGAAGAGGTTTTGGCATCCCATGACCAAGAACTGATAGATGAAGAGCTGATGCAATTGGAAGAGGAAAGGATAACAATCAAAACCAAATGCAGTAGCGAACGGAACGTGAAGCAACTGCGTGAGATTTTCGCTGCAATGATAAAGTACGACTTTAATTTTGAAAGGGTATGTCGGTTTAGGGGATATTTGCAAGGTGGTTTGAGTGCTTACAAAGAACTGTATGAAAGAAAAATGCGCGAGGCTCAACAGTCAAGCAAGCCTTCCACATCAGCCACAGCAGACGACGAACCTCGACCTTCAACATCGAGGTGGGCAGTCATAGGAGAAGATGAGCCACCTGCTCTAATGGAAACAGACGACGAGATGACACCCCAGTGTCCCACCACCCCAACACCCAGGCCACGGACAGATACCGATTCGCGGAAAATGCACCGGTAGCCAGGAGGCACCCAGCACATCTTTAAGAAAAAAGACGAAATAAACATGCTAATTAATCAGGTGCCGCCCGACACGTAATTGTCGGCCCAGATCAGAGACGACGCAATCGGAAATCGGCACAGATCTGGGCTGACAATTACGTGCTGGGTGGCACCTAATTAATTAGCATGTTTATTTCGGCTTTTTTCTTAAAGATGTGCTGTGTACCTCCCAGCTACTGCGGCACCCCTGCATTCTTCGCGGATCGGTATCTGTCCAGGACCTGGAGGGTGGGGGCCACTGCACCACCCCAATCTGCGACAACTCAGTCTAACACACCATCATCATTCCCGATTCCGGTAAGTGATACTACACTGTACATACATTATTTCTACTTTATATTGGCTGTGTATTTTTACGTGTTATTTGGTATGATTTGGCAGCTTTATAGCTTAAAGGTTACTGGAGAGCGCTTGTGCCATGTTTTTGCCAACAGCGCTTGTGTGAGATTTTCTGCCGACGGCGCTTGCATGAGATTTTCTGCCGACAGCGCTTGCGTGAGATTTTCGCTACGGAGATCAGTTCAGTAATGATTATGGAAAAGTATTTCTACTTTATACAGGCTGTTTATTTATCATATCATTCCTGCTTTTACTATATGTTACTGTTATTTTAGGTTTTATGTGTTATTTGGCATGATTTGGTAGGTTATTTTTGGGTCTGCGAACGCTCACAAAATTTTCCCATATAAATAAATAGTAATTGCTTCTTCGCTTTACAACATTTTGGCTTACAAACCCGGATTTGCCTGTTGCCAAATACTTTTCTTCTTCCTGATCCCTGTATTCTAAATGTCTCTCTTTATTGTGATCTGCCTGTAATAGATCTTTCCTGTATAACCTGCATGCTCCCTAGTAAATGTCTCTTTTATCCCTGATTTTGTTGTTGCAAATTTCATTCTGCTCCCCAGTCTTCTGTTCTAAAGGACTTCAGTCCCAAGGATCAAATATTGAAACTGTTATGATTTTTCCATTCAATATATCAGATATATGGCAGGAGGAGGCCTCAAGCCTCCTCCACCACCATTCAATAAGATTATAGTTGATTTCATTTTAATTTCATCTTCACATTTTTATCCCTTCCACTCCTTTCTTTTCTAATCTGCCTATTATAAACATCCCTTTTGCTTGGTCTGTCACCCTTTAATTCTCTTCCCTTATACTTATGGTTTCCTGCTTTGCTGTCTCTTGTATTTGAAATATGATTAGAGAATACTGTCTCATTTGGCAACAGGCAAATCCGGGTTTGTAAGCCAAAATGTTGTAAAGCGAAGAAGCAATTACTATTTATTTATATGGGAAAATTTTGTGAGCGTTCGCAGAGTGTATAAAATACACTCAAATCAATCACCGCAACTAGAATTGAGACTTTCACCAAGCAACACTTCTTTCCTTCATTCAACCTCTCTTAGACTTAGTGTAATATTTGAATGTTGCTTAAAATTAAATATGAACAACTTTACTACGGATAATGCAATAAAATTGAAAAATAGCATAACATAGTAAAGGCTCAATTTGAAATGGTAGGATATTGAAGAGAGATTAAAAAAACAACTACTTTAAGTTTGTCTTCAAAATAAACACAATTGATTGTCATGAGACAATGATAACACCTAGGAAGTGTTTTATAATTATAGAAGTATGATAGCATTCAAACATGTGGAACTAGCTGAATGTACTTTGTTGACACATACCACATATAATCATCTTTAGTGCAAGGGCAGAAGTTTTGCTCTTTGCTGACGATATAATCTCTTCCATTTCTGCAAACAGATGCCTTTGCAAGCCTCTGAAATGTTTCTTTGTATCCCAATATACAGCCATCAGTTTCTGTACTAACTGCTGTAGAATGCGCTAACCATCTGACATAATCCTTCTCTTCACCTGGAGGAAGAAAAGATTTCATTTTAAGAAGCATATTTTTAATGAACTGAAGATTAATTAACAGCAATGACATGGGAATTGTTATGCATGGGAAAGATATATCCACTGGAGTACTGAGTAATCACAAGGGATGTTCTAGTAATTTAACCGTATTAAAATCAGAAAATTATCACAGGTAAATTAGCACTACAGTGTCATCATACACAGCAAGGGATGAAGCAGCTGTTATTAGGGAGAAATTAACCAAAAGGCTAGTTAATCAAAGTATAAAAGAACTAAATAAAGTCCTAGCGTAACTTACAGTCTCTGGTTAGAAGCTCTTCAAAGTCAATGGTTATTGAAATCCAAGTTGTTTTATACATGCTTTCGCGTTTGTATCCCCAGAGGCTGACATTCGTTGACTTGGTTCCAGGTTCTGATACAAGCCCCACGAACATGAACGTCTCATTGGTGAAGGTATAATGCTTCCAGCACTGCCCTTCATCAGTTGAATACCTTTACAATAACAGAGAATGTGATCCTGTTTGAGAATATTGTTGATGATAGAAGTTGAAACAAGCTACACATGAAAAACTGGCGTTAGTTAGCGGCCAAAGGCAGTCAGAATGAATATTAATAAGTGAGCTAGGCTAGAACAAGTATAAATATGCATTTTTACGTAGGAGTCAGTCAAAATGAAGCAGAGTTCTTTTCCAGCATTTTGCCTGGTCTGACCATCTGCTGTTTTAAATCACAAGATTATCCACTCAAGATTCTGTACATGATGTCACCAAAGACTGAGTGGGAACTATTGGTTTCTTTCACATCAGACAAAACCTGCCAGAAAATAGTACTCAGGATGGAAGAGGCGTTGTTCAGGATTGAACAACTTGTTTTTCAGGATATTTGTTGGACTAGGTGAAGCAAGAATGATCTGCCCATCAATAAACTTTTGGAATATATTCCACCATGAGTGAGACATAGACTCATTTCTTCACCCAACAACAACCATGTTAAGACATAGCTGTTCACTAAAATGCTGAATAATTTTCCCCTTAAAACATAAAATTCTTGCAGTAATAAGAGGTCATTATAAATGCACGTTTAACAGAGATGTTTGTTGCAGATGTCTGGTCATACTTGAATTTGAAATAATTATATCCACCCCAGACAAATGAAATGGCCACTATTGGAAGATACAAATGTTGTCTTGATTTTATGACCATGCTGTAATGACCCTAATCTAAGATACATAAAGGTCATGTCACAAATATCACATTTTGAATTCTGCTTAATATTACTTAATTTTTCCTGCCACTAATATAAATTCAACCAATCAGAAGCATTCAGCATTTCACTGGAACTATTATGGGGTTGGAATTTGCTGCTCAAACGTCCGAGGCTTTTCTGAGTTGGCACTAGATTAGAAATATTCTCCTCAAATGGGGAATCAAGTACTAGAGGGGAGAGGTTTAAAGTGAGAAGGGGAAGGTTTAATAAAACAATTAAAGGACAACATTTTTACACAATCAGTGGCATGAACTGCCAGATGAAGTGGTTGAGGCAGGTACAATAACAACTCAAAAAACAATAGGCCAGGTACATGGACTGAAAAGGTTTAGAAGGTTATAGACCCAACATTGGCTTGGAGGGAGCATCTTGCTCAGCATGGACCGGTTAGGCTGATGAGCTTATTTCCATGCATATAACCACCGTAAACGGAGCTGGGAACTGACTGGAACTTGTGTCCAAACTTGTGCTGAAGCTTCCAAGTTGTAGCAGAGACCAAGGGTCTCTGTATGTTGTACATTCAGCTAAAATTAGAGGTTCTCATGTTTTAGTTTTTTTTGTACTTTATATAGGGTTGTCAAGACTCAGAGTGGGAATTGTGCTTAGACCCTGCAGATTTATTCCAGGAGGTTTCTGTGAGCACACATGCAAAAAAAAAAAATTCAAGGCAGAGGCCCTAAGCAACATATCCTAGACTTCCAGCCACTTTGGTGTGAGAAAGGCCTAGAATTTCTCTCAAACAATGAGGCCTCTTACCATCCTACCTCCAACCCTAACAATTTGCAGGTGCAAATTTTGGGTTCTTTTATGGCAATGACTTTGAATTTAAAGTGTAGTTTACATATTTAAAAGCAGAAGCAGAAACAATTTTCAAGCATGTATTTATAATTTTCATTGATAACATTTTGAAAGAGCAACTCAGAAACACGAGCTGCTAAAAATCTATGACATGATTTATTAGCATAATAAATATATAATACTTATAAAACTACAAGCAAAACTTTCAACTGTCTAACAAGGTTCTAGTTATTCTTTGAAACAGCTACATACTTTATAATGTCTATGGGCTTGTCCACATGTGATTCCACTGCTACGATTAGGCCTCCTGAATCAAGAATGGCATAATAGTGTGGTCCAGTCAGTGCTTTTAACCAAGTATATCCACCATCATCTGATACATACACATCAGGAATCAATGTAGAGATGACATCTCCTACACTACCTGCCACAATAGATAAAAAAGAAAAATCATTTCACCTATTGAGGAATTCAGAGACAAGCTAGCAAAAAAATACAATACAGTGTAGAAACAAAATCAAAAGTTACCATGGGCTAAGATCAATCCAACTGCATTTGGTGCAGTGAGTGGGGCCATAGGAACATCCAAGATCTGGGAGATGCTATATGCAGCATGGATGTGAAGATTACACTGGAAACAAAGACAAGTATTTTTCAGACAACTTAGAGTAATAGTGGCATTTAGCATGAACTTCATCCTCTAGGGTTGACAATACAGCCTTTGTATTCAATTTTGAAAGTTAAATCAATAAGCCAGGAGCAGTTTAAATACCTTCTATCCCCTCTACTTTTATTAAAATACGAGAAATCAGCAAAGAAAAAAGTCAATTTTTATATTATAGAGTTTATTCTTATTATATACATCTAATTTTTTTGTGAGACTGTATGTTTACTTGCTATCTTATATATGTTATATGTGCCTTGTGCTATATATGACTGCTGGTTATGTGTTTCGCACCTTGGCTCCAGAGGAACACCATTTATTTGGCTGTAATCATGGGTATTCATGTATGTTTCAATGATAATTAAACTTGAAATAGAACTATATGAACAATCTGATACCACGAGACATTGCCAACTGAGTATTCACCTTTGATCAACACTAAATACTATCATGGTCCATCTCACATACTCCACTCTGTAAAAGCTTAACCAGAAGTTTGCTGCCATTGCTCAGTCCAACTCACCCACCAGCCATTGTGTCCAACAGAGCAACTCGACTTATGTGTCTTTCCCTGATAGAGCCTCCATCTAAGACAACATTCCAATGTTTCATAAAGTGCCATCAGCTACAAACACTAACACTAAAGGGATAGGGTTAAAGGCACATCTTAAATAAGGAGAGGTGGAATGTCAGAGTTCAAGGTCTAGGTAGTTGAAAGCATAGCTTCTAATGGAAAGGAGAAGGGAATGGGAGGTACCCTCATCTAAAGTTGGAATGAATCAGTGACATAATAGTGCAGTCCAATAAGAGTTTTTGATCATATGTATCCACTATGTTCAGTACACATTAACATCTAAGGTTGCCTCAGAAATGGGACTATCTATATCAACTTTCATAAAAAGAACTAATTTATCTAGTAAGAGGAAGTGACAAAAATACTAAAATAGGTTTATTTCAAAGATGAGCTTGTAGTACTGCTCAGAGTTAAAATTATTTCAAGGAGACAAATTGTAAACCTGAGGCATTGGAAGACTGGGAGTCACCACAGGCAGGGAAGTATCACAGTCGAATTATCAAAGAAAATTAGTGCATTTCAGTGCATGGCATGATGAACCAAGTGGTGCCCTGAAGACTTGTTCCTGGGGATTCAGTATTCTACAAGTTGTACAAATGGCCTGGATGAAGGCATTGGGGAGTTGTTGCTAAAGTTGCCAGTAACACAATGATAAAGTAAGAGAGTAAGTAGTGAAGAGGAAATTAAGACATTACCAAGTGACATAGTTAGGTTAAGTGAGTGAGCAGAAATCTCAAAAGTAGATTATAATGTAAAAAAATGTAGAGCTCCAAAATGCAAGGTTTCCTAGTGTATGGTTTGCAGAAGTATGCAGGTACAATTAGTAATAGGAAAACCAGCAAAACATGGTTCATTGACATAGAGGTAGAGAAGTTAATGCTTCAGTTAAACAGGTGTTTGTGAGACCATACGTGGTGCACTATGTGCAGGTTTGGTCTTCCAGTTTGAGGGCTATTAACAATGAACAGCCATTATTGTACTGACTTAAAGGGTAAAACTGCCTACTCCTACTATTTTTGTGTTTGTAGTACATTGTAAGCAATCCAGGGAAGGTTAAATTGACAATACCTGGAAAGGGCAGATTGTCTTATGAGGAAATGTTGGATAGGCTAGGCTTGTACCCACTGGAATTCTATATGAAATTATACTGAATTCCAAAGGATAGAAATATAGCCTGTATCACTTAAATGACATATATAAGACACAGAGTCTTGACAAAATAAACATGAGAGGATGTTCCTTCTCATGGGAAAATCTAGAAGGGGGGGGGGTCACTGTTTACAAGTATGGGGTTGTCCATTTACTGTGATTTTTTTTTCCTCTCTGAGGGTCACCATTTTTCTCCCAAATGATCTACTTCAAAAGGTGGTGTAAACAGAATCAGCAAAGTTTTAAGGCACTATTAGATTAACTCTTGACTAAACAAGGAGGTGAAAGATTACCACAGGTAGATGTGAGTGCGGATTTTAAGTTACAATTGGATTTCATTAAAAGGTGAAAAAAGCTTGAGAGGTTGCAGCCTACTCTTTTCCTAAGTATACTTCCATATGTACATTTATATATTATATCGTTCAGCTTTGATCCATGAGTGAAAAGGGCCTGGAAACAGAGCTCAGAAAATAGAAGTTGTTTGAAAGGATGAAGACATGTCTTCCAGAAGATTAACTGAAGGAAATTTTGAAGGTCCAAGAATGAATGTCAGCGCAACATTAAACAATATCAATTCAGAGGATCCATTTAGGCAGTGTTTCCCAACCGTTTCTAGTCCAACGTCCCCGTACAACACTTTCATACTTGTCAATGCCCCCCTAAAGGATCTTCATATTTGCCAATACCCCTCTAAGGCACAATATACTTTCTGGCACCCCATGGTGTAAAAACATATGTACTATATGCTAACATGAGAAAAATGACTCTGCTATAAATTTTTATTTGTCTTTACACCTAGCTTACACAGTACTTGTGCTCTGTACAGTGCTTCAATATTAATGTGATCCTTGAACTTGGTGGTTTATAGCAAGAGTTGAAATATCTGATTCAAGTTGTGACAGCAAAAGCCTAAACTCCCCACGTGTAACAACATCCAAGCAGTTTCTGTTTTTTGAGAGTATGTGGTTCACTGTACTGAAGCCTCTTGCAACAAGGTAGGAGGATGGAAATGCAATGAAGAGCAGTTTGGCTCTTCTCCAAAGACCAGGAACCTTTGTATGACAGTGTAGCCACATACCACAAAGCTGACATTTTTGAAAAGTGTTTTTGCTTCTTCATCATTCTGAATTTCGATTATTTCTTCTTGCAAGTTCTCTTCCTGTTCTTCCACCTTACAAAGAAATAGATTAATTAACCAGTTCAGAATTTCCAGATTGTTAAATTGATTCCGAAAATCCTTCTTCAGTGACTGAAGGTATAAGCAGTACTCTTGCAAACCACTGTCTGTGAAAGACAGTGCCATACTTTCCATGCAGGGAAACAGTAAGAACATTCTTCTCCCAATGTTTTGCTTACACATTTCCAATTTTCTGATAAAAGTGGACACTGCACATTTTGCCTGGATTAAATTGAAATTCTCATCTTGCAGTTTCATATTTAGAATGGCGGGAGGAGAGCAGCGCACTGT
The DNA here is from genome assembly GCF_030028105.1 of Mobula birostris. Classification (NCBI taxonomy): domain Eukaryota; kingdom Metazoa; phylum Chordata; class Chondrichthyes; order Myliobatiformes; family Myliobatidae; genus Mobula; species Mobula birostris. The sequence continues at coordinate 43,572,193 of NC_092378.1, read as the reverse complement.
GCGTGCGCAGCCCTCCAGTGAAAGATGATATTGTATCTGTTAAATAGGGACCGTGGACAATTCTGATTTGATGGAGACTGACATGAAAGCACGGAGGAACATCTGGAGAAATTTCTGAAACGCCAGTTCGCTGCTATTGTTACTGCGTGGTCGAGAATCTTCCAGAGAGAAGGCCTCAAAATCCCCGGCTTTGCCTGCTGTTGGTGACCAAGATTGAGGTCGAATCACTCGGACAGAGATGGCGCTCAGGTACTTGGTGTCGGAGAGCTGATCGGAGGCTCGAAGTTTTCGGATGACTCAGGGTCGGACTGTGGTCGGCATGGTAGGGAGAGTTTTTCTTCCTTCTCCCGTCTGTTTGAGATGTGGGACATTTGAGAGACTTTGAACTTTTTACTGTGCTCATGGACTTCTTCATCAAGTTATGGTATTGTTGCACTGTTGTAACTATATGTTATAATTATGTGGTTTTGTTAGTTTTTTCAGTCTTGGTCTGTCCTGTGTTTTGTGATATCACACGGGAGGAAGTATTGTACAATTTCTTAATGCATGCATTACTAAATGACAATAAAAGAGGACTGCGTGTCTTCATAATCTAAAATAATGTTCATTTTGTCATACAGATCAGCTAGGTATGCCATATCTTCACATAGAAATTCAATCTTGTTTCCCAAGCTCTTGTCAGCTTTCAACCACAGTGTCAAAAAGATCAAAGAAACATGTTAAGCAGCAGCTTTTTGACAGTCAATGCATTTCAGTGTGAAGAAGCAAGTATTCAAGCTCTTCATCGTTATCTTGGCATAACTGGTGAAATATTCTGCTATTTAATGGATGAGCTTTAATTTACTGAAAGCAGATACTACAAGGGTCATGCTTGAAAAAAGTCACTGGCTGAGGTTTTTGGCTGTGAGATGATGACGATGAATTACAATGGATTGAAAACAGACTTGGAATTTCTTTTTACATAAATGTCACTAAACCAGCATTGTAACCTGTCATATATGGTGCTCCATCTGTTGCACAAGAAATCATGTTCCTAATCGGAATATTTTTAACCTCAATATACATTTTGAGCTTGTTGTAGATTGATCCTCCATTGATTTTTTAAAAAACTTTTTACAAAAGAGCATCTCTTCATAAACTTTTCCATTTTTGATAAACCGTATATATGCCATCAGCAATTCCTCGTTGTCTCATACAGTTGTCTCATCTAGTTGCATCCCAAATCCCATTTTTGTAGCTCTGTACATAGCTAATACTCAATGCCTTCAGTCATTTTGTCAATACAATGAGCTATAGAGTTATTACTCAGAGGAACTGATATTAAAATATTGGTATCCATTATGAGAACAGTGGTGAGCATTATTAATCTTTCACCAATTGTATGAGATTTTCCACACTTTGCTATCATTTTGGAAATGTTATAAGAAGCAATGAGACCACTATCAAGGTCGTTTTTAGCTTTCTTGGCAAATGATTCAAGTGTGCAATGTTGGTAAAGCTGGATGAGATTGCAGAATTTCAGACATATTGTGATTATAGGTGCTCACCGCCTGCCCAGCTATGGTTCTTCCAATGTTCCAGTGCCTCATCCTTTTTTTTTGGAAGTGTCTGCTCTTCTAACAGTCGATCAGGTCTCGTGCCTCAAGTTAGGGTGCTAATTACTGTGCACAACCCGCCCCCCCCCCCCCAAGCCCCAGGTATCTTGAATGTCCCCTGTCAACCTCTATTTCTCCTAACACCCCTTAGGACACATAACCATCCCTGGTGGGATTCACTGCATTAAGGAATATGACAGTAGAGAAGGGCAATATTTACACATTGTATTTCAGTGCAAGGTAAAATTAGTACACTGGTGCCCACATTGACTATCACCTCCCTTTTGCCTTCCAGTTGCATAACAAATAGGTCACAATTTGGAAAAGTAATGAAATAGATTAGACCAATTATTTTTTGTGTCATGGTAAAGTAAAACTGGATTAAAAGTTCAACGTTTTTTGACAACAGATAATCTTAATCCTACATTAATTATAGAATAAATTCAGTAAAGCGTTTTCATCCTAGACATTAATTAATGTGGAATGTATTTCTTTTTACTAGCTCCCCGCAAACTTAAATAAATTATATACATAGAGATAGGGTTCAAGGATAGATTTGACTACAAATTAATAATTATTGGTGGCCTTATGCAGGAGTCATAAATTAGCATTAAAATCAAAGATTTCCCCTGTACTATGTTCCATGTTTGCAAGTATAACGTGCTGTAAGGTTTCACTGCTACTGTAATGGCTTCTTTGTCATATTCACTGCTGAGGTAACGGTTTCTCTGTAGCAGCTATGTTTGGGTTATTGCTGGAAATAACAGGATGCATGCAGTCAATACGAGATCTGTGGTTGTGTCGTGTGATTCTGGAAGCAGTTGCTTTCGTGGGCTTTTGCCAGAGTGAGAGAGGGAGATGAAGAAAGAAGACGCGAATGGAGCGACTTGGTAGTCCGCCGGATGGGGTGGACTCGGAGCAAGGGTCAGATGGGCAGCGACGATCAAAGGATCAGCGAAGGGGAAACCGTGAGCTCCAACTTTGTGTGCACAGACAGTTTAATAAGATTTGGGCCCTTTTTCTTTTATATTTTGTTTCTCTACTAACCATATAGTCAAAGTAAGAGTTATAAAGCTTAATTGTTTAATCACATATTGTGTACTGTTTGTTATTTCGGGGTACTGCTTTGTAACAGGGGACACATCACACAGCATCTACCCAAATGAAATTTCTTAAGTTTGGCCAGGCAGGGGGTTATTACCCCCTATATTAAGCCGCTAGGCGAAGCAAGTATTACACAACAATGATTATAATTCTGTAGTTTATAAGAATGAGTGTCTGAGTTAATCACATTACAGTGTGCTGGAGAAAGTGAAACAGGGTTTCTATTATGAATGTCTCCTCAGTGTCTGACGACCATAACAAAGAACAGTTGTAACAGCGGACAGTTCAGAAATAGTCACCGAACATTCAGAAGGCTCAGGAGCTTGAAGACTCATACGGCCAGATTTGGGAACAGCTTCTTTCCAACTGTGATAAGACTGCTGAATGGAACCTGATCCGGATCTGGGCCATATCCTCCAAATATCTGGACCTGCCTATCGGTTTTTTTACACTACCTTACTTTCCATTTTTCTATTTTCTATTTATGATTTATAATTTAAATTTTCAATATTTACTATTTTTAATATTTAATATTTGTAACCCAGGGAGCAGGAAATGCAGAATCAAATATCGTTGTGATGATTGTATGTTCCAGTATCAATTGTTTGGTGACAATAAAATATAAAGAATAAGTATAAAATATAATTATCAATGGAATACAAAATGGAAGATTGTTTTGTGAGAAGCCAGAGTGCATACAGAAAGGAGGTAAGAAAACTAGGTTGAATTTGGCCTTTCCCTTCTATCATTTCTGGATCAAAGCTGTTGACACCAATAATCAGAAAGATATGAGTTTTGGGAAAAATAACTGATTGCAAGCTATTGTATACACAGAGCTGGATTTAGTTTTGAGAGTAATGGGTATTAATAGAGGTTTTAATACTAATCAAAACAAGTAAAACCTCTGCCATTCATCAAGTCTTGTATTACATTGTCTGGCTATTTATCTTGGGACCTCTAATGTGCCGATATACCATTGTACACCAACAAGGAACAGATGAAGACAGCTCAAATCAGCTTTACTGCATTTGGATAATCCATTCTTTGTTGTAGAGAGAACAGTATGTGCTCACTGGGAGATGTGCAAAAAATATGGGTGGGGAATTGAGCAGAAATAGAGAAGAACAGAAATGAGAAAAGCAGCAATTTGATCTGTATCATCTTATGGATCCATTACAGATTTTGCCTACTTATTCAGTGATGATATAGTGGGGAGCATGAGAAAGCAAATCAAGGGGAAGAATTGGGAAATTAAACACTCATGGCAAATGCACTGATATTTCTGGGACAATAACCTAGCCTACCTTACCAAGTGGCTCTTGGAGAGCACAATCAGGGTGCATCACTTCAAGAAGATAGCTCACTCATATTTCCTTGAACTTCAAGACAAGCCATAAACCTTGAAGTGTCCCTGTCAGAGGTCAGTACAGTTGTTACATTATATCTTTTTTGATACAATACTCAGGAAGGACACAATGTCATTTTTTCATTTTCTTTTGAATGTAGGATGGAAGTTTTGTTTGGTTATTTATAATCGTAAAGGATATGCCAATGAACAAATCATTCATTAAAAGAAGTTAATTTTGTTCAACAGAGTGATTAGACACCAAGAACTAAGGATTAAGGTGTCAGAGAAGCATGCTAACTGTTTGTTGCATGCTGTGCCATTGATTTTGGTTAAAGCCCCACTTCAGCCAAATTCAGCAGAATCTAAGGCCCAGGATAGCAAACACAACTGAATATTCTTTATGCACATTCCATCATCTCCTGCATACAGGAGAGCACAGCAAGAAGACTCTCAAGCTAAATAGGGATCGACAAGAGACCAGAGGGTCACAGGGGAAAGTGGGCAGAATCAGTATCAGGTTTATTATCACCAGCATGTGATATGAAATTCGTTAACTTAGCAGCAGCAGTTCAATGCAATGCATAACATAGCAGAGGGAAAAAAAATTTAAGAACCAATAAATAAGTAAATCAATTACGGTATACGTATATTGAATAGAGTTTTTTTAAATGTGCTAAAACAAATACTGTATATTTAAAAAAAAAAGTGAGGTAGTGTCCAAATATTCAATGTCCACATAGGAATCAGATGGCAGAGGAGAAGAAGCTGTTCCTGAATCGCTGAGTATGCGCCTTCAGGCTTCTGTACCTCCTACCTGATGGTAACAGTGAGAAAAGGGCAGGCTCTGGATGCAGGAGGTCCTTAATAATGGACGCTGCCTTTCTGAGACACCGCTCCCTGCTGGTTAAGTGCTGGAATTGTCTTAGGGCCTCATTGGGATCCTGATTTGGATCACAGGCCAGTTTGCAGATTCTGCTGGAACTCAAATCAGCGCCAGATGTGGGGGTTACAAATCTGGGGGTTTCAAATTATGGTGTTGGTGGTCAGAATCAAAAGGGCTACAATTGGAATTGAGGTGTTGGGGAGCTTTGCCTACAAGTGAAAGGCGATTGGAGGGCTTGGTCACAAATGACAAACTGAACTGAGGCCAAGTGAGGAGGCAACCTGGGAGTTTGTATTATGGATAGTGTCAGGAGACTCAGATTGTGAGCAGTGGGGAGAAAAACTTGGGGATAGTTAGAAAATATTGGACTGGGGAAGAAAGTGATTTCATGGGATGCTTGGGGATTAGGGAGCAAGATCAGCAGTTGTGGGGTCGGCACTGAGGAAAACAGTGGCCAAAAGCACTCATACAAATGAGAAAATTTGCCGAATTAGAGTTTCCAACTCTGAGTTGGGGCATGCATAGGGATTACTACTAATGGTCTAAGAGTACTCAGCTACAAAGTGAACAATGGAACTTCATTTCCTTAGTGGTCCTCTTAAAGAACACTTTATGGGGTGTGATGTACCTCCAAGTATGTCTGACATAGAAGTCACATCAACATTGTAGATATCATTTGCATCTGGGAGTGTCTAATCAAACCACTGGAGTGGTGTGACATGACACAGAAACTGTATTCCTGTCTGAGAATAACTCAAATTCAAATACATAGCAATGAAAGGAAAAGAGAAACACATTCAAATTTCTCAGCAGAAAACAGAATAGTTTTTTTTAACAAAAGATCATACACAACATCTATATCATATGTTGCAGAACATTTGAATCATGATGATACAGTTTCATCTAGCCCCAAAGTACTGTGTTGCTTGTTCACGAAGTGAAGAACTCTCTGGGAGCTGATGTGGCGGGCAAGCCATGTATATACACAGTACATGGTCCTAATATTAATGCTGTGCAATAAAATGTAGCAACTTAATCGAGACAAATTGGTTCAAGAAATTTAAGTTGAAGTTTAAAAGTGCACTTTAGGCACTGTAAATAAACAAGTACAGAAGTTGGCATTTGCTGGATTGAGTTGGAATTCCTGCATCAAGTCATGCCTGCTTTGACAGACTTCTGCTTTAAATAGTTGTGTCATTGGTGACTAAGCACTGGGTGCCATATGTCCTGATTTGACTTGCCTCATTCAGTAGAGGAAATCAACCCAAATACAGCCCTGTCCCTTGGCTGTTCTATGAAAGCAAACAAAGATGACTTAAAAACCAGTGAAGTCAGAGGAGAAAGAACTCTTTCTGAAAATAAGTAGTTTTACTAACCATACGTGGATCCTCGGATGTTGCATCGCATTGACTGTTATCTGGCTTTTTCAAAGGTTTCCACTCTCCTCCGTTGTCATATGTAATTACTGATCGAATATTATTATCTACAAGTGTATTGAGAGATAGGTGGTTAAACATCAGTAGATCCCCTTTCGAAACTGATCATGAGTTGAAAGAGTATGCTAGAGTAGAATGATAAAAATATGTCAGCGATGAGATCCTAATATTTATAAATGCTGGTAATGTGGTGTAGAAATAGGAATGAGTTCTGAAGAAAAGTTTTTAACCTGAAACAATAACAGTTTCTCACTTCACAAATGAGCCTGACACCACGACCCCCTCCTGAAAAAATTATGTTTTTGTTGCAAATCCCTGCTTTGGTATGCGCACATGCATGCTATCTGCTTTATTGAAAACATAAGTGATAATGAATTTCTTGTGCATTTTTTTCTTTTTATATTTAATTGGATCTTGGTTTCAGTCTCATAAAAATGGTACTGTTATTTGATTCTGTTTTGTATTATTACATGTTTAAATTATTGTTTGTGAACTTTGCTCTGTCCAAAAACTGAAAACGCAGAAGACTGAATGACTCGGGTTCAAAACCTTTCAAAGTTACCTCTGTATCTCTTTCCACAGATGTCTCCTAAACTGGTGCATTTTCTCGGTATTTTCTACTTTTATTTCAGATTTCCAGCATCTGCAGAATGTTTGTGTTTCATCTGTTAGATACGTTAGTTGCTGCATTTGCTCTTCAAAGGAATTCTTTGGATGTGAAGCATCATGTAAGCCGCTACATAAATGCATAGTTTTACTTTCTAAATTACATTGTTGATGATTTCCTCCTCTGTTTTGTACTCTCTCCAGCATATACGTCTCTGGAGCATGTCCATGTATGACCATTCAGCACTTTCTCAAGTGCTTGTGTCCCTCTTTATTGCTATCCCATTTCTTCTGTTGCTTCATTTTTTGAACTGTCTCCAGTGTCTCTACAATGGGATGATAGGTAAAGTGGAGAGGACAATTGAGGGAGTAGCTTGAATAGGACGAGACTGAGAGTAAGAGGGAAAATTAGGTGTCTGCATTGAGATATAAAATGTTGGAACACTGAGATCTTTCAGTGAATTACAGTTTAGGTCTCAAAGGATGAAGAGTGATAAGGTTGCTATGGTATTCAAGAAATCCGTGAGGTGTTTTGGATCTGTCCAATTCATACGATGGAAAGACTAGAAAGGATATGTCTGGACACCAAGACAGACAGACTATTCTGGAGATGTCATATATTTTGTATATCGTAATTACTTGGGCATGATCAGGGAGTCACTGAGACACAAAGGCTTCTTGTATTACACAAAATCTAAATGATCAATTTCAGACCGGTGCTATTAAATCAGAAAGGAATTAAGATAAAGATGGCTACAATCTTATTTTCATGACAGCAAGGCCTAAGTAGTCACTTTTGGCTGCAAGTCAAAGGTTGCAAACTTAAGTCTCATTCAGAAACTTGAACATCATCCGACAACTCTTCAAGGACAATTCAACCAAGAACTTTGAGAGGTTTCTGCAAACAGGTGCACAACTTTTTCCAGAGTCATTAAATCAAGACAATCCTTGTCCTTTTAGATGGTATAAAATTACCTTAGCAGGTAAGTTCTCCCTGTTTTGCAGAGTCAAAATTTACCATACAATTCAACACCAAGTAAACAAAGAACAGGTTATCTGGTCAAAATTATATTGTCATTTTTGGCTTTGCTCTCCTATCACAGGGGCCACATCACTGCTTCCCGAAAGTGCTACATGAAAGCAAACCTATTCTCTTTGGTACCTGCGAAGTGCATTGTATGCATGAGCTGTTAAATATTTAACTCAAATCTGACACGTTATGATTTTATTGTAATGGAAGAATTTTGTAGAATTAGTCTGAAGCTTTGAAATGAACTTCAGAATAATTTTACAAAAATATAGACACTAAGATAAATTGATAAAAAAAAGTCAATCATTTTGAATCAAAAGAGATTGATTCAAAAAGTATAAAAAAAAACAAACTTTATTGTGATGTTCAGACAGGTAGTTATTTTATTACCTTCATCAAGTACATTTGTGATGTAGACTCCACGAAGTGATGTCACATTTGTGAAATCTGTTCTACCACTCGTGTCAGAAAACAAGTGACGTTCCAGGGACTTGGAGAAAAGAAGTCCCCGATCATCAGAAGTATAAATTGTACCAAACCCATTATCTAAAAGAAATATAAAGCAATACATTAAACAATCTAGTGTAAAATACTCTATTTGAAAACAAAAGACTGTACAACTGACAGGACCTCCTTAAAACTGCTGCCAGTTGGATCTTGCTCAGATCATCAGAAGTGCCATCTCAGCATATCAGCTAAAATTACCAACATGAAGAGAAGATGGGGATGATTATTTGATGATTATGGTATACTGAACTATACTGTATTCAAATGAAAATTGAAGAACCCTTCCAGAAATTTCTGTATGCGTTTCTATAATCTCAGCAACAAGCTTCATTTTCAGTCCAATTCTGCCTGAGTGACTGCAGTTCCAATAACGTCCAAGAAGCTCAACACACCTGGGTTGAGTCAGGGAGCACGAGTGCATTCTAAGCATTACCCATCACCATGGCTTTACATCAAATTTATACCTTTGCTACTCTTAAATCAACTTACTACACGAGGCCTGTCACAAAAAACTGTGGGTCAATTGTTTAAGAAAAATAACAAGATGGCTTGAGTCACAAAAATAGATTGAGATGCTTTTATTTACCTCAAAACAAGAAAAAAACTTGGAAAAAAGAACAATATATACATAGCCACCCTCAGACTAAACACAAAAAAAAAAGCACTTTGGTAACCTGAGGCTTATAACTGCTAAGCCCCTCCCCCTAGACCAACCAAAAGCTAATTAACTCAATTATCCAATTAAAGACGGTATCCTCCACTATCAGCACACCTGTGCAGTTTGCTGCTGCCTCTATATGAGACAGCTCCATAGGACAGCTCTGTTTCAGACCCAGTGACTATTACTGCTTGGGACGAGTGTTTTACTGAGTGTGCCATGTGCTGTCTGTAATCAGTGACGGGCCTTCGTCACGAGGCCCAAAGAATGTTGCATGGTAGAATATATCCTTTGTACGAACACTCTGATATTATGGTGAGTGTGGAGGAATTGTTAATTAAGTTAGGCAACCAGAGAGATGAAAAACAAGAAGATTGTGTGAGGCAAGGAGCTGAGGAAATGGTTGATAATATATATGTTTATTAGAAATCAGTAGAGGGAAAGGTCAGGTATTTGCTGCAAATGGGACAAGTAGAAGGTGGACAGATCCAAGGACGCACAAGATATGTGAACAGTGAGGGATAATATGTCATAGCTGAAAGCAAAAGGCACCAACCTGGAGGTAGGTAATTATTAGGGCATGTTCTGGAGTTGGGGTTCTGTATATAGCAAATATTAATTTAAACAGCAACCAGTCTTTAGATTTGAATGTGGATTGCAGATTGAATTTAAAATCCAGCTCTAAACAATGGCCTTCCTGAAGCTGCAGACTGGGGCTTATGCATGCATGCAGCTAGAGACTATGGCTACGTCCACACTACGCCGGATAATTTTGAAAACGCCGGTTTCGAGTAAAAACGACAGGCGTCCACACTAAGCGTTTTTTAAAATATCTCCGTCCACATTAGGCGGATATTTAGGCGAATCTCCGCCTACTGGGCATGCGTAGGACACACAGAAAACAAGCGAAGAGGAATCGGTATACTTAGTGCGCGTTTGTCCAGTTACAGAGTAGAAAAATTTAAAAGGAATTGCTCTTGGCTCTCGCGCAGGAGGACTTAAAACTTAAAAAAAACAAATACTGGAGCGTATGGAAGCAACCGACAGGGAGTTCACGGACAGTGTGACCCAGCTGACGACGAACATTGAAAAACTGACTAACTCTGTTGCATTAATAAAGCACCTTCTTAAATGTATAAAACGTCTGCATCAGCGTTATCTTGTATTTCCATACAATGTTACATTAGGCTGTTACACATCTATTGTCAGAGAAGTACTTGCATAAATAGGTGAACCACCTTCATACAAGCAAGGACAGAAAACAGGGCAAAGTGAGTATACTTATTTATTCAGTAAGCTATGGGTCAAAGTATTTGGTGAGTACATTTCTAACCCTTCTGGCTTCAGTCTAGTCCGTCTTTTCTGAAATTGTTAGTTGGGGGCGTTCAAGAAAACAACGAACATCTGTTCCAGCACGTCATGACAGCGTTTTTAAATAGTCAAAAAAGCTCACCTTACAATTTAACTCTCACGCCGTTCACACCGACTGCGCGTTATAACAGCTTGTGCAGTACCAAGCAGAGGCAGAAAAAAGCATTATTGTTGTGGTGTTGTCATGACAACATTTTTAAATCTCTCCATTTACCCCGTACACACTACGCCGGATATTTAGCGTTTTCAGATTTATTCACTCTGGAGAGTGTTTTCGAAAATCTCTGTTTTCGGGGGCTGAAAACGCCGGCTCAGTGTGGACGGGAGGGCAAAACGAAGAGAAAAAGCTTCGTTTTCAAAATTATCCGGCATAGTGTGGACGTACCCTATGGGGATTAACATTCATTTTGGGTGTCTGGAGCGTTGGAAGTGTTTGAAAATTATATGGAATTCAAAGGAAGCTTTGAGGATACACTGCAGAATTTTTTTTTACTCAGAGTGGTTGATGCATGGAATGCACTGCCTGAGTCAGTAGTGGAGGCAGATACACTAGTGAAATTTAAGAGACTACGAGACAGGTATATGGAGGAATTTAAGGTGGGGGGTTATATGGGAGGCAGGGTTTAAGGGTCGGCACAACATTGTGGGCCGAAGGGCCTGTACTCATGCCCTTATGTTCTCATGCTGTTATTGTTGATCTTTAGCATATAAAAATGTCGTAATATTGGGTCAGATGGGCCTCTTCTTCCAAAAATGTCTCGAGTATGATGCCTGCTGAACTCCCTTGGGGTTAGCAAAGCGCCAGATTGTTCAATCGGCCCCAAAACACCATCAAAATACAAATCATAGGTTTCTATCACACACTGTTTAGTAGTAGAATCATATTTGAAAGAAGTAGAAGTAGCAGTACAACTCTTACCCTAGAGGAAAACAAGGGCCCACTATTTTTAATTTCTATTCCTAGTCACAAACTACACTGCTCCACTTCTATGAGGTTTCTAATCACTGGATCAGTTTAAAAGTGTGTTTAATCTTGCCAGTGAAGCACACATTTCATAAATAATGAAACATATTCTGAGTAAATGCAGACCACACTCACACACTGAATCACTGATTAAATGTAAATTTATCTTCACTTCCTTAAGTTTACTTTAAAAAGATGCAGAGGTACTACTTACTGCCCGGTTCATCCACATGTATGAAGATCATGTCATCATCTGCTGCAAGTATTGAGTAAAACTGTAAGAGAGCATCTACATAACATTATTCACATTGCCAAGAACGACTACTTACAGTTCTCCAAGCATGCATCCATAGATGAAACACCTACACATGTATACAAACCACCACATTCTCCAGTTTAATCAGCACATGAAGGAAGATCTTACAGCTTAATTGTTGCAAACACAACAAAATATTTTGTGGTAAGGCTGGAGGTGTAAAGTTAAAATTTACTTGATAAAAATACAAAATACTGGAACACCTACGTAAGGGTAATCAAAAGCTAAAATAAAGGCTCACATTTGGGTGCATATCATATCTTAGACCTGGTGTAGTCTTTCATCCAAATGCTAAATTACTATTTTTCTTTAAGAACCAGTGAGTACAAAGCATATTTTTTTCTTTTTTGATCTCTATAAATTGCTTTTTTCAGCTCTATCATATCATTGGATTGAACATGGAACATGGAATAGTATAGCATAGTACAGGGCCTTTGGCCCACAATATTGTGATGATCTATAATAAAGCTACTCCTGATTAATCTAACTATTAGTTCCTATACAGCCCACTGCCCTCCATTTTCCTTACATCCAAGAGTTTCTTAAATGTCCCTATTGTATCCACCTCTACCAACAACTCCAGCACCCAACTCTCTCTGTGTAAAAAAAAAAAAAAAAAAAAAAAAAACCTACCTCTGATATCTCCCTAAATGTTCCCCCATTTAACTTAACTGGATGTCCTCTGGTATTGGGCCATTGCTGCCCTAGAGAAAAGCCAGACTGTCCACTCTACATGTGCCTCTCATAGTCTTCTACATCTCTATCAAGTTACTGCTCATCCTCCTTCACTTCAAAGAGAAAAGCTCTAGCTTATTCAACATTTCCTCATACAACATGTTCTCTGATCCAGGCAGCATCCGGGTAAATCTCTTCTGTACCCTCTCTAAAGCTTCCATATCCTTCCTGCAATGATGTGACCAGAATTGAATACAATACTCCAAGTGTGGTCTAACCAGTGTTTCATAGAGTTGCAATATTATCTCATGGCCCTTGAACTCTATCCTCCAACTAATGAAGACCACAGACCATACACCTCCTTAGCAACCCTGTTAACTTGCGCGTCAGCTTTGAGGAATTAATGAACTTTGACTCCAAGACTCCTCTGTTCTTCCACACTGCTAAGTCTGAAATCTAAAAGAATACAGTTGGGTAGAAAAATGGGATGAGGCTTAATCCAAAGAAGGATGAGTAATTTGGGGAGGTGCAATAAAGTAAAGAAATGTACAATAACTAGCATTGAATAGCATGGAGGAACAAAGGGATCTCAATGTGCAAAGGCTGTAAGGGTCAGTAAAGTAATTGAAAAGTAATGAGGTCCTTCCTTTAAGAGTACATTCATTGAATACCAGATCAGGCAGGTTATGTATACAACACTAGTTAGGCTACTGCTTGAGCACTACATACAACTCTGCTCACTACTTTACAAGAAAGGTGTACATAATTGCAATGTTTCAGAGAATATTGATCACAACTGTCAGAACTGAAACAAGGTTGGAAAAATTGGATAGAAACACCTTTTGTTTGGAACACAGGAGACTAAGCAGAGACTTAATTGTGAGGTATAAGTTGTGAGAAGTCTAGCTAAGCAAATAGAAATAAATTTTAACAAAGGAGTCAGAAACGATGGACCAAAGATTTAGAGTGACGATCATGGAGGATTTAGACTGAAAAGCAAGCCTAGCTGAAATGTTTTCACAATTGTTTTTTAAAAAGTCCACATGTGAACTGTAAACACTAGACCTAATATTGTGGAACTAATAGTTGCTGCAGTTAAACTATGATTGAATTTTACATACATCCTGAAGGCGAAAAAAAGGTTTATGAAAGCCGAGCTAGACAGAGTGAACAAGCAATCGAGGTGAAGGGATTGGTCAATGGAGGCAAATGTTTAAATAGACCTTTCAGATTTATATGAGGAAGAAAAATTCCAAGGGGAAAACTCATGGTTAACTAATAAAAAGCAGATAAAGATAGTGTCATATTTAAAGAAAAAGTATCTAATTGCATGAAGATGGATGATAGTTGTCAGAAAATTCGAAGTATGAGTGGAACAAGGAAGGAATACCTGAATATGTAAAAAAAAAATAGTAACAATTAGTGTCAAATTTTGAAAAGAAAATCTGACAGAGTGAACTTTCATTATATAAGGTAATTAACCTTGGGAACTAATAATAGAAATTGGGAATTGGCAGAAGAAAAGAAGTAGTATTTTGCAACACTATTTTCTATAGAACATAAAAGTAACTACCCAAAACATCTGAAAGACTGAGGTGGTGCAGGATTAGTGTGAGATGCTTGATGGTTCTGCAGACTCGATAGACTAAAGGCCTGTTTCTGTGTTATACAGGTTATGGCAATGAGATATATTCCCACAAGAAAGGAAAATTATTTGGGCCCGATTCACTATCATATAATTGCATAAAGACAGCTTCAGAAGATTACACAGAATATAACAAACAACAAAAAATAGCCAAAAGATGAACAAGGAAGGATACAAGTGGAGTATGAGATAAAGCCCTAGATCTAATCACCATCCCTGGCACATTGTGCTTCAAAGAACTGTCAGGTATCCAGAATATTAAGGTACCTGGAATCGAAGGATACTTGGTAGACTGGAATCAACATTGATAATAACGTAGGGGTGTAATTCTGGCTGGAGGTTTGTGACAGTGCTTTCCTGCAAATATCAGCGTGGGGATCTCTGTTGTTCATGATAAAATGATTTGGATGTTTGCAGATAACAGAAAAATTCACGGAGTAAGGATACTGAGGATGTTTTTCAGTAGACTATAAACCAGCTGGAAATGTGGGTTGAAAAACGTGGCTTAATCTGAACAAGTATGAGACCAAATGCAATAGGAAAGTATACAGTAAATGACCAGATCTGTAGGAGCACTGATATATAGAGGAGTCTTGTAGTGCAAGTCTATAACTACCTAAAAGTGGCAACAGAAGTGGATAGGATGATAAAGAAGATATGCTTGCTTTCATCATTTGGGGTGTTGAGTATAAAAGTTGGAAAGTCATGTTGCAGCTGTATAAAACTTGGGTAGGGCTACATTTGGAGTATTGTGTCTGGTCTGGTTGCTGCATTGTGGGAAGGATATAGAGACGATGGAGTAAAAGTTAATCAGAATGTTGCTTGGATTACTGAGTATTAGATTAGCAGAAGTTGAATAAATTGTGATTATTTTCTCTAGAGTGCTGGAGACAAAGACAATTTGGAAGAAGTACATAATATTATTATCGGAAGCATAGTTAAAGTAGATAGAGACTTTTCCCTGGAAGGAAATGTAAAATACTGGAGGGCACAGGTTTAAGGTAAGAAGAGGTAGGTTTAGCAAGGCAAGGTTTCCTTTTTACATAGAGAGTGGTAGGTGCTTGGAATGACCTGCCAGGTCACATGGTGGAAGCAGATACAATAGTAATGCTTAAGGGGCATGTAAACAGGGAATAGAGAGGTAGAGACTATGTGCCAGCAGATGGGATTAATTTGGATTAGCATCATTGTTGGGACAGACGTTGTGGGCTAAAGGCCTGATTCTACAGTGTACTGTCCCATATTAAGTTATGTGAATTGTAAAAATGTGGCTAGCTGATTTTTAATGAGCATGACTGAGGGATTTTATGACTTACTTCTGGCCCTATTTATATCTTATTCACACTGGTTCACAACCTTAACTGGAAGAAGTAGAACATAGAAGCTGCTGGAGATGTCTTAAAGTACTAACTGCAGGAGTGTGCAAAATTCATTATGCCTTCTGGTGGCACTAGTGAATACAAAATGCCACCAAAAACACTGGGAGGGCGGATAAGTTAGGAAACAAAAGATTCTGTATATGCTGGATATCTTGAGCAACACTAAATGCTGGAGGAACTCAGCAAGTCAGGCAGCATCTATGGAGAGGAATAAACAGTCAACATTTCAGGCAGAGACCCTTTATTGGTGTCAGCATTGGTGCTTCAAACGTGGCCAGGCACCGTCACTAAACCTCACAATTAATCATATTCATCAAAGCTAACCAAATTAGTTATTTTCAATTGCAGAGTTGTTTCAGGTTTTGTGAATATTAAGTTCATAATAATGGAAAGGAAATACTTTCATAACTTCTACTTGCATAATTGTAAATGAAATAATGAAATAAAATGTATTTTTGAGTCTCAAAAATGATTTGGGGAGAGGAAGAACTTCTAAAAACAGAACATATAGAGTATGTAAGAAGCAATTATATACACTAAGCACACAATGACAAGAGACAACTGCATAAGCTTTGATCCATAATCTGCTCCAGGAATTGCTCTAATGTAAGAGCTAGATGTTCAATGTCACATTTGCCAATCTCAAATGTTCAAATAGATCTGCATTTATTGTTAAAATATACAGATCTATACCTGTAACTGTTAAGTAACACAAAATCTATCTGCAAGATAGATTTATCAGTCTTTGACCTTCATGAAACTGCTCTCCAATAGAATTCACATGCTTCTGAAATTAAATAAATGTAAGTACACTTGTGCATAAGACCATTGGTCTTATGTCAGCTCTGAGGAAGTCTTCCACTTAGTCATTTTTTTTTGCTTGAGAGCACTGGCTATTAGTAACTTCACAAAATAATAGGAACAATATGTCAAGTTCAGAGGGAGCTACATAATGTAGGGAGTGTCAGCAAGCAAGATCAGGCAAAGCAGAGTATAGGTTGATTTGTAATTTGTCTGCAATGGGGGATGATTGAATGTTGGAGCTTAGCTAATTAGAGGGTGGTAGGCTTGAACTGGAACATTTTAAGCCCTCCCTAATTACACTTTGTAGAACGCCGGAGAGAAGAGAGAGTCCACAAGAGGGTTGAATGGAGAAATGAATTAATCTATTGATTATGCTGGCAGTGAGTGTGTGTGTGTGTGTGTGTGTGTGTGTGTTGGAGGGGAATGCTGCACAAATATCTTCTCGTCTTGAGAATATCCAGCAAAGGTCCTCTTCTCTCAGCAACAGTGATGCTGCAAAAAGTTTATTAGACAGGAATGAAGTTCAACGTGCACAACTGACAGAGCAAGCATGCCTGAAATGCCTAGGGTCATGCAATTAAAAGCAAAAATGGTCAAGATTGCATTCCACTCCAAAATTAATTGATTTTTCAGATGCACAGTGCTGAAACAAAAGCACCATCCCACTGAACTTTTAGTTTTTCTTTTACCATATAATTTTTTTTTTGATTAGAGACAGAAAAGACTGCAGATGCTGGAATATGGAGCACCACACATGCAACATCAAAGGAGGGAAAATCATAGTTGACAATTTGGTTTGAATCCTTTCTTTCAGTGTCACATGCTATTATGGTTTGAAATTTTCAATTTTTACCAACAGCAACTAAAAACCAGCCCCAAATTCTTAATGAGTCATACATTGCAGCTGGAAACTACTGCAATAGTCAATGACTTGTCCATTGTGGGTGCCTTTTGACTGATTGAGAAAATATTATTTAAAACCAACTGTTGATGGATTTGTGGAACTTACACAAAATGCTGGATAAACTCAGCAAGTCTGGCAGCATCTATGGAAGGGAATAAACAGACAACATTTTGGAGCAAGACCCTTCATTAGGTCTTGGCCTGAAATGCAAACTGCTTTTTCCCCTCCATAGACACGGCTGGACTTGCTGGATTCCTCCAGTATTTTCTGTGTGTTGCACAAAATTTCCAGTATCTGCACAATCTCTTGTGTTGATGGATTTGTCTCATGTTTATCCTAATAACCTAAAATACTTGATTTTGTCAAATGATGATAACTGAAAGAACCTCCTGAACCTGACTTTCAAATCATTCTTTAAAATGTTAGACATTTTACAAGCAGGAACAGATGAAGAGGCTTTGAGAATTACTTTGAATGTACCTGTTCATGACTGACAGGAGGGAGTTGAGCTTTATTCCAAGAATCACCCTGATCAGTAGACACGTAGATTGATCGAGGCTGGGTCTGTAAATAAAAATTGGTCATTCCATATGCTTAGAATTTTTGTTCTTTTATAAATTGTATGTACTCATGCAAATTTGTTACGCATATTACCTTTCCAAGCTACAAACAACATTTGACAATCACAAGTAGTGTAGCTCATCGAGAGCAAATGATTTACATGAAATAGTAAATGGAAAGGAATTTATTTTCTAAATGTAACTTCAACTGGCAGCTCGAAGTTGAAACTAGACTGCCACTACTTTGAAAATTCAAGTTTTTGAAACAATTGCAAGCAGTTTAGTGACTAAAACACCTTGAAAGTCAACAAATTACAGATGCATTCACTTCCATATTAGTTCATGAGATATTATCAGTTAGATAATTGAATTTCAAGTACCGCCAATTACTTTCAAATAAAGTTTCAATATATAACAAATGCACAAGTTGTTGACAACAACAATTATTTGTACAGCGTTATTAAGATGTTTCACAGGAGTGTAAGGAATGCAAGTGCCATCCAAAAGGAAAAGATTGGTGTGTTGATCCAAGTCCAAGCCAAAAGCTAGTTTTATTGGACTAGAAGCAATTTAGTAGAAGTTGACTGGAAATGGTTGCTTGAATTCAGGATAAAAATGTTCCCACAAATAAAGTTAATGGGACAGCTAAATCTAGACCTCTGGATAATGGGTGCATTGACATTACATCAGTTTATGCCCGGCAAATAAAATGCGCCTCTTTTGTTTCTATACGCTGGTCCTTGTCACGGCAGAGATGAGTCATTTATGCAACTGTTTCAAACAACCGATTCCTATAAAACAATCACTCAGCCTCAATACCTTCTTCTATACCTTCTTTGATGATAGATTTATAACTTCACCAGAAGAACAATGTATAATCCGCTAGTTGCATCTTACAATATGTCCAAGTACTACTCCTTAAATGTAGTCATTTTACCTGGTTATTGACAACAGAGGCAAAGAGAAAACGGCCAGCAAAGCCAAATGAATAAACATTTGTCAGAAGTGTTGTACACGTTTTTCCAAAATCCATTGTTCTCTTTAGCACCAGAATTCCTTGGTCATTTACATCATCTGTAAAATAATTTTAATAAAGTAATACTTAAATTTCATAACAGATTACATGTTATGTACATTTTTAAGTAAAAATTAGTGATAGTTCAACTGTTCTACTAGCTTGATCACCACCAAAGGCATTGACTTATATGATATTGAACACCGTGAGGTTACATATGCCTGTCAGCATTAAGAACAAATCAAAGTTTTTATTTTATGGACCATATACATAACAATTTTAAGATAAATGAAGGCTCTAAAACTTCATTGACAAATAGGAACATAAACAGTTCCTAGGTTTTACTTCTATATAATTTTAAGCATATATGTAGATTTGCATGCATTGTCGACACTCACGGAAAACACGGAGGAATCTCCTACACTCTTCAAAACTGTTATAATATATGCAGCCCAATTTCATAATTGTACTGATTTATCACATCATTCATAATGACATGTCTGTAAATTTATTTTTTGATAAATTAAGAGAATCTATATTATATCCTATGGTTCTTGCAAAAGATATACATGACAAACTTCCAAAATAGGCAGCAGTATTCCAGAGGGCTAGAGAGTAATCAATCAATCTAAAGCTTTTTCAGCTTCATGGCAAGTAGTGGAGGAATAAGAGAAGAAAGAGGGGAAAAGGAAGAGAGGGAGCCAGTTCGTTAATATCTTCCCATTCAGGCTATTTGTGAAATACTCATCTTAGTATAATACCAGTATGTGAAACAAGGATACATCATTCATCGAAATGTCCACATTTTACCTTCTGATGATCACTAACAATTAGAACATCTGCTCACCACAGTACAAAGCAAAAACCATCAAAATAGACACCATTTGGAATCAGATTATGCCATATTCCGTATAAAAGTGAACTAATCACACTGCATATTCTTCCTTTGTTTCTCTTCAAAATGCCTTTGGTTGTTCTACGTCTCCTACTTAAAGCTGCTCGTGACCATCACGTAAGTGGCAGTGAGTTGTTGATTCTCAGTACAAATGACTGGAGACAGTCTTGAAGAATAATTGCAAACATCTGTAGCCTAGTAGGACTGGGTGTAGATTTCATCTCAGAGTGAACCAGAGCAAATCTGCTGATTGCCTGACAAGAAAAGTAAAGGTGCTAATGCAAGAGTTGAAGAAAGGAGGATGATATTCAGGCAAATAGTCAAACTGTAAAAAGTTGAGTTGATTGCCATATGCATAAGCCCATGTATGCACAGATGCAATGAGAAAGTTACTTAGAGCAGCATTCCAACCACATAGTGTCACAACGCAGCACTCACAAAAAACTCATGCACTATTTTTATAAGAAAGAACACAAATTGAACGAAAAACTCATATAGTGCAAAGTGATCAAAGTCCTTTACTAAAATAGGATGACCAGAACTGAATGCAATACTCCAAGTGTGGTCTGACAGGTTTTATACAGCTGCAGCATGACTTCCTTATGCTTGTACTAAACTCACCCCCCCCCCCCCAATTCTCCTTCTTTACCGTCTTATCCATTTGTGTAGCCAGTTTTAGTGAACTCTGGACCTGGATGGGTGGAGCATTGGCTGATCCGGCAGAAAATAGAGAGTGGGAATAAAGGGATCCTATTCTGGCTGTCTGTCGTTATTACCAATGGATTCCACAGGGGTCGGTGCTTTTTACGATGTATGTCAATGATGTGGACTATGGGATTAATGGATTTCTGGCTAAATTCGCTGATGATACAAAGATATGGGGAAGGAGCGGGTAGTGTTGAGGAAACAGAGAGCCTGCAGAGAGACGTTTAAAAACTTTGGTCATGTTTTTAAGGCATGACTTGCCCTGCACAAAGCCCATCATGTCTTTCAAAATATGCATGAATCCTATTTCTCAGTCACCTATCCAGGAGCTTCCTTACCATGGACCTGAGGCTCACTGGTTTATAATTAGCGGGATTATACAATTTCTTTTCTTGAAAAGAAGCACAGCATTTGCTACTCTCCAATCTTCTAGGACCTTATTTATTGCCAGTGTGGACACAAACAACTTCGTCAAAGCCCCAGCAATCTCCTCTCTTGCTTCTTTCAATACACTGCTATATATGCCATTAGGCTATGGGGACTTATCCACTTTAATGCTGTAAGGGGTTTCTTCTTTTATGTTACTGCTAAGGTGAATAAAATGGCTTCTTTGTTATGTTAAAATAAAATGGCTTCTCTGTGATGTTAACTGCTGAGACAGTGGTTCTCTCTCTAGCAGCTTGTTTTGGGTTTATAATTACTGATAACGAGAATTGTATTCATTTGCTAACCAATTGGGATAGATGTTATTCTTTCCTGTGTGTCTGTAAGCTATTGTTTTCGCGGGCTTTGGGGCAGAAGGCGCGATGGGGACAGAGAGAGGAGTCGCGATGCTGTAAGCTGGGCGACGGAACAGACCCCATGCAGAAGTCCAAGGCCCAGGGTCTTCGGCCGGGAGAGGAGATGAGGACAGACTCGTGTGGAGCGTCTGGTTGACCACCGTGGTTGGACCCAGGCGGCAGGTCGAGGAGGTCGGAGGAGATCGCACGGTGGGAAGAGGACTCCGTTAATTGAGCTCCAACAGTTGTGCATGAAGTGGTTGAACTCTGATAAGTTTGGCGCCTTTTACTTTTCCTTTTGTATTGTATCTCTATTAATTACATAGTTCCAGTAAGATCTATAAATTGTATTCTGTGAATCGCATATGGTGTACTGTCTGTTATTTGGCGGGGTGTGGTACATCACACAGCATCTACACAAACTTGATTACCCAGTTTGGCGGGGCCGAAGGCTGCTCCCCCATACGAAAGTGAGCTGAGCGAGCCTGAGGCTTACCACGGGGCTACAGTGCTTTTCAGGAAAAGCAGAATTACCTCCTCCTTGATATCAATATGTCCCCGTACAGTAGCATGCCCTGCTCTGCCTTCACTACCCTTCAAATCAATTCTCCTTCGTAAATACTGACACAAAGTACTTATTTGGTACCTCAGCCACTTGCTCTGACTCCAAGCACAAATTCCTTCAGTGAACCTACCCTCTCCCTAGTGATCCTTCAACATTGTCTCTCCTTACGACAGATTATTATGTTACCCTCCCTATGCAGAGTACAGTACAGGTGCAGAATGTACAGTACAAGTCACTGTGGCAGTCAGCTTTCTTCTTGTCGTTTGAGCTTCTGCTGCAGAACTTAGAAACTGGCTAGCTGTTCTTTGTGCTCTGGAGGAAGTTGTTAAACCAGCTGGGTGCTTCAACACATTTTTTGGTTCACAAGTATGTGAACAAAGTCAGTACA
Source organism: Mobula birostris (assembly GCF_030028105.1). Taxonomy (NCBI): domain Eukaryota; kingdom Metazoa; phylum Chordata; class Chondrichthyes; order Myliobatiformes; family Myliobatidae; genus Mobula; species Mobula birostris. Next base: position 43,550,061 of record NC_092378.1, on the reverse strand, counting down.
ACTTCTGCATTAGAAAGGATGCGTTCTGAGATTTGTAAAAAACCTCTCCAAAGTTATGCCCCAGTGAACGGGGTTTCTGCTCGACCTCCTATGCCTTATTCTTTTTATTAAGTTTGCTCATCAATCTTCTGTCACTTTCCCTTACTCTTGCTGACTTAAGTTGCAGACATTAAGCAGATTGTCCAACTGCAAGAATCTAACTGAAGAGTCAGTTGGGGTGAAATCAGATGTGAGTGGTAATACACATGAGCAAATCAGCAGTGATATTTCAGTCCACTCAATGTTAGTTTTTTTTGGCTTGAATGGATATAAAAATCAGCTGCTGATTCACTATCAGTTACGGTAACTGGAAGCAGTTCATTTGGCCCAATATCACTGCAATATGCATCGCCAACAATAGATGGATCTCTACAACAGGGATAGAATGGGACGGGGGAAAGAGAGAGATGGAGAGTTTAAAATGTCAAATCCTACTCAAGATCTACCTTAAACGTTTGTAAAAAAATTCAGTTAACTTACAAAGGCCGTTAGGATGAGTTGAGAAAAAGATGGTGCTTCCCGGTCCCCTAAAAACAAAGGAGGTCATGAGAAATGATCATGTCTCTGAATTTTAAAAAATACAATATCATGCAACAGTACTACAAAATCCAGTCACAAAATAGTTAGTGTTTGTTTGCCACTGCGATTGTGAGCTCCATGTGTCAAATTAATTCAATATGTATGAAAAACACAGCAAGATTTATCCTCGTGAAACATTGAAATATGTTGTGTTAGAATTTTGAGGAAGCTAAATGAATGAAGGCGAAGTGCAGATCAGACATAATTTACTTTCATGGCTTGAGGGGCTGAATAGCCAAGTTCTGTTCCTACATAATCACAGAGCCTAAATTGCCCCGGGGGTTGAGGAAGACAATTTTTTAGACATTGTTTATCCAAACTGTTTTTAAGTATTTCAAGGGCTATTTTATTAAAATGGAAAGATGCCTCTGCTCCCACTTTGATACAGTGGTTCTTTCAGGTGATGTTATGTCTTAGTTTGGAAAAAATTAGAAGTCGAACTTTTGATCCTAGATTTGACTTTGAGAAAAGGTGGGGTTCTTTTGCCCATTATTATCACTTGATTAGAGTTAATAAAGATGATCCTTTTCTGATGCTTGGGTATATGGATGTGGTTGGCGGATTGATGTCTTTTTTTTATGGAAGCTTGTATGGCGTTTAGCTCCGGGTTTGTGCTCCAAATGGGTTTTTTTCCCTTTTTTTTATTATTAGGGGTTTTTTCCTGTTTTAGTTAGTAGGGGTTCTTTTTTTCCTTCTTTCTTTTTTCCATAAAAAAAGCTTTAATATTTTGTTTTTTTATTATTATTGATATACTGTTCAGCTTGGTTGATAGTTTTAACTCTTATTCTACATATGGATATGTTGTCTTGATTATTTTGATGTATTTTTCTCTGTTGTTGATTTTCAATAATAATTAATAAAAAGATTTAAAAAGAAAGAAAAGTATTCAAACTATAGAAGGGGAAGAGGTTGGCATGATTTGGCCATATAGGGTTGCCAGTGAAAACCGACATGAAACATGTTTTAAGAGGGGTGGAAATCAAGAGAGAACAAAATGTTAATGATGTCAGCTGAGAGACAGTGGAGAAGGCTTGATATATGAAGCTCCTATGAGAAACATGGAAGATGAAAGACGCAAGAGGGAAAAATGCTAGAACCATGAGATGCACCCTACAATTAAAAGAAAGCTAACATAAAAGAGACTTAACCAAAAGATTAAGAGGAGTATCTGTAAAGATTGCAAAAATATAGCACTACAGGTGGATTACTTTTCATCAAAATGGACACAAGCTGGAAAGGCTAATAATCAGAATTGATGGAATTCAGTGTTGAGCCTTAATTATTATAATATACCAAATCTTTAGGACTTGTTGGAACAGTGCAGGAAACAAAAGAGAGTGAAAGATCAGTTTGGAGTGGAGAATTAATGCAATGGATTCTTCTTCCCAGGCAGTCCCTCAGGATTAAGGATGACTTGCCTCCCTCTGATTCTGTGGATTCTGATGTAGCAGATGAAGCCATTATGAAAAACATAGATTCTTCTACAGATGGGGCAAGTGATGGTCAAAGTGATGGTAGCTTATGAGGTGATCTGCTCTTCTTCTACTACTTATGCAGGACTTCAGATGCAAAGCCCCAAAGTCCTCATAACCATCCAGAATATTTCTTCTAGACTTTAAGTGGTCATGAGACAGATATTGTAAAAGTCAGAGGATGTTGCATTTCGAAGACAGGTTGAGCATATTCTTGAATCTCACATCATATTCCCAAAATAGACACATTATTTCAGCTTGATCATTTCATGATGGGCAGTTTCATGAAATATCAACTCCATAGCGATTCTATTTTTCTCTCTCTACAGCTGCTGTGTGATCTGTTGAGTCTTTCTAGCAATTTCTTTTAAATTTGCATAAATTTACTATTGTTTTGGAAATTTAGAAGTGCTGAAATTTCAGCACTTTCCTTATTTATCTTCTACCTATACCACCTTCAGACAGAGCAACTCTGAGAAATAATTTTTTACTGTTGGCTCCACCACCACATGTGACACACTGTCTTTCTTGGCCTCTTAATCACAAACTTCACTTTTCTCCTCTTCCTTTCTCCCTCTCTCACTCTTCACTGCATTTTAAGTTCCTTTTCCTCATTTAGTTTTAAAGAAAAATTATTAATTAGAAATGCTAAGCATTTGTCTCTCTGCAGACATTATCAGACCCACTCTGAGCATTTCCAGTATTTCAGTATTTTTATGTTTCTTGTGTTTGAATTTTTTTTATCTTTTCATAGAGTTGCCAGTGCTGTATTTAATAAGGATGAAGCTATGGGTGGGCATATTTCAACTGAGCAGGAAGAATTAATCTCCAGTATTTCATGAAGTTCATGTTGGGAATATCACTCCCAAATGAGTTCCAATTTATTTTGAATTCTGGAGCTTATTGATCGGCCCGGCAAATCTTTAGATAGTGATTCCAAGCGAGGCAAAATTCCATAATAATTTTGTTAGGGATCAGTCTGTGACTTAAATATACATGAGGGAAATTACACGTGACAAAGGAATTCCCTTATAGAAGGGACGACCAATTTTCCACTTAAATTCAGAATGTGTTAACCAATGTTGGAACATTGGCAACACCATACTTCCTGCCTACCACCACCCATTCTTCCCATGTCTACTTCTGCTCCCCACTACTTGCATACATCTACTTCCCTTTTCCTCTTTTCCCCAACTTCCTCCTTTAATTGACTATACCACCTTGGTACCCCCCTCACTAACCCTCCCCCCCATCTCACCTTTCCTCACTCATTTCCTTTTTCTTTAACCCCTCATTTTTTATCTTCTATCTAGGTTTGACAGCCTGAGTTGTCAGTGTGATTTAACTTGAGATCAAAATTATCATCTCGAAGAGGACCACAACCTTGTCATAGTTTGGAGGCTTGTGTGCCTCAGTGACCTGAAGAGCTATGTTGGCTGGAATTAGGGCTTTATGCTTCGGCTCTTGGTAGGGTCACCTATGCCAAACAGGTCAAAGGGAAGGAGCCAGACTACGAGTGGTCTACCGGTTCTGCAGGTTTGGGGGTTCAGCACAGGGCTAACAACCCTGACTGGTAAAACAAAATTGTAATGGAAAAAGCAATGAAGAACCTTTCTACACCTTAGTGCAATGGTATTCCTGAGACTCCACCCAGGACTTGCATTACAGAGTAGTGAAAACTGAAAGGAAGCTACTAAACACCACCAGAGATGAGAATCTTCATTGTTGCCCCAAATGCCAGCAGCATAACATGCAGTAACACACACAGAATGATCATGGCAGGTCTTTCCCTGTGAAAATTTTCCTTGTCATTCCTGAAAGTAATTGCTGTAAGGATTGTTGTAACATCAGATGACTTTAAATTTCTTTTCAAAATCATGCATGAACCAATAATGTCCTTTTGCTGACCACAAAGTCCTGGTATGGTGGTCTGGGACAAATTGATTGGGGAAATAAGAAGGAAAGTAAGATCACATTTCCATGTAATGTTTTTTTAAAAGATTTGTTTATAATATTTACATTTTGCTTGATTATTTACAAATATACATTAAATTAAAACATAAAATGAAAATATTTAAAAACTTGTCCCGCATGCACTTCAACTCTTGTGGTGCCACTGGTCCCAGAAGGTTTCCAGAGAGCCGATGGACGTTGTGTGCTCTCTCCCCAGGGACACGTAGACACAGATTCAATCTCAAAAAAAGTGAAAGGCAGTCAGTTTGAGTGGAAACCCCCAGGCCCATTGCCCATGCAATGAATGACCAGCTTGGCGAGGCCCAGTAGAAGACCAACAAGGGGGTCCTTTGACCAACTTGCCACCTTCTGCACAAAGTGCCCAAACATCAGGAAAGTGGGGCTGAAGTGCAAACAGAATTTAAGAAGCAGACTCTTCAAATACTTGAACAGGGGTAGCAATCTCTCACATTCGCATAAACATAAAGCACTGACTCCTCTGGGACACAAACGTGGCAGGCAACCTGGGAGTCCGTGAACCAACTTAAAAACCAGTTCCACGACACTGCTCTCTCCACCCCCAGTTCCACATAGAGAGACGTCCAATGGGATTCTATATACTGCTGGATACCAGAGTTAATATTATATGTAAAATGCGGATGATTTGTTTAATATTGGTAATCTTATGTCACAAAATTTGGCTGTCAGACATGGAAACTATTTCCTATTTGATATTTAGTTATTACAAAGAAGGATATCATCCCACCGAGTCTATGTTGATTTTCAAAATAATCACATTCCCCCACTTCTTTACCTGTAAGCTAATCTCTCTCTCTCTCTCTCTCTCTCTCTCTCTCTCTCTCTCACTCACACACATCCCTCACCCACAACCTAAATATTCCAACCACCTACCTCCACTTCAGTGATTTACATCAGCCAATTTACCTACAAACCAGCATGTCTTTGGAATGAGCACAATTTAATGGACCAGCTAGTCTTTTCCTGTCAATCAGGTTTGCACAGTCATAATGGCCAATCAGAAGAAAAAAGATAGCATGGTTAAAAGAAAGGATGGTTGGAGAGAAAATCTATATACTCACATAATTCACCTGCTACTGTAATGATTTTTTTTCTTTTGCACAATAACAAAATGTTTCAAATTTTGCAGTTTCCTGAAGTTTTATAAACTGTTGCTATAAAACATATTTCAAATCATTAATGTACAGTGGATTGCAAATACAGTGAATTCCAGTTATTTGGTCTATCTGTTAGTCAGGGCAGCTACTTATCTGGGAAAACTCTTAAAGAACAAAAACAAACAGAGAAAGTAGCCTAGATTCCCTTCAGTTATTTGGGACACTGTGCTGCTTTATTGGGACAGGAGACTATTGCTGAACAGTTTCTAAGTAGTGTCAGTCAACGCGCATGTCACGTGTTGTTAAATACTACACCATATTTACAGCAAACAGTTTTTAAATAGCATCATGTGTGTGTGTTTGTGTTCAAAGAGCAATGACAAACTAATGCACAGTTTTATAGTACTGCAGTAATTTTGGTAGTGTTTTAATTTGTTCTGTATTTTATTTAAATTCATGTTTTCTTACTCAGTTAAATGGTAGTTTGTCTCTTATAATACCTTTTAACTATTTCTAGGAAACTTCAGCTAATTGTGGCAGCCACTTAATTGGGCCAAAATGTACTTATCCCATGTGTCCCAATTAACTGGAATCCACTGTATTAAAGTAAGTTACAACTTACCATGAAAATGTATAGACAAACTGATGGATTCTTTTCCATGCATCACCAAACTTTTGAGAAAACCAAAGATCATGCTGTAGCAGACGAAAAAGAAGATAAAGTGAGAGTTGATTCCAAATGTTCCAATAAAGCACTTCAGAAATATTTCCCCTTACAGGCAGCCACAGTGGAGCAGGATAAACATTTTAAAAATCTATTTTTGTCTTACTTACATCAGTGCTGTATGCCAGCAGGTAATCTGAATTGGTGGAGTGATATATCATCGGCCGGCTAGGGTGAAAGGGTAGACTGAGGTAATGAAATGACCGACCAGAATCAGATGACCGCAATATTATGCTACCTTGACTTGCTTGTCTTGATTCATCTGCTATCAGAATCACCTATTGGTTCACAGAAAAGGAGTACCTTATTAATATCTGCCTAGATATTTGTAATGAATATGAACTAATACATTTTAGAAAAATAATAAACACAAAAAAGTCTTGCAGATGCTGGAAATCCAGAGCAACAGACACAAAATGCTTGAGGAACTCAGCAGGTCAGGCAACATCTATGGAAAGGAATAAACAGTCGATGTTTTAGGCCAGGTCACTTCCTCGGGACTGGAAAGGAAGGGGGAACATGCTAGAATGAAAAGTGGAGGGAGATAAAGTCAGGTGGGTAGGAAAGGTGAAAAGCTGGAGAGGAAGGAACCTGATAAGGAGAGGAGAGTGGACCAAAGGAGAAAGGGAAGGAGGAGGGGACCCAGAGGGAGGCAATAGATAGGTGTGAAGAGGCAAGAGGCCAGAGTGGGGAATAGGAGGCAGAGGGGCATTATTTATTTTAAAACTGGAAGGAGAAATCGGTATTCATGCCATCAGGGTTGGATGATACCTTGATGGAACATAGCATCTTTCTCCTCCACCATGGGCGGCTTCATCTTGGCACAAGAGGAGGCCATAGACCGACATGTTAGAATGGGAATTGGATTTAAAATGTTTGGCCACCGGAAGTTCCACTTTTGGCGGATGGAACGAAGGTGCTCAACGAAGTTTCAGACCAGGTTCCTTCTTCAGGACTTAATTTACAACAGGTCTCACCATATAGAGACCACATTGGGACATATTGAAGTACTGGACACAATAGATGACCCCAGAAAATTTGCAGATAATGTGTTGCCTCACCTGGAAGGACTGTATGGGTCCCTGAATGGAGGTGAGGGAGGAGGCATGTGCATAAGTGTAGCGATTGGGCCACTTACAGGGATAAGTGCCGGGTGGGAGATGAGTGGCGAGGGATGATTGGGTAAGGGATCCCTGCGGAAAGTGGGGAGAAAAAGAGGAGGGGGAGAGGGAGAGGGCAATTGATATATTTACTGGTAGGATTCCTTTGGAAATGGCAGAAGTTGTGGAGATAATGTGTTGGATGCAGAGACTTATGGGGTCGTTGGTGAGGACAGGAAGAACTCTGTTACTATTAAGGCAGCAGGATGATGGGGTAAGCATGGATGCATGGGGAATGGAGGAGATGCGCGTGGGGGCAGCATCAATAGTAAGACATAGCTGAGGCCCATAAGAATGTGTGTGGCTACCCCTCAAGTCTGGAGAAAGTGGGAGGAGCGGAAGGAAAATCTTACTTTGGAAATCTCACCTTCTCTGAATGCTCCGGTCCTACACTAATTCCAAATTCTTTCCTTATATAACAGTGCCTGAGTATACTTGAGATATCAGTAAATGTTTTCCCATAATCCTCACTGCAATTCAAAAGACAACAAAATTTTAGGTTTTTAAAAAAGTGAAAAACAAATAGACTTTTTTGGTTCTTAGTTTTTCTTCCAGTTGAATATAATTTGCATATTTGCTAATTGTGTTTAATCGAAGTGACTGATGAAACCACATTTCAAGGGAACAGTATTAGAACAGTTTGCCTACCAGCCCCGACTAGGAGTTGAGGATGCCATCGTCTTCCTGCTGAACTGTGTCTACGCCCACCTGGACAAGCCAGCGAGCACTGTGAGGGTCATGTTTTTTGACTTCTCCAGTGCGTTCAACACCATCCGCCCTGCTCTGCTGGGGGAGAAGCTGACAGCGATGCAGGTGGATGCTTCCCTGGTATCATGGATTCTTGATTACCTGACTGGCAGACCACAGTACGTGTGCTTGCAACACTGTGTGTCCGACAGAGTGATCAGCAGCACTGGGGCTCCACAGGGGACTGTCTTGTCTCCCTTTCTCTTCACCATTTACACCTCGGACTTTAACTACTGCACAGAGTCTTGTCATCTTCAGAAATTTTCTGATGACTCTGCCATAGTTGGATGCATCAGCAGGGGAGATGAGACTGAATACAGGACTACGGTAGGAAACTTTGTCACATGGTGTGAGCAGAATTATCTGCAGCTTAATGTGAAAAAGACTAAGGAGTTGGTGGTAGACCTGAGGAGAGCTAAGGTACCGGTGACCCCTGTTTCCATCCAGGCGGTCAGTGTGGACATGGTGGTGGATTACAAATACCTGGGGATACGAATTGACAATAAACTGGACTGGTCAAAGAACACTGAGGCTGTCTACAAGAAGGGTCAGAGCTGTCTCTATTTCCTGAGGAGACTGAGGTCCTTTAACATCTGCCGGACGATGCTGAGGATGTTCTACGAGTCTGTGATGGCCAGTGCGATCATGTTTGCTGTTGTGTGCTGGGGCAGCAGGCTGAGGGTAGCAGACACCAACAGAATCAACAAACTCATTCGTAAGGCCAGTGATGTTGTGGGGATGGAACTGGACTCTCTGACGGTGGTGTCTGAAAAGAGGATGCTGTCCAAGTTGCATGCCATCTTGGACAATGTCTCCCATCCACTACATAATGTATTGGTTGGGCACAGGAGTACATTCAGCCAGAGACTCATTCCCCCGAGATGCAGCACAGAGCGTCATAGGAGGTCATTCCTGCCTGTGGCCATCAAACTTTACAACTCCTCCCTTGGAGGGTCAGACACCCTGAGCCAATAGGCTGGTCCTGGACTTATTTCCTGGCATAATTTACATATTACTATTTAGCTATTTATGGTTTTATTACTATTTAGTTTTTATGGTGCAACTGTAACGAAAACCAGTTTCCCCCGGGATCAATAAAGTATGACTATGACCATGATTAGAAGCACTTGAGCAGCAGAAAACCTAAGACCCAAAGAACTGGAAGCGGTTTTAGAATTCTGGCAAACCACTAACAATGATGACAAAGATTCTTCAGTACTATTTAGACAAAGTACGGCAGAAACACTGAGAGTTAAGAAAAGAGATGAACTGACAAATAGAGAGGAAAGTAATACCATTTAGAAGAACACTTTGAAGAGCTGCCTTTTGTGACTCTGTCTTTGGTGTAGCTCCTCCTGATGCCATTCTACCACAAACTACTCAATTCCCCCCTGTGGCCACTCTGATGCAACCAGAAAATAAAAAGGCATACTGTATTCCATCTAACAAGGCCACAGGAGTAACTATCCCTGCTGAATGTCTAAATTTGACAGTGAGGAACTAGACTCAGAAATTTACAATTTTATCTTCCTCAGCTGGAAAAATGAGAGTATGCAGGGGTAAATTAATGATGCTGTAATTATGACCTTTTTCAATATAGAAAGCAAATCTGATCTTGGTATTTAACAGAAGGATCTCCCTGCTATCTGCCAGAGGGAAAGTCATCATCAGAGCCCTTTTCTCAACCACCCCTTTAGCTTAAATATGCTTAATGTGAGGAGGTATGAGCAGGATAATGCACATTGCCACAGTCAGTGGAGATCCCTGTGAATGTCGCATAGAATGAGAGACCAGCATTTTTCACACTATCACTTGATGACATGATCTTCCTTTCCTCGCACCTGCAGTCACCTTTGAGAAAGTTCAATAGTAATTACTTATGCAGGAGCAGACATAAAAGAGTGAATTGCTCAATGGTGCAAAGCAAAATCTCTGATTTCACCCTCCTCACATTCCATACACCTCCCACCTTTTGGAATATACTGTTAGAAGATTGTGTAGTGTTAGTTACATCATTTTGATAGGCGATAAATAATACACAGAGTCATGTGCAGTAAGTGGAACCAACATCAGACAATGCATTTCACAGACTTGATGCCACTCAGAAACAAATTTCTCCTCCACTTTGAGGCTTGTAATAGGATACAATCTCATTTCAATAGACAATAGACAATAGGTGCAGGAGTAGGCCATTCAGCCCTTTGAGCCAGCACCACCATTCACTGTGATCATGGCTGATCATCCACAATCAGTACTCTTTTCCTGCCTTCTCCCCGTATCCCTTCACTCCACTATCTTTAAGAGCTCTATCTAACTCTTTCTTGAAAGAATCCAGAGAATTGGCCTCCACTGCCTTCTGAGGCAGAGCATTCCACAGAACCACAACCCTCTGGGTGAAAAAGTTTTTCCTCAACTCCGTTCTAAATTGTCTACCCCTTAAACTGTGGCCTCTGGTTCTGGACTCCCCCAACATCGGGAATATGTTTCCTGCCTCTAGCGTGTCCAATCCCTTAATAACCTTCTATGTCTCAATCAGATCCCCTTTCATCCTTCTAAATTCCAGTGTATACAACCCCAGTCGCTTCAATCTTTCAACATATGACAGTCTCGCCATCCCGGGAATTAACCTTGTGAACCGACGCTGCACTCTCTCAATAGCTAGAATGTCCTTCCTCAAATTTGGAGACCAAAACTGTACACAATACCCCAGGTGTGGTCTCACCAGGGCCCTGTACAACTGCAGAAGCCAATTCTCTGGATTCTTTCAAGAAAGAGTTAGATAGAGCTCTTAAAGATAGCGGAGTGAAGGGATACGGGGAGAAAGCAGGAAAAGGGTACTGATTGTGGATGATCAGCCATGATCACAGTGAATGGTGGTGCTGGCTTGAAGGGCTGAATGGCCTACTCCTGCACCTATTGTCTATTGTCTATACTCAACTCCCCTTGTTATGAAGGCCAGCATGCCATTAGCTTTCTTCACTGCCTGCTGTACCTGCATGCTTACTTTCAGTGACTGATGAACAAGGACACCCAGATCTTGTTGTATTTCCCCTTTTCCTAACTTGACACCATTCAGATAGTAATCTGCCTTCATCTGCATTTCATACCAAATGTGCTCTCAGAAAAGCTTTACCTTATTTAAATAATATTGTGCTGAATGCTACTAACAGCATGTCAGAAACATACAGTCACTGTTATTTAGATGTAGAAAACTTGCAAATAACATCAAAGCAGTATCATACCATAATGGCTATATATCACCATTCTCTCATTATTACTGAGATTAAATCCTGGATCTCCTCTCTTAACAGACTCAATATGTCAAATGACCTCCTTCTGTGCCACGATATTATTATGATTCAATTCTAGCAAACGTACAATGGGAATATCTTTATTGTATGTCACTCATCTCCAGGTCAACATCGTTTCGGCATGGGCAATAAGTATCAAATTGCTAGCTTTGACCATAATTGCAAGATTCATTCAAATCCCACAATTTACATGTAATGTTCACAATTAATCTATTTACTTGCAGAAACTCAACTTTAAATTGTAGATGTGGAAAATTTACAGAGCAAAGCTTTACACTGGGAATGCAGGATTCAGAACATCAAAAGTACACTCTTACCTTCTATAGAGCCGGGAATCTCCACCAAAAAATAGCCAAGAAAGTGGCAAGTTGAAAGTTGTCAATGCAAGAATGATCTGTAAAATCGAAATAGCAATTATCTTTAACCACTTGGCCACGTGCCCGACACAATTTGGAACAAGCCAGGTACAATGGGTTCATCAGAGCAGAAAATTTCCCTTGCTCAGTGGAGTGGCAGTCTCAGTCCACACCTTCTCCCAGAACAGCCATACCGCGGGACAGCATAATTACATTGACCAGAAAAAGGGAAAAAAAACTCAAGAACTTATAAATGAGTGAAGACTTTTGCAGGCAGGAGGAGGTAATTAGAATCTACTGGTAATTAAAACAAGCCGTACTCTTTCTCTCTACTTTGCAATAATCCCATAAGGAAGGGCGGTATATGATAGAATATTTCCTTTTATTATCAAAATGTATTCTTGGATTAAATTCAGGTTTGAGGCAAACTCCTTAGACTTGTTAATTGAACTCTCAAAGCTTTTATTCCAGGTCAGTGCCTTTGATTTATCAATCATTCTGATCAACATATTAGAAACGCTGAAGAAACTCAGCAGGTCAGAGAACATCTGTGGAGAAGATTAAAAAGTTGACATTTTAGGCCAAGCCCCTTAATCGGGCCCAAAACATTGACTGTTTAATCCCCTCCACAGATGCTAACTGACCTAAGTTCCTTTAGCATTTTGTGTGTCTTGTTCAAGATTTCCAGCATTACAGAATCTGTTGTGTCAGCCATTTTGATACAGCAATTTAAGCTAGAAGGATATCAGCCTCTAAAACAGAAATTCTCCCAATCTACAACCAGGTTACACTGATCAGGTGTAGGCAGAACAGTGGTGGGGCTCATAGTTCCAGCAACCGGGTTCAATCCTGATTTCAATGATGACTATGTGGAATTTACATGATCTCCAGGTGGCTACTAGTGCTTCCTCTGGATCCCAAAGACATGGCCATTGGTAGGTTAAATGCCCACTGTAAATTGCTATTGTATTACAGCACCTAGCACATCCTTTTGAAGAAAGGGGAGAGAAGATAGATAAAGAGGAGAAATAGATAAGGAGAGGGAAGACAGGAGTGAGATACCAAAAGGGAAACCGAAGGACAGAGTATGTAGTATATACTAAATAATGAAGCTCTTTCAAAAATGAAAATTTTGCAGATGTTGGATGTATGTAATAAAAGAGTAAACATTGGCAATATTCAACATGCCAGGCAGCATCTCTGAAGAAGGAAACAGAGCTGATGTTTAATCAATATGAAGAAAGATTACAAAATGGTTCCAGCACAGAAGAACGCTAGTTGGCCTGTTCAATCCATGCCAGCACTACAAAAGAGCAGTCCACTTCTCTGCCTACTCCTGAAAATTCTTTCCTTTCATATACAGTACTCATCCAAGTGATTTTGAATGTTACAGTTGAATATGCTGTTGCTTCTGCTACAGCACTGTATACCAGATTCTGTCCACTCACTGTATTAAAGTATCAGAAACAAGGCATGCTTTCAAATTCACAGGAGGGGAGGACAGAACATACGGGAAGGTCTGTGGCTTCCATTATGTTCAGGAGAGATTAAGTATCAAAAAGAGTGTTAGTGCAAGGTCAGAGGGTTTTGGAGATTAGTGAATAACAGCTGTTTGTTCTGAAGGAAAAGTAAATTAATGAAGCAGAATAATTGTGTAAAAGTTGTGCAATGTATATGGAACAGTACAGAAATACAGGCCTTTGGTCCATGATGTTGTGCCCAACTTGTAATATGTTCCAAGATCAGTCTAACCTTTCCTCCTATATAGCCCATAACCCTCTATTTTTCTTTCATCCATGTGCCTGAGAGTAATTTAAATGTCCCTAATGTATCAGCCTCAACCAATACCCCCGGCAGTACATTCTAGGCAATTACCACCCTCTGTGTAAAAAAAACTAACTCTGACATCCCTCCTTTAAATTCCTCCACTCACCTTAAAAGTACATCCTCTTGAATTAGCCAATGCAACTCTATGAAAAAGGCACTGGCTGTTCACTCATTCTATGCCCATTATCTTATAAATCTCCATCAAACTTCCCCTCATCCTCCTTTGTTCCAAAGAGAAAAGCTAGAGCTTGCTCAACCTTAACCACTCTACCAACTTGCGCAGCAGCTTTGAGGGATTTATGGTCTTAGATCCCAATATCCTCTGTTCCTCCACACTGCTAACAATCCGACCATTAACATTGTATTCTGCCATCAAGTTCAACCTTCCAAAAATGTATCATTTCACAATTTTCCAGATTGAACTCCATCTGCCACTTCTCAGCGCAGTTCTCCATCCAATACCATCACCAATCTTCATGTCATCTCCACACTTACTAATCCATCCTTTTAATTTCTCATTCAAGTCTTTTATAAAATCACAAAGAGCTGGGTCTCAGAACAGGTCCCTGCTGAACACACTAGTCACTGACCTCCAAGCAGAATCCAGCCCATCTACTATAGCCCTCTGAAGCCAATTGTGAGTCCTCTCAGCTTAGCTTCCATGGTTCCCAAGCCTTCTGAATTTCTGAATGAGCCTATCATGGGGAGCTTGTTGAACACCTTAATAAAATCCATTTACACCACATCCACTATCCTCCTTCATCTATTTGTTTGGTCACTTCCTTGAAAAAGTCAATCAGGCTTGTTAGGGACAACCTATCCCCTACAAAGCCATGCTGACAATCAAAAATCAGACTATGCTTCCCTAACTGCTTATCATGGCTGTCTCTGGAAATCCACTCCAGTAGTTTGTCTACCATTTATGTAAGATCATAATTCCCAGGATTATCTGCATTACCTTTCTTGAACAAAGGGTTAACATTTGTCATCTTTCAATCTCCTGGTACTACTCCTGCGGCCAGTTAGGACACAAAGATCATCACCAAATGTGCAGCAATCTCTTCCCTCACTTCCCATGGTAACCTAAGGCATATCCCACCTGGCTCCAAGGATTTATCCATCCTAGTGTTTTTTCAAAAAATCCAGAATATCCTCTTTCTTAGCCTCGACATATTCCGGCATATTAGTCTGTTTTCCATGGTCCCTTTCACTGATGAATACTGAAGCAAAGTATTCAATAAATACCTCACTACCTCCTCCAACTCAGAGCATGTTTCCCCTTTTAATCCCAGTTAGTCCTACATTCACTATCATCGTTGTGGAAATATGTATTAAATTTTATAAGTTTTGTAACCATTTTATGTGATAAAATGGAGTAGACAATCCCAGAGTGCTAAGCTGATATGTTGCAATATATGCGCTCAGTGAAAGTAACAAGAAGAAATTACAAGAAATGAGCTTACTGAAGGAATAAGACTTTGGTGTTCCCAACCCAGGCCAGAATGCAGCTAGACAGCACACTCTCCACAATACATCTATAGATGTATGCCAAGATTTTTGATGACATGCCGAACTTCCATAGATTCCTGAGGAAGTAGAGGCACTGTTGTCCTTTTTTAGAGATAATATTTATATGATGGGTCCAGGATAGGTCCTCTGAGATAATGACACCCAGGAATTTAAAGTTACTGACTCTCTCCACCTTTGATCTTCCAATCGTTGCTGGCTCATGGACCTCTGGTTTCCCTCTCCCGAAGTCTACTATCAGTTTCTTGGTCTTACTGACATTGAGTGAGAGGTTGTTGTTATTACATCATTCAGCCAAATTTTCAAGCTCCCTCCTGTATGCTGATTCACCACCTCCTTTGATACAGCCCACAACAGTGATGTCATCAGCAAACTTGTATATGATGCTGGAGCTGAAATTAGCCACACAGTCATAGGTGTAAAGCAAGTAGAGCAGGGGGCTAAGTACACACCCCAGTGGTGCCCCTGTGATGAAGGAAATTGTGGAGGAGATATTTTTGCCAATCTGAACTGAATGGGGTCTACAATATATGCATCGGGATCGTTCCCGATGTTGGGGAAGTCCAGAACGAGGGGTCACAGTTTGAGGATAAAGGGGAAGCCTTTTAGGACCGAGATGAGGAAAAACTTCTTCACACAGAGAGTGGTGAATCTGTGGAATTCTCTGCCACAGGAAACAGTTGAGGCCAGTTCATTGGCTATATTTAAGAGGGAGTTAGATATGGCCCTTGTGGCTACGGGGATCAGGGGGTATGGAGGGAAGGCTGGGGCGGGGTTCTGAGTTGGATGATCAGCCATGATCATAATAAATGGCGGTGCAGGCTCAAAGGGCCGAATGGCCTACTCCTGCACCTATTTTCTATGTTTCTATGTTTCTACAAGTGAGGAAATCCAGAATCAAATTGCACAAAGGGGTGTTGAGGCCCAGGTCTTGGAACTTACTGATTAGTTTTGAGGGGATGATGGTGTTAAACGCCGAGCTGTAATCAATAAAGATCTTCTTGATGTATGCATCTTTCTTCTCCAGATGTTCCAGAGTTGTGTGAAGAGCCAACAAGATATCATCTGATGCAGACCTGTTGCTTTGGAGCTGATCCAAGTCGCCATTCAGACAGGAGCTGATATGCTTCAACACCAGCCTCTCAAAACATTTCATCACTGTGGATGTAAGTGCCACTGGGCGATAGTCATTTAGACAGGTCACCATGATCTTCTTGGGCACCAGTATGATTGAAGCCTGCCTGAAGCAGGTGAGTACCCAGCTTTGCCACAGCAAAAGGCTGAAGATATCTGTGAATACACCAGCCAGGCAGACAGGTCAAGCACTGGGGTGTGGAAAGAAACCTCACCAGAATAGACATGATAGAGAAACCAAAAGAAAAACAATGGAATTCATAAAGGATGCAAAATGGGAGGAGTCAGTGAGCCCACTGGACTTGGATCAGGTGAACTTGTTTCACCCTGACTGACAGGTTTATATTAGAATCCTGAACAGATTGTGAGGGCCACCTACGGCTTTGTCAGCTGTTGTTTAAATTGAAATTCTGTGAATGTCATTGATGTGCAAAAAACAGGAAATATAAAATACTTATCAGTAGCATCAGTGGCAAAACTGAAACAGTTGAAAAGGTCTTCATTACTTGATTTGCATGTTCATAAATTAACTATGAAATGCTTCTGCAAATTCAATTGCTTCGTATTTCATACATGGAACTGACACATAGTCATGTTACTTAGCTTTTATTCTAAGATACCATGAAACAAAGATGATTATTTTCTGACATCACCATTACAGACATCCCACCTCTCCCGGAAGTTCCGGGAGTCTCCCACATATTAATAGTGGCTCCCTAATGCCCACAAATTATATACGTCCCGGAAATTTAATTTTTTGAGAGCAAGCGTGAGAGAACACACGAGAGAGAGCGAGACAGCAAGCGCAAGAGCAAGAAAGCAAGCGCGAGACAGCGAGCGCGAGTGAGAGCGAGAGCAAGAGCGAGTGAGAGCGACCTCAAGAGAGAACGCACGAGAGTGAGAAAGTAAGCGCGAGAGAGAGAGCGCGAGCAAGCAAGCGCGAGCAGTGAGAGCAAGAGCGAGAAAGCAAGCACAAGTGAGAGCGACCACGAGCAAGAGAGCGCGTGCGATAGAGAGCAAGAGAGTTCCAAAAAAAGTCAGAGTGGCAGTGTTCCAAAAAAAATAAAACGTACGTCACTCCAGACTACACTAAAGTGTACCCCTGCCTAATAGGGGTCAAAAATAATGACCGTGTTGCTCGCTACACTGTTTGCAACAGTGACTTTTCTATTGCCCATGGTGGGTTAAGACTGTAAAAGACGTGTTGAGGTGAGTTTAACAGGTGTCATTCATTCATTAGCATAGCTGATGTTATTTAAACTAGCTGGCTAGCTGCTAAGGAGCTACTCTATTGCAGACATCCCACCTCTCCCGGAAGTCTCCCGCAAATTGATGGTGCTACCTCCCTGAAATGAGTTTTTGCAGGGTGGGATGGCTGCCACTAACACTTGTATGCCATTTCTTGAACTTAAATGCATAAAGCCATTTGCTTCCAAATTTCTGCCAGTTGTGCTCTCTATGTGGCAATGCACTGGTTGATACTGCCAAAATGTTCCTTTTTCCTCATACTTAAAATACTTCTTTAACATCCAACCCATCCTGCAAAACCTCACATCTGAAAGTTACAAAAAATTCATTGTTACTGTTGGAAAGGAGACACAGAGCCTAAAGGCACATACTCAGTGATTCAGAAACAGCTTCTTTCTGTAAGACCATAAGACATACGAGCAGAATTAGGTCATTTGGCCCATCAAATCTGCTCTGCCATTTCATCATGGCTGATTCATTTTTCCTCTCAGCCCAAATCTCCTGCCTTCCTCCCCGCCACCCCCCCATACCCCTTCATGCCCCAACTAATCAATAACCTATTAACCTCTGCCTTAAATATACATACAGACTTGGCTTCCACAGCTGCCTGTGGCAACAAATTCCACAGACTCTTCATTTCCGTTCTAAAATGACACCCTTCTGTTTTGAGGCTGTGTCCTCCGGTCTTAGACTCTCCCACCATAGATAACATCCTCTCGAAATCTACTCTATCAAGGCCTTTCACCATTTGACAGATTTTAATTAGGTCACAACTTATTCTTTTGAGTTCCAGTGAATACAGGCCCAAAGCCATCAAATGCTCTTCATATGACAAGCCACTCAAACCTGGAATCGCTTTTGTGAACCTCCTTCAAACCCTCTCCAAGTGAGGCCTCACTAGTGCTTTATTAACTCTCAACATTACATCATTGCTCACATATTCTAGTCCTTTTGAAATGACTGCTAACATTGCACTTGCCTTCCTCACCACGGACTCAACTTGCAAATGAATCTAGGGTTGCCAACTGTCCTGTATTTGCTAGGACATCCCACATATTGGGCTAAATTGGTTTGTCCCATACGGGACTGTCCTTGTCCTGTATTTCCCTCGCTAAGGTAGAGCGTTCCTATGAAACCGTTGTGCCGAAATGGTGTAAGCAATTACCATTAATCTATATGGGAAAAATTTTTGAGCGTTCCCAGACCAAAAAATAACCTACCAAATCATACCAAATAACACATAAAACCTAAAATAACATTAACATATAGTAAAAGCAGGAATGATCTGATAAGTACACAGCCTATATAAAGTAGAAATAATGTGTGTATAGTTGGGAAGATTAAGCCAAAACCGATTTGTGGGAAAAAAAAAAATCGGCACATACACGCATGCGCACGTCACGCATGTGCACACAGGCGCCCGCGCAAGGCTTCACGGTCATGGTAGTCTTTCTCGGGGACAAGTGTCCTGTATTTGACTGCTACTTTTGTCTCTTATTTAGGAGTGAGAAATTTGGCAACCCTACTGTAAAAGACATGTTGAGGTGAGTTAACCCTACTTGAACACAACCCCCCACCCCCCCACCGCCGGTCGGTCAGTCCGCAAGAATATTGTCAATATTAAACCGGTCCGCGGTGCAAAAAAGATTGGGGACCCCTGTTCTATACAGCATCAGTTCTTGGATACAGAATTATCATGGCAGGCATCCAACAATAGACAGAAAAGGATGCAATGAAAGATTACTTTCCTCTTAAATATGTCATGCTTCCATGGTTCACTCTTTGATGATTTATAGAGATTAAGCAGCGTCCATTTGTGTTAGTCTGAGTACATTGCTCTTTAATTGACAGCAATGCTTATTACAAGCAGTCCTTTCTAGAGCATAGCACAGCCAGGAACAGGCCCTTCAGCCACCATCAGCCATAATGCTAGTTGATCTAATCCAACCTGCCTGCACTATCCCTTACCTGCTAATATGTCTGTCTAAATGCCTTTTAAATGTTGCTATTGTATCTCCCATTTCCCCTGGCAGTACGATTCAGGTAAGTACCATTCTCTGTGTAAAACAGAATCTTGTCTTGCAAATCTCCTTTAAAGTTTTCTCCTCTCACCTTAAACCTGCACACTCAGGTATTTGGCTCTTCCACTCTGAGACAAGGACCATCTACTCAAATTACTGCTCAGCCTCTAAAGCTTCAGAGAAAAACAGTCCAAGTTTGTCCAGATGTTCTTTACAGCTAATACTAACCAATGCAGACAACATACTAGTGAACCTCTGCTACACCCCCTCCAAAGTCTCCACATCCTTTCTGAGGTCTGGTGCATGGACCAGCAAGGTGCTCAATACTCCAAATGTGGTCTACAAAGTTTTACACAGTTACAACATCACTTCCTGATTTTTGTATCCCAACACTCCAATAAATGAATGCAAGCAAGCCATTTGACTTCTTTATCACTCTATCCACTCGAGTTGCTGCTTTCAGAGAGTTATGGACTTGCATCCCAAAATCCTTCTGCACATCAATGTTCCTAAGAATCCTGCATTTACCCTATGCCTTTCTCTACATTTGACTTTCCAAAAAGCACTAGCTCAGGTTTGTCTGTATTAAACTGCATTTACCATTTGCCAAAATTTCCAACTTTCCAATTTTCTTTTAGGTATCCTTTGATATTTCAGAAGGACTTGGAGCCAGCCATTCTAGAATGTAGACATGATCAAATTCAACAGTGATGTGGCAGACAATAAAATGTATTACAACTTCACTATTTTTGTTTGAATCATTACTATTGAAGCAAAATGGAAATATGATAATTTTGCTAATTTGAAACGTGTGTCATTAAATCTTCATGGGAGAAGTTAGTTCTCAGGCAATGTTGTCAAATGTTTTAAAATACTACCCTTCCTTTTCAGACTTGGAATTAGACAATGAAAACAGTCTATCGTGCTTCATTTAATTGGGTCTGCTAATATGGAGGCAAAATAGGCAATGAAGTCTGATCTCATTCCAAAAGGAGAAGACTTCAGGATAATACATTGCTGAGACTAAAACCACTGTGATGACTCATGGACTACTGACTTTGAAGGTTTCTTTTAAAAGTTCCAATAATCAGCGAGAACTAAAGGGGCTAGTGTGGAGAGAATTACTCATGGCTATAAGAATAATTATTATAACAGCATTGCATTAGTGGGAGAATTTAATTTTCTCAATATTGACTGAGCAACCTCGAGTGGTTAAGGTGGAATTTGTGAAGTGTGTCCAGGAGAGACTCCTGAGTCATTTTATAGAGGGTACAACTCGGGAGGGTGCAATACCAGATCTCCCTTTAGGGAATGAGGTAGGGCAAATAATCAAAGTGCCATTCAGGGATCAGTTAGGCTCTAATGACGATATTTCTATTAGTTTTAAGACAGGGATAGAAAAGGATAGGTCTAGTTCACAGGTTAGGGTCCAAAAATGGAACTACGTAAATTATGTGGGGATTAGGCAGGATTTACCAAAAATTGATTGGATGAGTTTCTTTTAAAAGAAAGGAACAAATATCAAGAGGGGGGTATTTAAGAGTGTGATAGTAAGGGTTTATGAGCAGCATGCTCCTGTTGGGCTGAAGGGAAAACCTGGCAGTTTAGGAAAAACTTGGCTGAAAAGGGACACTGAGGTTCTGGTCAAGGAAAAGGAAACATACATTGGGTTAGGAAGCTGGGATCAAGCAAATGTCTTGATGACTACAAAAAGATTAAGAATACTCTTAACTGGGAAATCAGGAGAGCAAAGAGGTACTATGAGAGGGATCTTTTTGGTAAAGTTACGAAAATCCCAAATGGTTCTATAGCTATATTGTGAGTAAATGGTTGGCCAAGGATGCAGTGGGTCTCCTCACTGATCAGCAGGGCTACCTATGTCTCAAGTTGCAGGTAATGGGTGGGATTTTTGATGAATATTTATACTTAATGTTCGCTAAGGAGAAAGTCATGGCTACTTGAGAGATAAGGAAAACAAGTGAAACCATTTTCAAACACATTCATATTATCAGGGAGGAGGTATTTGCAGCCTTACAGTGCCTTAAGGTGGATAAATCACCAGGGCCCGAGTGAGTACATTGTTGGACTTTGTGGGAGGCTAGACCCTTGCAGAGATATTTGTTCCATCATTAGCCAATGCCGAAGTTCCCAAAGACTGGAAGATGGCTAATATTGTTCTATTGTTTAAAAAGGTAGCATGGACAAGCCAGGGAACTACAGTCTGGTCAGTAATGGGGAAGTTATTGGAGAGAATTCTGAGGGACTGGATCTATCAGCATTTAGATTAACAGAGTCTGATTAGCAAGAGTCAGCATAATACTGTGCATGCTTAATGAACCTTTTGAAGTTTGTTTAAGAGGCAACTCAAAAGGTAGATAAGTCAGGGCAGCAGATGTTGTCTGTTTGGACTTAAACAAGGCTTTTGACCATCCCAGATGGAAGGCTGGTCTGGAAGGTTAGGTTCTATGGAATCTAACAAGAGTGAGTTAAGTGCATTCAAAATAGGCTCAGAAGTAGGAAGCAGAGAGTGTGGTTCAAGGTTGTCTCTCAGAATGGATCCAATGACTAGTGGTGTGCCACAGAGGTTGTGTTGAAACCCTTGCTACTCATTATTTATATGTGATTCGATAGCAACACACAAAGCTTGATCAGTAAACTTGATAAATTAGGTGTGGATGACAGTGAAGAATGTTATCATAGATTACAAAGATCATTTAAGGTAGTATGCTGAAGATGAATGAATTTCAATACAGATGACTGCAAAGTGAAGCATTTTGTAAAGCCAAACTAGTGTACTGTACAGGTTATACTACGAATGCTAGGGCAGTAGGAAGGGTAATGGAACAGAGGGACTTAGAAGTACAAGTGCATAGTTCATTGAAAGCAGTGTCATGGATAGACAGGGTGGTGAAAAAAGTGTTTAGCAAGTTGGCATTCATCAGTCAAGGCAATGAGTAGAGGAGATGGGACATTATATTTCATTTGTATAAGTTATTGGTGAGGCCACACCAATATGTGATATGGAAAGATGTGGTTAAACTGTAAAGAGTGCAAAAATTATTAACAAGCAAGGTACTAGGATTAGAGGGAAAGGACTGACCAGGATAAGTCTTTATTTCAAAGGGGCAACTTTTTGATGCCAAGGATGGTGAGTATGTGTAATGAGCTGTCAGAAGTGCCTGAGGCAGATCCTATGGTGTCACTTAAGAAGCACTTGGAAAGGTACGTGGAGGGGCAGGGCTAAGAGGAATATGGGCCAAACACAGGAAATTGGTGCAAGTTGATAGGGCACTGAGGCTGTCATGGACACATTGTGTTGAAGAGCCTGCATCCATGCTGTATTACTCTATCACTTCAATATCCTAATGCAATGATAACAGGCTCTACAAATGTGAAATGAGATACCATGGCACTGATTCTATATAGAACATGTTATAGTTCAACAATCCCTTACTCATGTACTAATTATAAAACTGACAGCATGCAGCTGAAATGTATTATACAATTGATAATTTACTTATCAAACCCAATATCTTCTCCATTGTATTTGCAAGTTTCACCATCCCACCGCACTGCAGAAATCCCTCTGCAGCTACCAAACTGGAAAGGTTTACTCCCTTTCCATGGTGGGATCTCAGTGTCATCCTGGATGATCAGGATGAACTCTTACGCTGGAGGGCTGACATTTGAACGCTGCAATCCACTAGCAGTGTGACAGTCTGAGAAGGCAGGCAATGGGACAGAGTTGATGTTGAACTATGGACTTCTTACTCTCCTCCCATCCGGTAGGTGCTAAGGAGCCTCTGCTCCTGCACCAGCAGACTCAGGAAGAGCTTCTTTCCTGAGGCTGTGACCCTGCTGAACCTCACATCACAGCGCTAAGCAGTATTACACCCATATTGTACTGTCTCAGTACTTCTATATTCGTGCGCTGTAGCACTTACTTTTTATTCGCAGTTATTTTGTAAATAACACTATTCTTTTGCACTTCTGGTTAGATGCTAATTGCATTTCATTGGCTTTGTATCTGTACTTGGCACAATAACAGTAAAGTTGAATCTAATCTAATCAAACCACCTTACACACTGCCTGTGAAGGCAAAATATTAATATCCCGAGGGAGTAGATCACAACACTCTGCTGGCATTAGGAGGACAACAGTGCGAAGATTAGCTGTAATCCAAACTGAATACTTGAGATGAAAGCCTTCAGGTTCCTGCCTGTTTTGATGACCAGTTCCTATAAGAGCTGTCTACTCCTTAACTGTCAAAGCATTGTCTGTCAAAGCAGTTCTCTGCTTCCACAAAACAGCAATACAGCATTTGCATGAAGCACATCACACTACGGTGGTTATCATTTACAGGACATCAATGGATTTGTCCTGTACCTCCCTGGAGCAGAAATCATTTTCCATATTTTACAGTAGTGCCAAAATGTCAACGGTCACTGGATCAGAGGTGCATATCACCACTCTCAGTCTGCTTCTAGTTTTGCAAGAATTTTCAACAGGCATGTGAAACAGGCTTCTATAGTAGCTGCGCATTTTATTAAACAGACCAGTCAATAAAATCAGGCACTATTTTACATAAACATGACCCTTTTCCTGTGCATTTCCTCATGGTGCTTTGTGTCTGAATTCTCCAACTAGTCAACGCACGTTTTCTCAGAATCAGAATCAGTTTTGATATCACTAGCATATGTCGTGAAAGTTGTTGTCTTGTGGCAGCAGTACATTGCAATACATAACGACAGAAATATCATAAATTATAATAAGTATATATAAAAAATTAAATTAAATATGTAGTGCAAAAAGAGAGCAAAAACGTGAGATAGCGTTCATGGGTTCATTGTCCATTGAAAAATCCGATGGTGGAAGGGAAGAAGCTGTTCCTGAAACACTGAGTCTGTGTCTTCAGGTTCCTGTAACTCCTCCTTGATGGTAGCAATGAGAAGAGCACACCTCCTAGGTGATGCGGGTCCTTAAAGATGGATGCCACCTTGTTGAGGCATCATCTTTTGAAGGTGCCCTGGATGCTGGGGAGGCTAGTGACCATGATGGAACTGGCAGAATTTACAACTTTCTGCAGGTTTTCCAATCCTGTGCAGTGGTCTCGTGGTCTCTCCATACCAGATGGCAGTGCAACCAATTAGAACGCTCTCCATAGTACACCTATAGAAATTTGCAAGTGTCGTTAGTGACATACAAATTCTCCTCAAACTCCTAATGAAGTATAGCTGCTGTTGTGCCTTCCTTGTAATTGGATCAATGCATTAGGCCTAGGAAAAATCCTCAGAGACACTGACACTGACATCTAGGAACTTGAAACTGCTCACCCTCTCTACTTCTAATTTCTCAATCAGGACTGGTGTGTGTTCCTTCGACTTCCCTTTCCTGAAGCCCACAAACAATTCCTTGACTTTACAGACATTGAGTTGTTGTTGCAACACCACTCCAGCAGCTGATCTATCTCACTTCTGTATGCCTCCTTGTCACCATTTGAAATTCTCCCAACAATAGTTATGTCATCAGTAAATGTATAGATGGTGTTTGAGCTGTGCCTAGCTACACATTTGTGGGTGTAGAAAGAGTAGAACAGTGGGCTAAGCACGCATCCTTGAGGTGCACCAGTGTTGACAGTCAGTGAAGAGGTGTTATTTCAAATCCACACAGACTGTGGTCTCCCAGTGATGAATACAAGGATCCAATTGCAGAGAGAGGCATAGAGACCCAGGTCTTAGATCTCATTGATTAGAACTGGGGGGTATGAAAGCATTGAACACTGACCTATAGCCAATAAACTGCAGCCTTACATAAGTAATACTGTTATCCAGGTGATCCAAGGTAGAGTGAAGAATCAGTGAGATTGCATTTGCTACAGACCCATTATGCTGATAGGCAAATTGCAATGTGTCTAGGTCCTTGTTGAGGCAGGAGTTGATTCTGGTCATGACTAACCTCCTAATGCACTTCATTACAGAGATGTGAGTGCAACTGGGTAATAGTTGTTGAGGCAGCTCACCCTGGTCTTCTTGGGCACTGGTATGATTGTCACCTTTGGTTGACCCAAACATGTTGCAGTGAAGGTCACATTGCTGCAATGAGTGAATATAAGTCTCACCTTCCAGCAGACAATGTTTCTCAAATTCCAAGGCGTGTTATGAATACGCATATAACAGATGAACCACAAGATGATGTGAAACCAAATGACAGTGTGTCAAATGTCAGCACTCGAAGTTCTGCTGCAGGAAGGAAATCTTCTTTACCTACGACCTCCTCTGCATGTATTAAACAGAGGCTGTTTTAACTGCATTAATGGCACATTGACGATTATTGAAAGACAAACAAGAGAAACAATTAATTGCTATGGAAAAGGAAGGAACAGATTAAGAGTTGAGGAGGAAATTGCCAAACACATGGCTAAAATTAATATGCCCATGGTTTCAAGTGTGACGAGTGCTAGAAGTACTCCCGCAGGTGTGAGTTCCTACATTGAAAAGGCACAGAGAAATCCTGATTTATTTGTTCCTCAACTGTCTGTGAAACATGAACAAGACCTCCAAGAGATACTGTAGTTCAGGGTGTTTACTCTCAGCCTGCACTAATGAGGCACGCTGAAACTATGTTATATCCAACAGTCAAACAGCTCATGCCATCAACAGAACAGCATGGAAATTCTGTTTCAGAGGATAGAGATCAAAACAGTATTATTGATATTATGAGGAAGCAAAATGAAATAACAACCTTATTAGAACAACAATCATCTTTACTTAAAAGAGAGATTCAAATCTTTGATGGCGATCTATTGCAGAATCATGCATTCATGTAGGCCCTTGAGAACAGTGTTGAAAGCAAGGCAGACAGCCATAGTGACAGCCTCTGATCTGCAGACCTGGTGGATGGCCACTCCCAAGTAGGTTTACCTTTGAAAAGGAGGAGGTTGACAAACCAAATAACAGGAAGATTATAGAACAGCGTGCACTAATTCTAAGGAAGAGGTTTAAGAAGGATTTTTCATTTCACACAACAGAGATTTCATAAAGGATGTTGTCTCCAAAGGCTACAGTATGCCGAAAGAGCACCAGTAGAGGATCTGAATGCAGTGATGAGAAAGTCTGGAATATTCCATATCATGCTGTTTATCATCTCAGAAAAGGGAAATGTCATGGTGCTTTTGTCTATGGAGAGACTTTTCAGGGAATATCACTTAATGATCAGCCTTTAAAGGGACCAGATCTTACGAGCTCACTGATTGAAGTCATCACCAGATTCAGAAAAAAATCAGTGGTGATCATGGTAGATACTGAACAAATGCTTCACCAGATTAAAGAATCTGAGGAAGATGCAGGTCTGCTGAGGTTCCTCTCATGACCTGATGGTAACCTTAGTCAAGATATAGTGGACTTTAGAGTGGAGGTACATCTCTTTGGGACAACTTCATCTCTGAGCTGTGGCAACTTCGCCCTTAGGAAATGTACAGAAGACAATGAAGAACAGTTCAGCTGCGAGGAGATGGATAAGGTTTTGCATTCTTCCAAGTTGCTGACTGTCTTGTGCCAGTGTCCTCTGAGTAAGAAGCAATGTCTCTCCATCATGACCTTGTATATATTTGTGCTAAAGGTGGTTTTCGACTCACAAAGTGGATAAGCAACAGTGTGCTAGCTGTGATACCAGAAGAGGAAAGAATGGTGCATTCAGTCTCATACTTCAAATTTAAGATCATGAGCCAAGATAGACAACTCACCAGAAGATGGATCCTCATCACAGCTGGTTACATCTGTGACCCTTTAGGGGTCTTTAGTCTGGTGGTGCTATCTGCTAAGAAGATCTATGTAAGAAAGAACTTGGCTGGGATGACACTATACCACATCAGTTGTTCATGAATGGACAAGCTGGCCAGAAGAACTCTGCCAGTCAGAAGACTTCAAGGTTGTTAAATGTTTGATTTTGGATAAGTTCCTGCTGCACAGTTAAACTACTTTACAGATGCAATTGAAAATGGCTATGGAGCAGTGCCTTACCTATAGTTGCACAACACAGGCTCTCAAATGCACAGCGCCTTTATTAAAGGAAAATCTAGGGTAGCTCCGTTGAAGTCAGTTTCTATCCCTTGTATGGAGCTTCCTGCTGCTCCATAGGCAAGCCACATAGGCACATTGTGAAGGAAGGAGTTGCACATGCAACTACATGACTCTGTTTTTTGGACTGATAGTACTTCTACACTGAGGTCTATCAAGAATAAAACCTCCAGGTTCAAACCTTCGTTGCAAACAGAGATTCAGAAATTCTTAAGGTCTCACAAGCATCTCATTGAGGTTACGTGAACACTTCAAGCAATCTGGCCAGTGAGGGTTGAAGGTGAAAGTATTCCTGAAGAATGAAACATGGGTGTCTGGGCCTCAGTATCTTCTCCAGCCCGAAAGGAAATGGCCTGTGAATCCCAATTGTTCCGGAGAACTCCAGCTAGATGATCCACAAGAGGAGTGTTACAATAAATGCCGTGCAGATTGAAGAGGAAGCAGACGCATTAACATGTATAATCCACCACTTTTCTTCTTGGACCTGTTTGACGAAGATAGTGGCCCGGTTTCTGAGATTTAAGAACCTGCTCTTGTTTCTTAGTCAGAAGAGGAAGCAATTGAACATCGCTCTTGCTCAATGTGATTTTGATGAAGACCAACAGGGGTATTCTTTAGAGAGAGAGATTGAGAAAGCCAAAGGTCAAATTGGCCAAGGTTGTCTCTCAGTGGAGTAGCTCAGTAATGCAGAAATGGAGATAATTCGGTATTGCCAAAGAAGGAGATTTCTAGATGAACTTTCCAGTTTGCAAAGGGGATAAAGTGTGAAAACGAACAGCCATATTTTCAAGCTCAATCTAGTACATCAATATGTTGTCTTGCGAGTTGGTGGACAGTTTAGAATGGCAGCCATGCCTGAGCAATCTAAGCTTCCTGTTATACGGGCAAAGGATCTTTGTATCTTGGACATCATTCTGAGGTATGTACATCAATAGATGGGACATGGTGACCATAAACATATGTTGTCCAGGTTGTGCCAAAAATACTGGATTCCTGGCACTAGTACAGCTATAAGAAGAAACCTAAGTGTGCTGTTTGTCAACAATTGCACGCTGCTCCTGGATGCCAGCACATGGCAGATCTACCTTTGGACGGGGTCTCTGCAGATGACCCTCTGTTTACACGTGTAGGAGTGGACTACTTTGGACCGTTTGAGATGAAGAGCAGAAGGAGTATTGAAGGGGTATGGAGTCACAGTTATCTGTCTAGCTGTACAAGCTGTTCACATTGAAGTGGCATATTCTTTAGGCACAGGTTCCTTTGTTGATGCATTTCAATGCTTTACGGCAAGACATGGAGAGGTTTGTGAAAAGCACTCTAACTATATGCCAAGTTTTGTTGGAGCAGAGTGTGAATTGAGAGGAGCAGTTGAGAAGTGGAACCATTCACTGATCAGTGATGTATTTTTTCAGAAAAGGATTAGGTAGATTTTTAACCTCCTGGCTGTCTCTCATCATGGAGGATCAGGTGTGTACGAAAGATCCTCAATTCCACCACAAAAGGTACAAAATCTTGACTGATAGTCATCCAATTACAAAGGCATCCTCTGGTCCCAATGATTTGGAAACATTAACATCCAACCATCTGTTGCTTCTGAAAACCTTACCATCCTTACCACCAGAAGAGTCCCAAAAGGAAGACATTTATGCTCATCATAGATGGAAGCAGGTCCAATATATGTCAAACTTGTTTTGGAGCAGTTTGTCAAGGAGTACTAACACAGTTACAGGAACATTAGAAATGGTCTGTTATAAAGTGCAATTTCCTCGCAGGAGATATTACCTTAATATGGATCATGGGAAGCCATTCAAATCTTTCTAAACAGATGAAAATTTGAAAAAGGATCCAGTACTTTCCTGGTGTATATGACACATAAACTCTTACGACTGTGGACTTCATGAAGGGTAAGACGAAGGAACACATATCAATCGTCATAGAGGGATCAGAAGTGGAGAGAGTGAGCAGTTTCAAGTTCCTGGCTGTCAAGATCACTGAGAATCTAACCTGGTCCCAACATATTGATGCAATTATAAAGGCGGCAAGACAACGGCTATACATCATTAGGAGTCTGAAGAGATTTGGCATG
Source organism: Mobula birostris (assembly GCF_030028105.1). Lineage (NCBI taxonomy): Eukaryota > Metazoa > Chordata > Chondrichthyes > Myliobatiformes > Myliobatidae > Mobula > Mobula birostris. The sequence goes on along the minus strand of NC_092378.1, from coordinate 43,520,666 downwards.
TCAACAAATACACTCAAAAACTTCTATAGTTGTACCGTAGAGAGTATTCTGACAGGCTACATCACTGTCTGGTATGGAGGGGGAGGGGCTTCTGCACAGGACTGAAAGAAGCTGCAAAGGGCTGTGAATTTAGTCGGCTCCATCTTGGGCACTAACCTACAAAGTACTCAGGACATCTTTAGGGAGCGGTGTCTCAGAAAGGCAGCGTCCATTATTAAGGACCTCCAGCACCCAGGGCATGCCCTTTTCTCACTGTTACCATCAGGCAGGAGATACAGAAGCCTGAAGGCACACACTCAGCGATTCAGGAACAGCTTCTTTCCCTCTGCCATTAGATTCCTAAATGGACATTGAATCCTTGGATACTACCTCACTTTTTAAAATATATATTGTTTCTGGTTTTTGCACAATTTTTACTCTATTCAATATACGTATACTGTAATTGATTTACTTATTTATTTATTATTTTATTTTGGTTTTTTACTTCTATATTATGAATTGCATTGAACTGCTGCTGCTACGTTAACAAATTTCATGACACATGCTGATGATGATAAAGCCAGAACTGGCCGATATACGCTGCTCGGCATTCACAGGGAATCCTGTAAGCACTAGCCATCCTGAGTCCCAGATCAACTTTGACCCGCATAAGCTGTGATTTGGGCTTCCTTATGGGTTTGTGGATGTTATTAATCCAGTATTTCTTCAGAATCCCGGTAATCCTTCCAGAAACCATGGAAATATAAAGAAGACAGGTGGTAGCGAAGGGTTCCACCTTATTGTCAGGTTTCTTGGTTTTTCCACTGGCCCTTTCAGGGGCCCAATTGACTTCTTTGCCTTGTAGCCATTCTGTAAGAACATTCGATGACGCGGGACTCAGGATAACTGACGTTTACAGGATTCACTGGGAGAGTGGAGCAATATATATTCACCAGACAGGGTGCATGGTGGAAACCCACATCAAGGAGCACAGGAGGTGCAACCGTTTGGGTTACCCGGAGAAATTGGTGGTAGCAGTACACCAATACACAATGACCACAGGATTGACTTTGACAGCACAGAACTACTGTGCCACGCCAAGGGCTTTTGCGACCTCCTGGGGAAGGAAGCCATTGAACTAAGTCTACAGAATAAAAAATTCAACCAAGGCAAAGGTCTCGCTCTAAGTAAGAACTGGAATACAATTTTAAACAAGTTGGGACAGTGGAAACCTGATTGCTTGGGGACTAACCTATCAGGAGAGACAGATGACAGGAGTTGAGTATATGTATCATCGGACTAGACAGGCCTAAGTATCATCCCTGATGAAGATAGCAGAGATTGTTATTGAAATGTCAGTTATATTTGACATCTGCTCCCAGCTGGAAGCCAGAGAAGAGTTTATGAGAAGAGGATTTGTGCAGCAGGTGCACATCAAGACCAAGACCAGTTGTGTGGACAGGTCAAAACAAAGATCCGTCTTCTACAGGAAACAAAGGTTTGAGGAGCTACAGTTCTGGAAGCTTCATGACTCTGACTTGACAGAGTGGTGGTAAAGATCCCTCTACACTGGGCTAAGTGCTCATAACCTCTGGCCTAGATGACTGTTACATGCCTTAACTTGAAGAAAGAAGACATTTGCCTAAGTGTTAAGATGCTTGTCCTTGAATATTTCATGCCTATTTTTGTAGTATATGGTTATCATTATTATAGTGTAATAATTAGGGGCTGGGATGTAGGAGCCATGTATCTATTTTCTGTCTGTCTGGATTGTATTTTGTGTTGCATGTTTATTATGGGTTGCAGTAATTTGTCACGGGGGTTGGGGCGTGGTAGAAGCAAATGAGTATAGTCACATATTCACTTTTATACCATCAATTTTTAAGTTAGAGACAGCCAGGGAATAAATATTTTTTCTTGCACTATATCTCTAATGTGGTTATGCTAACTTCGCTAATGTGGCTTATTTTGCTTATTTCATTCTCGCTAAGCTAGTTTTGTTAGTTTTTTTCACTGCTATACAAGATCGATAGTCTTCGCTGCTTTCATAATAATGGACTGAATGTACTTTTATCAACTTGGAGCTCAGGTATTTGGAAGCACATAATAAGGTGTCAAGTCCTTCACATCTTTCAGTGGTTTTGGTTTGTTTTTCAAGTAACTGCTAGATAAATGAACTGTTCTGATACTTAAACCTAAAGCCTAAATGTAGTTTTGCACAATGGTGCTAGGTGGTTGCCTGTGCTACAGTACCTGTTATGGAAATCAGTGGCATATTGGATGAGGCATATAATCAATAAGGTTTAATCCTACAAGTTACAAGAAACTTCTAACTTCTAAGCTCAACAGCTCTCGGAGTCAAATTCAAAATAGATGAGAACTGAGGTTAAGCAATGCCTCTAGTCCCCTAGGAAGTGAAAGATATTTCTCATTTCCCCATCAGCCCTAACTAATTTTTATGAATGTACCATGGAAAGCATCCTGTCTGGATGCATAACAGCAACTCCTCTGTTAATGACCGCAAGAAACTGCAGAGCACATTACAGAAATCAGCCAACCCTCCATAGACTCTGTTTATACTTCTCACTTCCTCAGTAAAGCAGCCAGCATAATTAAAGACTGCACCCAACCGGAACATTCTCTCTTCTCCCCTCTCCCATCAGGTCGAAGATACAAGAGTCTGAAAGCACCTACCACCATGTTCAGGGACAGTCCCACATTTATATGACTACTGAATGGACCCATATAATGAGAAGACAGACTATTTCACAACCTGTTTATGATCCTGCACCTTATTGTCTACCTGCACTGCACTTTCCCTGTAGCTAGTACACTTTATTGCTTTACCTTGCACCACCTCAATTCACTGCATAGTGATCTGATTTGTATGAACAGTATGCAACGCAAGCTTTTCAGTGCATCTCAGTACATGTGAAAATAAAACAAATCCAATTCTAAGTTTTTTTACTCTTTATAAAACAGCTTGCAATATAAACGTCACAGGAAGTATAAAAAGAGAATGCAGAAGTGCTCAGTGAAGTGCTCTTCACGTTATCTGTGAAGAGGAAAATGGAGTTAATGTTTCTGCTCCATCTACCAAAGATTCTCAAACCTGAAATGTTAGGCCTGTTTCGCTTTCCACAGGTTCTGCCAACTTGTTGATTGTTTCCAGCACCTATTGGTTTTATTTGTAATTGTCACCGAACTGAGAAGGTATTGGTGGGTTTAAAGTCAAACACAAGTGGGCTGGGTAAGGACAACAGATATTCTTCCTTGATGGACATCATTGAACTAAGTGTGCTCAGAACAATCATGCAGTAAATTTTGAAGTACTGATGCTAGCATTTTGTTTTAAGCATTTGATTTATTCAATAATTTAAATTTGAATTTCCTACCCAGGAGAGTCCCAGCAGATTGAAAAAGTGCAAATTTAATGCTGTATTGAAGAAAGCATTGAGACAGAAAGAATTAACCAAGAAAGCTACCACCATTGGGAACTGCTGAAATCCATTATTGAGAATGTCATGGTACACCATTTAGAAAATCATAATACAATTAAGCAGAACCAGTATTTTTTAAAGCAAATTAGCTTTGTCAACTTTATTAGAGTGTTAGGATAGATGAAGGGTAACCAGTAGATTTAATATATTTGGATTTCCAAAAAGCCACTTAATAAAATGCCTCATAAAAGGTTGCTGCAAGAGCTTATAAAATTTGTTTAATACATAAAGAACTAGCAAACTATCAAAAAACAGAATGAAGATTAATGTGCCCTTTTCAGTTTGGCAAAATGTAATGAATAACTCTGTAAAAGGACCAGGCTATCATCGAGCATGAAACACAGAATATTAGCATTCTAGGTGTAGTGAGTAATTAAAACTAAATGACTTCAGTTAAAAAATGGTATGAAATATAAAAAACGAGTCTTGCCATAGAACTACAGATTTGCTAAATTTAGAAATACTTGTACTGGAGGTATTTGAGAAAAGATCCAGTAGCTTGACTCCTGGGACAAAGGGTTACCATAAGAGGAAAGGTTGAGCTGCTTCAGCCTATAATAATTGGAGTTTAAGAATGAAAGGTGATCTTATTGAAACATGCAGGATTCTGAGAGAGTTATTTAGGGAAGTGAGGATGATTCCCATTGCTGGGGAATCAAGAAATGGAGAGAGAATAAGTGTCAAGAAATGAAGAGGAGACTGGACCCAAATGCAGAGTTAGTAGTAAGCAATCACTTTAATAATAAACTGCAAAATAACAAGATACAAGAGAAACAAGAGAGAACAGGTACCTAAACATGACAAGGCAACAATGTAACTAAAGTGATGAGGCCGAGGCTGGCTGGTTCATGATTCTTCTTGTAAAGTTTAATGGCAGTCGGCAGATCAAATAAGTTGCATTACCACCACCTCCAGAGTTGGAGTGTGGAGCAGAGACAGGAAGTATACCCACTAAATCCTCAAAAAAGTTCAAATAATACTTTTTTAAAAATCAAAAAATCTAGTGTTTTTCAGAAAGTTAGATATGCATTTATGTACATTACAATGGCAGTGATATCCAAACAAACTTTCCATGTTAAACTATGCCTGTCCCAAAGATCTCAATTTATCAATTAGATGTTTCCTTTGCACCTCATAGGAGCTGCATTCAAACAATATATGCTGCACTGTTTCTTGATAAGCACACTCCCTACAAATGCCTATATCATACATATTAATTCTGAACAATAAACTATTCAACCTAGTATGTCCAATACATTAATGTTTAAGTTTAACTTCTCCCTCCTTTTATACCCATCATCCAGTTGAGTTTCCACCATCCTCTGAATTTTATATAAATGCCATACTTTTTTTTCCTTATCCAAACTTTGTTATGACGGTGATCGAATAAACTTTTTAATTATGGCTTTCATCTCCCCCTTATGTAAAGGTACCACACATTTATATCCTTAATTTTAAGTGATTGCTTGGCTAGAATGTTGCCACCTCGTTTCCTTCGATGCCAGCATGGGCAACGACCCATAAGAAATGTATACACAAGCCCCTGCAGCCTCAACAGATGTTGTCCAATCTCAAGAAAAGTGTTTGGCTAACAGTTAGAAATACCTGTTTTAATAGATATCAAGACGAAGAATGAATCAGAGATCAGAAGTACATAATCAGGGCATACTTCTTTTCCTAATATTCTTTTCTTAATAATCACCTGAAACTTTGAATGAACAGGGATTTGTGGATGAGAACTGGGTTTAAATGGGTTGCAGGCGATCAGTTGGAAGCGAGTGACAGGTGACTCCTGTTATCTGGGTGGAGAGCTGGATGTGCCTGCCTGTGTAGGTCTGACAATGAATTATTCATTTAAGATGGAAGAGGATGAATTTCTTCTCTTAGGATATTATGACAAAGCTTGTGATCTTTCATATCAAAGAAATATTTTATTTTCATCTTTTTGGGAGTCAAGGTTTGTAAGAAATAGATAAGAAATAGATAAGAAGGGCCGAATGGCCTACTCCTGCACCTATTTTCTATGCTTTCTATGTTTTCAATCAAAGGACAAGATGAGATCACGCATGATCTTACAAGCAACAGAGCTGGCTCTAAGTTATCTTCTTGTTGAGTCAGTTGGCTGGTTCAGGCTTAGGAACGTTGGCTGAAACCATGATAATAATGTTAGGTCCCAGAAAATCCCCGCTGCATTATCTACACAGTGCCCTGAGAGGTGTGACACAACAGGATGTGTTCATTAACCTTTACAAGATCAGCAATTCTCTTCCCATCACTGCCTCTTATGTTTATCTATGGTCCACGGTCAGACACCCCAAATTCCTTGAAATCACTAAGCAGCAACTGTTGGAAACCTACACAGATACTGCAGAAGTTCACACAAGATAAAACATAACAGTACTGCACATTACAGGCCCTTTGGCCCACTATGTTGTGCCAACCTTTGTGCTGACCAGTGATGAACATATATACCCGAGGACATATATGTGGACCTGAAACGACCAATCAAGAGCAGACATCAAAACCTACCTAACAAGGTGGTCAAAAGAATATGCCACTAGGGTGAAAAGACCCAATTTAATTTTCTATTGATGTATTCACTGATCTCACAAATAAACTATTTTCAATACACGAGTCATTTTCATTATTCATTTTAGATACATAACACTTTAGTGTGTCAATTCACTGGGTTTTTGCAACTGCTAATATTATTGCAGACCATACTATTGAAGCAGCATGCATGGCTCAAACTCAAACTTGATCACTGTTTTTATATAAAAAGGATTCCCTTACAGAAGCATACCCTACCTACCCTATTACTCAGGGACTCAGGAGTTGACCTGAGTCAGCAAGTGTACTCAAATCTTGTAATTATTCTTTCTGCTTGGTGTGCTGTCCAAATAACTTTAAAGGTGCTTTCTGAAGGAGAGGGTCCTTCGGGAGACTGGAGAATATGAAGAACATGATGAGAAGCATGATGAACTAAAACATCCACTCAATGTTGACTGCACTTCAGGAGGCTTCATTTCTGCATGTGAATAAAGTATATATTTCTATATAAGTATAAAGTATATAAGTTACAGGAACATGTAACATTGTGTGAGCTTGAAGTGACTCCTTGAGCAGGATAGCAAGATAATGATAAACGACATCTGATAGGTTTGAACGGCATGAATTATGATCCATCTTCAAATGATAGTTTTATCTCTTATTTTGCAATTGTGTTTCAGACACTAGTCAATTCGTTCAATTGTCCAAGCTGAACTTTTGGATCCAGGAGCTTGGCAGGTTTTCCCATTGCTGAATGAGTGTGGACTTCAAACATAAGCTCTTCAACAAATCTCCTTAACCCTTGCCTCATCACAGTGCAAAATTGTGCCGCTCCACTGGTTAGAAGGGTGTCTAGGCACTACTGGTGTTAATTATCGGATCAGAAAACATCCCAGCTGTAAGAATGATGATCTGCACTACAGAGCTAAATGCATCTCTCACTAGTAGTACTCCACCAATGTATTTACGGCTCTAGCAACCGCCTGGTTCACTGAAAGCAGGAGAAATCTAACCTGGCTGACAAATGTCCAGACAATCTCTTTTCAATTAAAGTGAATGAGGCTGTTGTAGAGTCAAAAGACAGCACAGAAGTAAGCTGTCCATGCCAATCACAATACTTGTCTTAGCTAACCTCATTTGCCTGCATCTGGCCCACAGTCCTCTAAATCTTTCCTGTTTATGTACCTGCCCCAATGGCTGTTATACATTGTAATTGTACCTGCCTCTACCACTTACTCTGGTACCTCCACCACACTCTGAGTGAAATATTTGCCCTTTAGAGCCTTTTAAAATCTTTTCCTTCTCACCTTCAGTTTTGGACTCCTTTGCCCCAAGACAAAAAAGGGTTGTGACTATCTATCCTATTTATGCCTCTCGTAATTTTACACACTCCATAAAAGTCACCACCCAGCCTCCTTTGTGCCAGGGACAACAGTCCCAGCCTAATCACATTCTGTATGTAGTGTGATAAGCAGAACTGCTCACAATGCTGCAAGTGTAGTCTAACTAACGTTGCATACAGCTGTAGCATGGTGCCCAACTCTTGGACTCGATGCTGTGGTCAGTAAAGGCAGACATGCCTTATGCCTTCTTCACCATCCTGTCAACCTGTTTCACCACTGCAGGGCCGAAGATATTTGCACAGTATTTCATTTCTCAACATGAAGCAGAGAGCAAGTTTGTAAACAGACACACCCAGCCCTCAGACACCAGGCAAGGTCGTTTGATTCCAAACAATTGGTTTATTATCTTTTCAGAATGTCTCTGTGGTGCTTCCCACTCCCTTTTCAATCCTTCCCCCTTTTCCCAACTATGATTTCCCTCTCCCTGCACCCTTCTCATGCTCAGTCCACAATAGAGACCCATGTCAGAATCAGGTTTATCATCATTCTTATATGCCATGAAATTTGTTTGTTTTTGCAGCAGTACAGTGCAATACATAAAATTACTACTGTACTGTGCAAAGGTCTTACGCACCCTAGTTACATATGTATGCCTAAAACTTTTGCATAGAACTGTATGTACTTGTAGCACTAAATTGCTTTGCAAAGCAACATTACTCCAGGGCACCGCTATTTAGATCCAACCCTGGCTTTATTCGCCAAAATGCAACCTTTTGCACTTGTCTGAGTTAGATTCCATGTGTCATTCTTCTGTCCACAATCATGTTATAACTTTGGACAACCTTCACTGTCCACCAAACAACCAATTTTGTTGTTATCTGCAAACTTATTAATCATGTCATGAACATTCTTATGGGAAGGTCCAAATAAAATTCAATGTTTCCGAACACTCTCTGTGCTTTCTACATCTTCCCTCCTGTGACGCTGATCTTGAAATTTCTGTAGTAAAGAGCCGCCAGCAACAGACATCTGCAGATGCGCTGTTTGGCAGTTTAAGTGTTGTAAACAAGCACTCTCTGCTGGTTTAAGCACAATCTGGGAGATGTTACTGCAGCTTGCTGGTAATTACGAAACTGTCTTGTGAGGTGACTTGATGTCACCTAAATGAAGATTGCAGCACGGTGTGCTTTTGCTTCCCTATGATTCAACTGCAATCATTTTCTTGAAAATGAAAAAAAACACAGGTACTGTAAACTAAAACCACAAAGTGCTGGAAATACTCAGCAAGTCAGGCCATGTCTGTGGGAAGAGATACAGTCAATGCTTTAGGCCAGAGACCCTGTGTCCGAACTGAAAAAGACACAAATGAAACTTGTAAAGCTGCACAGAGCATTGTTTTGATGGTGGTGGGGAAAGTGAGTAAAATGAATAAATATGAGCAATTAGAGGAAGAGAAAGGAATAAGGTAGTTGTGAAATATAGTGCAGGAGGACAAGCCCAGCAGGTTTCAGAGAGAACAAAAACATGAGGCAAGAAAAAAAAATTAGCTGAGCTAACATTATAGATGGATGACTGGTACAGAACAATGGAATTTAAGGTCCATTCTCTTAACCCTTGAGTTCCAAGTTTAAAGCCAGCCTAATTCTGCTGACCACCACATTTAAAAATTACAAGATTGTTATGATATGCAGTGATGCAAGTATATTGTTTATTTCGTTTGTATCAATACATTAACAATTATCCATACTGTACTGTATGGATAAAAACTAAGAAAGGAATCAAATGGGAGGAGTTAAAGTGTTCTTTGTATGACAAATGACATCATCAAATAATCTAAAATTGGAGAAGTTCTCCCAAGATGGTACTGACTGTAAACTCTATTGAGTTGCTGCTCAGATTTAGTTGCGTTTTACTTGTTTGTTATAGGTTCACAGAGATAAGCTGGGGACTGAGAGGGGAGTTAGGGGTCAGGTTATGGTTTAGAGACAAGGATATTGGGGAATTAGACACCAGCCCGGAGTCTAAGTCACCACTCTGCATTTGAAGACTAGCGACACGGATGTGGGAAATCTGCAGGCCAGGCCAAGATGTCAGTTGTCAGGCTGGAAGACCAGTGTGGATCAGGGCTGGTGGCCTTCCTGGGGTCACTGAGTTGTCAGCAGGTTCCGGAATCAGAGCTCCATGCGGGCAGGAAGAACAAAGTCCAATGCCCCCTAGGTTCATGAATCAGTGAGGCCTGAGTTTGAAGCCTAGTGTTTGGGGTACCATCACTGGTGAGTCCGGAGTTTGAGGCCTAGTGTTCGGTGATTGGCAGGCCCTTGGGATCGATGCTGAGGATCAAAGTCCAAGGGTCAAATTAGAAGTCTGTAAGTTGAGGCCCATTGGCCGGAGCCCCAAGTCTACGAACCTCTGTGAGTCCACTGGGAAACTCAAAGCCCAATGTCTGTGAGCCCGATGGAAGCCGAATGCCAAAGACAGCCTGTCCTGGGGTTGGAGGACTGTGTATGTATTTAGGTGGGAGGGAGAAACAGAACTTGTGTTGCTGTTGTTGTTTTGTTACTTGATGTGTTGTTTTGTTGTGTTATGTGTTGTTCTGCTAAACATTCACCCTGTCTTGTGCAGCTGGATCCTGGACTTCCTGTCAGATTGCCGGCAGGTGGCAAGAGTGGGCTCCCTCACCTCTGCCCCTCTGACCCTCAGCGCTGTGTACTAAGCCCCTTCCTTTACTCTCTGTATACCCATGACTGTGTCGCCACCCACAGCTCCAATCTGCTAATTAAATTTACTGACCACACTACACTAATTGGCCTAATCTCAAATAATAATGAGGAGAGAGAAGAAGTCATCACCCTGACACAGTGGTGTCAAGAAAGCAACCTCTCCCTCAACATCGCAAAAACAAAGGAGCTGGTTGTGGACTACAGGAGGAATGGAGACAGGCTAACTCCTATTGTCATCAATGGATCTGGGGTTGAGAGGGTGAACACCTTTAAGTTCCACGGCATAAACATCACCGAGGATCTCACGTGGTCAGTACATACCAGCTGTGTGGTGAAAAAAGCACAATAGCACCTCTTTCACCTCAGATGGTTGAAGAAGTTTGGTATGGGCTCCCAAATTCTAAGAAATGTCTACAGGGGCACAATTGAGAGCATCCTGACTGGCTGCATCACTGCCTGGTATGGGAACTGTACTTCCCTTAATTGCAGGACTCTGCAGAGAGTGGAGCGGACAGCCCAGTACATCTGTAGATGTGAACTTCCCACTATTCAGGACATTTACAAAGACAGGTGTGTAAAAACGGCCCGAAGGATCATTGGAGACCCGAGTCACCCCAACCTCAAATTGTTCCAGCTGCTACCATCCAGGAAATGCCACCACAACATAAAAGCCAGGACCAACAGGCTCTGGGACAACTTCTTCCACCAGGCTATCAGACTGCTTAATCCATGCCGACACAATTGTATTTCTATGTTATACTGCCTATCCTGTTGTACATAATATTTATTATAAATTACTGTAATTGCACATTGCACATTTGAATGGAGACGTAACGTAAAGATTTTTATTCCTGATGTATATGAAGGATGCAAGTAATAAAGTCAATTCAATTCATTGTGAGAATGTGACATTGCTGCCTGAATGTGTGGCATCACTTACAGGCTGTCCCCAGCACATCCTTGGGTTTGTTGGTTGTTTATGCAAACAACAAATTTCACTGTATGTTTTGATATATACATGATAAATAAACTTGAATCTTAAATTCTGGAAGCTATTAGACAACAACTAATGTGGATCACAAGCAGAACAGATTTTGAAATCAGCAAAATTTCATATGAAAATGGTTGCTCTGGGATTTATTCCAGAAAAAAAGAAAAAATTTAAGAGCATAGCCCTGAAAAAAAGTGAAATGTGATCCAATTTCTAGGCAGCTAGAACCTCCCTCCAGATAGACATATCACCATTATCTTTAGTCGTTGATTAGAATATTGTGATGGCAGTAAATATATATTGATAGACACTCTAGTTTGTTCAGTAGCATTCTGCAGATACGAATCACATTTCTTTGCTATTGACAGGAGGTTATAATCTGAGGGATTGAAAGTCAGAATTTTTGCTATTGTCTCATGCCCAATTTGCATTCCTTGATTACATGGTATCACCCTTGTTCAGGGACCTAATGTTCTCAACACGGCTTTTGATTACTTTTCAAGTTGCACATGGTATATATTATCAAAGAGAAAACAGTATCATTTATAAAGTCAATGGTTCAACAGTTTAAAACACTTCCCACATTTTGAGGAGAAATCAATATACTGTGACATACAATCCAGAAGTTTAGACTTACCCCAGTTCCGTCCCCGACCCAAGCTAATGTTACAGAGGAAGCATCATCATCCTCAAATGTGTACTGTAAAATAAAATACAATATTAATCAAAGAAACTAAATTATTTTGTGATAAAATTTCACTGTTTTTTGTAATTTATTTTTTATTGAAGTTCAAACATTTCCATAAGATGTATTTCAGATACAGTACATATATATCATAGTCATACTTGCCAGAAATCTCCACATAATATTTATAACACAAAGAAAAGAGAGGAAAGAAAGAACAAGCAAAAGGAGAAAACCATGTACAAGCAGGAAGTGATTTTTTTTTAACAACATATTCATTGATTTGTGAGAATAAAATCAGGTCTATGAGGTGTTATGTAGTTAAACCATTTTTCCCCAGTATGAAATAAATTGTTCCAACTTATGATTAACAGATGCTGTTATCTTCTCCATTTTGTAAGTGTCCATTGTAATTTCCATCATTGCGTTTAAAGTTGGTCTCTCCTGTGATAACCATTTCCTGGTAAGAGTCTTTTTAACCAGCCACCAGCAATATATTCATTAAATATTTATCTCTTTTCAACCATTCTTGAGGTAAATACCCAAAATATATGGACTTACTTTCTAAGGGTATTTCACATTTAAAGATGTCTTATAGGGCATTATGTATCCCACTCCAATAGTCTTTGATAATGGGGCATTCCCAGAAAATATGATAATGGTTTACATTTTGATTTCTACAATTTCTCCAGCAAACAGGGAGGTTCCTATCATAATGGGATTTCTGAGAGGGTGTAATAAAATGTCTTATCAAATTTGTCCATCCAAACTCCCTCTATTTCTGTGAACTGGTACACTTCCATTGATACCTCCATATTATTGTCCAGTCTTCCTCAGATATAATTATCCCTCCTTCCTTCTCCCATTTTGTTTTAATGTATGAAGTTGAATGTGTTTTAAGATTTGACAAACCCTTATACACGCTTGAAATGATTCTACTACTGTTGTCTGAATTATATGCTTTTCTAAATAGCTCTATCAAACATGTACTTGCCTTGGTTACATTTTTAACCCTCCAGTTAGCATACTGTCACATCTGCAAATACCAATAAAAGTCTTGTTTTTCTAATAAGTGCTTCTCTCTAAGCATTTCAAAACTGAACAGTGTTCCTTCTTTCATTATATCACAAATAACTGTTATTCCTTTAGCTGTCCATCCTTAAATCTAGCATCCAGTTTATTTGACGTAAAATCTGAGTCATATGCACACCACTTAAGTATTGCAATATTTCCCTCTAGTTTATATTCCCTTATAATATTTTTCCATATTTTAAGAGTCCATTTCACCCACGGGTTATCAATAGTATTTATGTAACCTTGTAGGTTGTTATCAGCCAAAATTGCTTGTATCCAGATGGAAAGTATCCTCTCTTCAATGTTCTTCCATTGAGCATCATATGATGGGTTGCACCGGCATATCACAGCTCTCAACTGTGCTGCAAAATAATAATCTCTAAGAGAAGGGAGGCCTCATCCCCCCTTTTCCTTGGCTAATTGCAAAGTTTTGAGATGAACTCTAGGCCTTTTACCTTGCCATATATATCTTGGTAACATTTTGTTCCATTCATTGAATTGATTTTGGTTAATATATTGGTAGGGTCTGAAAGAGATATAATAGTCTTGGCAATATATTCATTTTAATGGATTCAATCCTTGAACTGAGACTAAGGAATGAGGTTCTATCTTGTTACCATATATCTACCTTAATTTTTTTATATATAGGCAGATAATTGCATTCTGATAATTTTGCCAAATCTTTTGGCATAATGATGCCCAAATATTTGATGGACTCTGTTTGCCATGCCCAGGGATATCTACTTTCAATTTCTCTTGGTGGGCTATAGTTATATGAAAGTAGTTGGGTTTTACCTATGTTGATCTTGTATTCTGATAATTGACCATATTGTTCAAAGGATTGCATCAATTTAGGTAAAGAGTATGTTGGTTGCCCTAGATAGATCAAAATGTCATCTGCGTAACAGGCCAATTTATGCTCTGTCCCTTTAATAGTAATTCCCCTGATATCTTCATTTTGTCTGATATATTGGTCTAATGGTTCAGATATAATGCGAAGAGTAGCAGTGACCATGCACAACCCCGTCTCATGCCCCTTTCTAGGGTAAAACTATTTGATAAATATCCATTGATTTTAATCCTAGCAGTAGGATTGTCATATAGTGCCTGGATAGTTTTAATAATTATGTCATGTAAACCAAATCTTTTTAAATTCTGTAAAAAAAAACTCCAATTAACCGAATCAAATGCCTTTTCAGCGTCCACGCTTATCACTATTGCTTCAATTTTATTTTTTTTGTATATGATCCATGATGTGAAGTGTCCTTTGTATATTGTGTTGTGTTTGGCGTTGTTGTATAAAACCTGTCTGATCATTATGTATCAGTGTGGGTAGAAACTCTTCTAATCGTTTGTCCAAGATGGACGTAAATATTCTATAATCCACATTAAGAACAGATATTGGTCTGAATGACCCACATTCCATTTTATCCTTGCCTTCTTTCGGTATAGCTGAGATTATCGCCTCCTTCCAGCTGGGCGGCATTTGCACCTTTTTTAGAGCCCAGTTCAGTGCAGGGAGTAAAACAGGAATTAACTCTTTTTTAAATTCTTCATACCACTCTGCCATATATCCATCTGATCCTGGTGACTTGCTTAATTTAAGCCTACTAATTGCAGTTTTTAGTTCAGCTTCAGTTATGTCAGCAGTCATTGTTCTATTTTGTTCTTCGCTTAAAGTGGGTAACTCTAGAGAATTCAGGAAGGTGTCAATTTGGGTTATGCTTCCAAAATGTCAATTTCTGCATGAATACTGAGTATTCAGAACAGTTAGTGCCTCATTCCAAACACGAGGAATTCTGCAGATGCTGGAAATTCAAGCAACACACATCAAAGTTGCTGGTGAACGCACCAGCCTGCTGCGTTAACCAGCAACTTTGATGTGGAGTGCTTCATTCCAAAGCTTTTAATATAACAGGAAAGATTCACTTATTAAATAGCACAATAGTACATGAATAATAATCTTAAGAAAGTCCAATTCTGCCAAATATTGTACTTAGAAATCAGAATATTGTTCTGGTTGGAAATATACTACTCATTTCATTTGCACCAATACAGACAATTTTTAAAACATTTTGTATTCAAAGAAACAAAGAAAAAATCTATTGAAAATAAAAATTATGCAAGCAAACTCTATTCTTCACATCTCTATTTTGGTAATAACCATTCTCTTTCATGGTTCCCTTTTCAAAGAATCTGAATACAGTATTAACACCCTCCCCCATCCATTGACACCTTTCCCATAGTTAACTATGTGTTTTCTCTGATTGCAATGCTAGCCTTCTGCAGTACAAAAATGATAACCAAAGTCACAAATGTTATCCTCTGTGACTGTGATAATAATCAACTATTCCTCCTCATCCTGTTTTGAATCAACTGCAGCCAATGAATGAGATGACAATGCCATCCTCTTCAAAAGTTTTCTCTCTCATTTTGTTTATCAGCTGAGGAGGACTTCACTTGATTATCTCCATTCTTACTTAACAAATATCAGCAAGTTGAGCAGCATCTGTGGGTGGAACCGTTAACACTTTAGGTCTAAACCCTGCATCAGGACTAAGAATGGAGAGAGGAAATAGCAAGTATAAAAGTTGGAGAGTGGTGGTGGGTTGTTGTGAGACAGAGAGCAGAGATCATTGGTAGATGGAAGAGAGACGAAGAGTGACTTCATTGATTAATCTAATGCAAGGCAGTATAAAAGAGCTTAAGGCATCCAATAATATCAAGTTAAAAAAAACTTTAAAGTCATCTCAGAAGATTTAAAATTCAGGAAACCATCAGGGAAACTGATACCTCAAAAATTCCCAAGGGTTCCAAGCCTATTTGTACCAATCAAACATTATTATTTTACTTTGTGAACTTTCTAAAACTGCCATTTGGTCATCTGACAGCAGAGTTTAAGGTTGTTGTTTAAAATAATAATTACATAAAGGACTGATAATGAGAAGGTACAGATTTAAAGTCTTAGGCAGAAGGGCCAGAAGTGGCACAGTGGCACAGCTAGTGTAGCCACTGCCTCGCAGCTTCAGTGGTCTGAATTCAATCCTGAGCTCAGTGCTATCTGCATGGAGGTTGCTTGTTCTCCGTGCCTGTGCATGTTTCACACTGGTGTTGTGGTTTCTTCCCCCTTTCCAAAGATGCACGAGTTGGCAGGTTGATTGGCTGCTGTGATTTGATGCTGATAAGTTGTTGAATGGGGACGTAGATGGGAATGAGAGGGGAACAAAAATAGGTTCATTACAGGAGTGGCTTAAATGGGCACTCAATGGTTGATGCAGACTCCACGGGCTGCAGAGTGTGTTTCCGTGCTAAATGTCAGAAGTATAACTTCATAGAATAGCTGGTTCGAATTTAGAATGCACAGCAAGTCAGGGGTCTGAGAAATAATTAGGAAAATAAGTGGAGGAGAAATATTACAGGCTATTTGAAAGAGCGAGAAAGTGCCTGAGGGAATAAAAGGTAAAGATAACTGGTGCAGGGAACCTTGGTTTCAAGAGCATTGGTTAAGGAAAAAAAGGAAGTGCATAGTAGGTATGAACAAAACGGTGCTTATGGAGTATAATAAATGCAAGAGAACACTTAAAGAAATCAGGAGGGCTAAAAGAAGGCATGAAGTTGCCCTGGCAGACAAGGTGAAGGAGAATACTAAAGGATTCTACAGATATGCTAAGAGCAAAAGGATTACAAGGGACAAAAATTGGTCCTCTGGAAGACCAGAATGGTAATCCAAAAGAAATGGGGGAGATCTTAAATGAATTTCTTGCACCTGTATTTAGTCAGGAGACAGACGCAGGGTCAATACAAGTGAGGCAAAGTGGCATCAACTTCACAGACCCCATACAGATTACAGAGGAGGAGGTGTTTGCTGTCCTGAGGCTAATTAAGGTGGATAAGTCCCCAGGTCCTGAGAAGGTGATCCCTCATACCCTGCAGGAGTTAAGTGCAGGCCTAACGGAGATGTTTAAATCATCCTTAGTGACAGGTGAGGTACCAGAGGAGTGGAGGATAGCTCATATTGTTCCACTGCTTAAGAAAGGCTCTAAAAATAAACCAGGAAATTATAGGCCGGTGAGTCTGACATCAGAAGTAGGAAAGTTATTGGAAGGGATTCTAAGGAACTCGATATATGAGTTTTTTGATGGACATAGGCTAATTAATGATAGTCAGCGTGCTCTGTGTGTGGCAAGTCATGTCTAACCAATCTTTTAGACTTTTTCGAGTAAGTTACCAGGAAAGATGATGAAGGCAAGGAAGTGGATGTCGTCTATATGGACTTTGGTGAGATATCTGATAAGGTTCCTCATGGGAGGTTAGCCAAGAAGGTTCAGATGTTCAGCATTCAAGATGAGGTAGTGAATTGGATTAGACAAAGGCTTTGTGGAAAAAAGCCACAGAATGGTGGTGGGTGGTTGCCTCTCTGAGTGGAGGGCTGTGACTAATGGAGTGCCACAGGGATCTGTGCTGGGTCCATTGTCGTTTGTCATCTATATCCAAGATCTGGATGATAATATGGTTAAATCAATCAGGGTGTTCTGCACAAGGACTCCCAAGTCCCTCTGCATCTCAGATTCCTGGATTTTCTCCCCGTTTAGAAAATAGTCCGAAAATTTATTTCTACTATCAAAGTGCATGACCATGCATTTTCCAGCATTGACTTCATTTGCCATTTTCTTGCCCATTCTCCTAATCTGTCTAAGTCCTTTTGCATCCTACCCATTTCCTCAACACTACCTGCCCCTCCACTAATCTTCATATCATCTGCAAACTTGGCAACAAAGCCATCTATTCCATCATCTAAATCATTTATACACAGCATAAAAAGATGTAGTCCCAACACCGACCCCTGCCGAACACCACTAGTCACTGGCAGCTAACCAGACAAGGATCCTTTTATTCCCACTTGCTGCCTCCTACCAATCAGCTAATGCTCTAACCATGTTAGTAACTGTCCTGTAATTCCATTGGCTCTTAACTTGGGAAGCAGCCTCACATGTGGCATCTTGTCAAAGGCCTTCTGGAAGTCCAAATATACAACATCCACTGCATCCCCTTTTATCTATCCTGCCTGTAATCTCCTCAAAGGATTCCAACAGGTTTGTCAGGCAGGATTTTCCTTGAAGGAAACCATGCTGACTTTGTACTATCTTGTCCTGTGCCACCAAGTACACCATCACCTCATCGTTAACAATTGACTCTAACATCTTCCCAACCATTGAGGTCAGGCTAACTGGTCTATAATTCCTTTTTGCTGCCTTCCTCCTTTCTTAAACAGTGGAGTGACATTTGCAATTTTCCAGTCCTCTGGCACCATGCCAGAGTTGAATGATTTTTGAAAGACCATTTCTAATGCCACCACAATCTCTAACACTACCTCTTTCAGAACCCTAGAGTGCAGTTCCTCTGGTCTGGGTGACTTATGTACTTTTAGGTCTTTCAGCTTTTTGAGCACCGTCTCTCTTGTAACAGTAACTGCACCCATTTCTCTTCCTTCACACACTACAACATCAAGCATACTGCTAGAGTCTTCCACAGTGAAGACTGACACAAAATACTCATTTAATTCATCAGCCATCTCCTTGTCCCCCATTATTATTTCTCCTGCCTCATTTTCTAGCGGTCCTATATCCACTCTCATTTCTCTTTTATTTTTAACATACTTGAAAAAACTTTTACTATTCACTTTGATATTATTTGCTAGCTTGCTTTCATATCTCATCTTTCCACTTCTAATGATTTGTTTAGTTGCTCTCTGTAGGTTTTTAAAAACTTCCCCAATTCTCTATCTTCCCACCAATTTTTGCTTTGTTGTATGCCCTTTCTTTTGCTTTTACAATAGCTTTGACTTCCCTTGTCAGCCACGGTTTTATAATTTCACCATTAGAGTATTTCTTTATTTTTGGAATACACATGACCTGCACCTTCCTCATTTTTCCCAGAAACACACGCCATTGCTGCTCTGCTGACATCCCTGCCAGCAGCTCCTTCCAATTTACTTTGGTCAACTCCTCTCTCATACCAAAGTAATTTCCCTTACTCCACTGAAATACTGCTACATCAGACTTTACTTTCTCCCTATCAAATTTCAAGTTGAACTCAATCATATTGTGATCAGTGGTTCCTAAGGGTTCTTTTACCTTAAGCTTCCTAATCACCTCCGTTTCACTACATAACACCCAATACAATATAGCTGATCCCCTAATAGGCTCAACGACAAACTGCTCCAAAAAGCTATCTCTTAGGCAGTCAACAAGCTCACTCTCTTGAGATCCATTAACAACCCGATCTTCCCAATCAACCTGCATGTTAAAATCTCCCATGACTACCATAACATTGCCCTTTTGACTTGCCTTTTCTATTTCCTTTTGTAACCTGTGGTCCACCTCCCAATCACTGTTGGGAGACCTGTATATAACTGCCATCAATGTCCTTTTACCCTTGCAGTTTCTTAACTCAACCCACAAGGATTCAGCATCTTCTGATCCTATGTCACATCTTTCTACTGATTTGATGCAATTCTTTACCAGTAGAGCCACACCACCCCCTCTGCCTACCTTCCTATCCCTCTGATATAATGTGTAACCTTGGATATTCAGCTCCCAACTACAACCATCCTTCAGCCATGATTCAGTGATAGGCACAATGTCATACCTGGCAATCTGTAATAATGCAACAAGATCATCCACCTTGTATTTTATAATCCGTGCATTTGGATCGAACACCTTGAGTACTGTATTTGCTATCCTTTCTGATTGTGCATCCCTAATGATTTGATACTCAGCCTGTTGGCTGCAACTAAGTCCCATCACCTGCCTGCCCTTCCTGACAGTCTGACTGCACGCTATCTTTACTTTTCACAATCCATCCTTTCCTGAGTCCCTTCACTCCGGTTCCCACCCCCCTGCCAAGTTAGTTTAAACCCTGCCCAACAGCTCTAACAAACCTGCCCACAAGAATATTGGTCCTCCTCGGGTTCAGGTGCAACCCGTCACTTTTGAACAGGTCATACCTCCCCCACAAGAGATCCCAATGATCCAAGAACCTGAAGCCCTGCCCCCTGCACCAGCTTCTCAGCCAAGCATTTATCTGCCAAATCATCCTGTTTCTACCCTCACTGGCACGTGGCACAGGCAGCAATCCAGAAATTACTACGCAGGAGGTCCTGCTTCTCAGCTTTCTATCTAGCTCTCTAAATTCTCTTTTCAGGACCTCATTGCTTTTTCTTCCTATGTCTTTGGTACCAATATGTACCAAGACACCTGGCTGCTCCCCCTCCCTCTCCAAAATGTTGTGGACATGATCCAAGACATCCCTGACCCTGGCACCTGGGAGGCAACATACCATCCGGGTGTCCTGTTCACGTCCACAGAATCTCCTGTCTGTTCCCCTCACTATTGATTCCCCTGTCACTACTGCTCCCTTCTTCTCTCTCTTTCCCTTCTGCACCATGGACCCATGGTCAGTGCCTGGAACCCAGTCGTCATGGCATTCTCTTGGAAGGTCAACCTCCACAGAAGTATTCAAAGCGGTGTACTTGTTTCTGAGGGAAATGGCCACAGGGGTGCTCTGCTCTAACTGCCTATTTCCATATCTCCTGACGGTCACCCAGCTACTCGCCTCCTGCAACTTCAGGGTGACTACTTCCCTGTAACTTTGATCATTTATATCCTCACTCTCCCGTACAAGCCGAAGGTCATCTAGTTGCTGCTCCAGATCCCTAACACGGTCTTCAAGGAGCTGCAGCGGATGCACTTCACATAGGTGTAGTTTCCCAGGAGGCTCTGGATCTCCCAGTTCTCCACCATCTGCATAAACAGCACACCACAGCTGTTTAAATGATACAGTAAGAGAGGAAAAAAAGCAAAAAGGAAACTCTAACAGACACTTTACACAGAGCTGACGCCTCTTCCTAGCTGAAGCCTAGTTTCAGCCAAAGCTTGTCGCTTCTACTCTCGCCACTGACAATGGCCGCTCCACTTATCCCTTCTGTACTTTCATTTAGTTCGAAGAGTTCTGTTGGCGCCTCTGATAGGCCACGTACAATGGACAAATGCTCTTGAAGCACCCTTTTTAAATAAGCACTGCCAACCTGCGAGAAGTACTTCTTGGTAAAGCTCTGTTGACGCTGCTGATAGGCCAAGTACAATGGACAAACGCTCTCGAGGCTCCCTTTTTAAATAACCTCCATTGACCTGCCAGAAATTCCTTTTTGTCTTCATGGTGTAGCTCTTGCCAGGACACTGGCAAACCAGCAGTTGGACCTTCTAGGTACAGTGCAGGTGTATATTCACTACAATCAAGTGAAACACCTTAAATGCACACAGATATCCATTTAGCTAATTACGTGACTACTAAAACCAATTGGTTGCACCAGTGATGATTTGATATGACATAGTAAAGGGAGGTAAATATTATGCAATCAATTATTTTACATTTTATATTTGTAATTAATTTAGATCACTTTGTAGAGATCAGCTTTCACTTTGACACAAAAGGGTCTTTTTCTGCTGATCAGCTTCTGGGGGAGGAGGGTGAATACTTTTTATAGGCACTAAAGATACTGTTCTGTGTACACATCAGTGTGAGTCCTGAAGGTCCACTGGCAGGGTTCAGTACATCTCCTCAGGCTTAGAAAGGAGTTTTGAGTGGCTAGTTGGTGGTCCAAGATGGCACTAAGCTGCAATGTCTGTTGAGGTTGTGGCTCAGAGTTAGTATTATTTTAATTTCATAGGGCTGGTTTAGGGAATAGTTCAAAGAGTTAGGGGTCAGGTTATGGTTTAGGGACAGTGATGAGGGAGTTAAGAAGCCATGGGCAGTAAATGCAGTGTCAGAGGCAGGAGCCGGAGGCTGGAGTCCAGGTCAGAGCACTCTGCAGGCAAAGGTCAGTGACCATTGAGGACAGAGTTTAGGTCGGCAGGTGCTGAGGATGAAGACCTGCGATTCCTCAGGTTGCCATGACTCAGAGTCAGAGGCAGGAGGCATGAGGATCAATGTACCGCATGCCCAGGTTGGTAAGTCCCAGGGTTGATGTCCATGTGAGTCTGGAGGTTGAGGCCCTAGGTCAAAATCCAGTAATTGGTGAGTCCTAGGGTGGATATCCAGAGGAAGATGAATTCCAGAGGTCAAAGCCTTTGGTCAAACTCCAGTTGTTGGCAAGTCCAGAGGTCAAGGCTTGAACATCGAAGCAACTGGATTGGCTTGTCCAGAGGTCAGAGGCTTGATGTCTGAAAGTCTGCGAGTCTGAGCCAGGGACTGGAAGTTGTAAGACTGATGTCTGCAAATTTGAGAGTCCAGACCAAGGACTGGAAGTGGGAGGTCTGCAGGCAGCCTGTCCTGGGGTTGGAAATTTGGGTGTGTGTGCGTGTGTGCAAGTGGGTGGGTGGAGAGGACGGTGGGAAAGGGACTGCTTGCTGCTGTTCTGCTGAACATTGTGGGAATGCCATGTTAATGCCAAAATGTGTCACGACACCTGCACACTGCCCCAGCTCATTCTTAAGCTGTGCTAGTTGTTTACACAAATGACCGATTTTGATGTACATGTGATAAATAAATAAATCTGAATCTGAATATCAATTTATTATAGTCCACGCAGGTACTAATGACATAGATAGGGCTAAGAAGGAGATTCTACCAAATATGAGTAGGGAGGAAACTTAGGCAAGGAGATTTAATAAGAAAGAAATGACTAGCCAATAATAGCAAATATCAAAGCAGATATTTATAACCAGCACTTCAAGATCTTGACATTAAAGTATACCGCCTATTGGGGTCACATTAGGGAAAAGTGGTAAAAAGATAAAATTGAAATGCACTCAATATTCACATGTACAGAGACAAACATCCAATAGTCATTGCAGTAAAACGGTTCAAAATGACCAAGTTTGGAAATTAAATATTCCAGGATATTTATTGTTTAAATGAGATGGGAAATTTGGAGAATAAAAGATGGTATAGTGAGAGTAGAGGAAAATGATCTCATGAAGCAATTCGGAAAGCAAACAGTATGTTCACTGCAAAAATACTCAAGTACAAAAGTCACAAACGGACACAGAAGGAGGAAGTGTCAAGTCAAATCAATTCTCACTTGCCTCATTAAATGAACAGTGGGGAAAAAAAAACATAATAATCTTCAATCAGCTCCAAACAAAGAATACTTCAAAAATGATTTTAATTACATGACATAGGCCAAACTATATTTCCTTTTCTGTGACTTCCTAATTCTGGAAACTTCTGTAAAATCTAAAACGTACAATTCCCACAGGGCTACCCTTTAAAATATCTCACTAAAAGAAAATAAATATTTCGGAGAGGTCCAACTAAGTAATAAATTGAAATTAGCATTCCTCAAAGTATAGAAAGGGCAAGTCATGCATTTTAACAATAGTCAATTATAATCTTCCTTGTAACGTAGATGATATGTACATAAACCCAAGAGGTTCTGCAGATGCTAGAAATCTAGAGCAACACATACAAAATGCTGGAGGAACACAGAAGGTCAGGCAGCATCTATGGAAATGGATAAAACAGCCGATGTTTCAGGCCAAGACATTTCTCCAGGAAAGGAGTGGGGAAAGATGCCAGAATAAGGTGGTGGGAGAGAGGAAGAAGGAGAAGACAGGTGGTGAAGGTGGGTGGGGGGCAATGAAGTAAGAAGCTAGGAGGTGATAGGAGGAAAAGGAAAATGGCTGTAGAAGAAGGAATTTGATCGGAGAGAAGAGTGTCCCATGGGAGAAAGGGAAGCAGGAGGGGCACCGGGGGGAGATGACAGGCAGGTAAGGAGAAGAGGTAAGAAGCCAGGAGGTAGATTGGAACATATTCAAATATCAGATTAATTCTAATTACAGAAAGTTCACTTCATGGTTATTGTGTGGACATAATCTTTCTCCCAACAGTAACTGAGAAGCTCAAGACTCAAGTGTTGCCATGTGCACTCTTCCATTATATTAACTGATAGTACTTCCTTCAAAATTAGCACATAACAGATTTAGAGATAAATGGATAGATACTTTATTGATCCCAAAGGAAATTACAATGTCACAGTAGCATTACAAGTTCACAGATATACAATATTAGAAGAGACATAAGAAAAATAAATCAGAAATAAGTTACGTTGAACAGTCTAACAGGAGGGGGTCATCACTTCCCCACCTATAGGTTGACTCATTATACAGTCTTATGGCTGAAGGTAAGAATGACCTCATATCGTGCTCCTTGGAGCAGCACAGTTGCCTTAGTCAGCTCCTTTGTTTAGCCAAGGTGGCATGCAGAGGGTGGGAAACATCCAGATTGCTGGGATTTTCCGTAGGGTCTTCTGCTCTACCACAGCCTCCAGTGTGTCCAGTTTGACTCCTATAACAAGGCCAGTCTTTCTAATAAGTTTACTGAGCCTGTTGGCATCATCCGTGTTGATGCCATTGCCCCAGCACACCACTGCATCGAAGATTGTACTGGCAACAACAGACTGGTAGAACATGTGAAGGAGAGGCCCACATATTCTCCTTCCGAATGAACAAGATGTGAATTTTATTTTTAGAAATAATTTTAATTGATCTGGAAATCAAAAGCAACTAAAAACGTTATTGGTTTTATATCCTGCTTGGTGTTTTATTCCCGTCAGTCTCCTCAGGATGTAGAGGTGGCTCTGGCCCTTCTTGTACACAGCTTCTGTGTTGGTGCTCCACCCAAGTCTGTCATCCAGGTGCACCCCTGGGTACTTGTAGGCCCTCACCACATCCACGTCCTCACCATCAATAGTAACGTGGAGCTGTGGAGGCTTAGTCTTCCTGAAGTCCATCACTATCTCCTTTGTCTTACTGATGTTGAGCTGCAGGTGATTCAGCTTGCACCATTTGACAAAGTCCTCCACCAGGGTCCTGTATTCATCCTCCTGTCCTCCCCCTATACACCCAACTATTGCTGAGTCATCAGAGAACTTTTGCAGATGACATGACTCAGTGTTGAATCTAACGACTGAGGTGTACAGGGTAACTAGGAAGGGAGCCAACACAGTCTCCTGTGGGGCACCAGTGCTACTTATAGCAATTTCTGACACACAGCTCCGAAGCCACACAAACTGTCAGGTCGTCCATTCTCCAGGATACAATGGAAGTGCTCATCTGCATTGGACAGAGCTTCTCCCCCAGCAATGAGAGCTGTATGGTATTGAAGGTACT
This sequence comes from Mobula birostris, assembly GCF_030028105.1. Lineage (NCBI taxonomy): Eukaryota > Metazoa > Chordata > Chondrichthyes > Myliobatiformes > Myliobatidae > Mobula > Mobula birostris. The sequence continues at coordinate 43,495,654 of NC_092378.1, read as the reverse complement.
TGAGAAATCAAAAAACGTGATCTTCACCATGCTGGCCTGCTTATCCAAATGGGAGTAGGCTCTGTTCAGCAGGTAGATGACAGCATTGTTGACTCCAATGTGCTCCTTGTAGGCAAACTGCAGGAGATCGAGGGCTGATCTGACCAGGGTCTCTGGGGTCTTCACGATGTGTGAGGTCAGGGCCACTGGATGGTAGTCATTCAAGACTTTCAGTCAGAACTGCTTAGGTACTGGCACCACACATGACACTGTTCCACACAGTCAGGACCCTTTCCAGGCTGAAACTCAGATTAAAAATGTACGGGGGAACTCCACACAGCTGCTCAGCATACTCCTTCTGGACTTCGGGGCTCACACCATCTGGCCCCAATGCTTTGCCATGTCTGAGTTTCCCCCACAGCCCTTCTCACCTCTGGTGCAGATGGTTCTATAACACACACACACCCATCAAGAAAAAGTTGAACAATCATAATCTTGTACATGAAATTTCCAAGTACTATGAAACCTGGAGGACGTACCTGAAAGATGTTTTACAGCACACAGTGAGAGGTTTGATTTTTCCATGACGGTATAACACAAGTTCCAACCATGCACTTAAACTTACCTTTACTATCATAACTTTTATTGCTCTTGTCATGTAGTAAATATTTTTCCAGTATGTCATTTAACATTTACAGCCAAGTCATTTGCATTAATTTTGCTTGGATGCCATGTACAGGCATATACAGTGTAATCCCACATTTATCCATTGGACTGAAAGGAAGCTGCCTGTGGTGAAAATTAAATCCAGAAAGAGATAATTTTGAAGAAAGTACTTGTAGTTTATATAATTGGACAGAGCATCTATCAACACTTGAGACTTTGGATTGCCATTTTTTAGCAGGATATTTTTGCACACATTTACAGTAGCCTTCAGGTGAACTATTTCCCACAATTGGAATAACATATCCAGAAGTTGAACATCTTTCCAGTCTACAAATGCTGCCTTGTAGAGACCGTTGAGTCATATCTAAGAAAAGAAACCGCTAACAATATAACAAGCATTCGGGAACTTGATTTATATTACACAAGTACACAAAGAGTAATCCAACTCTTAGCAAGCATAGAGTATTATTTTTCAGTTGATCCAATACCAGTTTCAACTGGTGCAAGAAAGGCGTAATAAAGTTATGTGTAAATCTTTTTTCCCCTCATGCCACTCCAGCTTATCCCTCAAGCGACTAAGCTGTACTAAGAAATGAAGAAGTGGGATCATACAACACAGAAACAGCAAGGCCATTTTAGCAACATTAGTTCAAAATCCAGTAGTCTCACTTCTATGATCCCAACTGCGAAAGCAGCACATGTAAAAGCGCACTCACTTCATGGTTAATAATACAATACACTTTCAACTACTGGGGTCTGGTATACTTCAAATAAAATGTCACAAGTGATGAAAATATGACATTTCATTAAAAATATCCACTACACCATTATTTTGTGGTGTTTGGGAGAAAGTTTCTTGTTTTATAAAGCCTCAGGAGAAGGACACTACCACTCATGGCATGACCCAGGTGCTAGAAGTATCTCCTTGGCTTTTAACCACTGTAGGCACCTCCACCAACTCATAAAGCCCATAGCCTTTGTCAAAGGGGAGGCCAACCACAGCCTCAGCCTGGATCACCAGCAGGCTTGCTCACCGTAGCATCTGATCGGCAACTGAAAAATAGATCTTGGCGAGCAATTGAAGTTTCCTGACTTCATCGCCTCATCAGCCCTGAGGCCTGACATGGTCGTTCTGTCAGAAACCTCAAAGCAGGTGGTCATGGTAAAAGTGAAAGTCCCTTGGGAAGGCCAGATTGAGGAGGCATTTGAGCATATGAAAGCCATTTATTAGGAGCTTGTGGAGTAGTGCCAGAGACAGGGGTGGAGGGCACAATGCAAGCTTGTAGAGGTGGCTGCTCGCTGTGCAGAACCTACTCTCTGCTTGGCATTACAGGGCCTGCAAAGGAAAGGGTCATCAGCACCGTCACAGAGGCTGCTGAGCGAGCCTCCAAACAGCTATGGATCAAGAGGTGTGACCCGTGGACCAATGCTGCTGGGACACAAGCCAGGGTCAGATCAATCCTGGCTGGGTCGCCTGGGCAATAGTGTCTGATGTTGAAACACTCGAAACACCCGATAACCACAGGTTACATCACTGATGATGTGTCCCAGCACATCCTAGGATGTACCTCAGCAGCAACATTGACTTTTTTTTTAATTTTAAAGAAGTGAAGACATAAATGTCATAAGGTACTCAAACTTTAATCAACCTAATCTAAACTTATTTTTACTTAACCCAACATCCACTTGATGATGTTGCACAATATGTACCACAAACAACTTGTTATTGTTATCTTTCTATTATTAGGATTGAGCCTCACTCTGGAGTTTTGTGGGAAATAATCTAGGCCAACAGTACTGTATACTACTGACAGAATGCTGTATGGTCAAAGGTGTTTTCATTCAAAGGAAACAAGTGAAAGCCAGATCAATTCTTTCAGGAGAATGTACAACCTGACTTCCTGACCAAAGGAGATGATCTATCCAGCTGCTTATCCTATTACTGATTGAGAGATTTCTGTTTTGTTCTTTTTTTAATCTTATATCCAACCTTACTACAATGCTTACACTAAAAAAAACCTCTTAATTTGCAGTAAATGCTTTGGAAAGCCCAAGTTTGTGAAACGAAGTACAAAGGGTATATAAATGTCTTCCCTTTTCTACCCTTGGTGTAAAAAAAATGTGGTTTTAGGTGAAATATGACTGAGGCCTCCGTTGATTAGGGTTGACCATAGATGTTAAATGTGTGAGGTGAAATATATTTGTTACATAAATTTTAATAGCTTTTTAGTGAGATTGTTGGTAGCTCCTATAGTCTCTTGTGTCTCCATTTAGGCAAACTGCATATGTTATTCACGTTCCCAACACTTCCCCCTCCTCCCCTCCATCATGACTGAATATTATAAACCATAATCTTCTTAGTTTACTTCTATATGCGGATTAAGGAATCTAAAGTTACAAATGGAACCATTACTTTTTCTGCTTTGTTAACATTACTCCCAAATGCGCACTTCTAATATAATAGTTATTCTCCATCACAACTCTTTTTCAAACCATTTGCTACTACACATGACGATACATTTCAATATCAATTTTCCTATATCTTGCGTAGAAAACATGTTTTCTTTTTCCACCTCAAATATCTTTAATGGTCAGACTGTAATACAGCAGAAGGAAATGCAATACTTGTGTCTGGAAAAAGGTTTTAATAAGAGAAAATAACACAAATTAATTTAAAGGTATTGCCATCTGGGAACAAGAGAAAAGCATGAATTTTCAATTAAGTCAAGGCTGATCTTTATGCCAACAATACCTGGTTCTATATCTCTTAATATATAAAAATCTAATCAATAAATTCAAAGATAATTGCTTATTGGTTGATTTACAATACCTGGTTCTATATCTTTTAATATATAAAAATCTAATCAATAAATTCAAAGATAATTGCTTATTGGTTGATTTATAGAACTTCACTACAGATGATTTGGTGTTTCAGTCATACAGGATATGGGATGTTCAGAGAGAAGCATTCAGATCCTATAAATTAGAAACGCCTCCTTCCATAATTCAAGTCGTCAAGTTTATTGTCATTTAACAATACATGTACATACTGTAACGTATTGAATTCCCCATTCTTTATTCTCAGAATACTGTTTTACACAATTCTCAAGTATGTACACAGGCGAGAAGCTCCAGAGCATGTGAGCACAATTTTAGAACGGACAGAACCTTAAAATAAAACAAGCTATATTTTGTGCTCAGAAGATATTCCGAACGAGAAAGCAAGATACGCAAGCAAAATCGAAAGCAAACAAATATTACTGAATTTTGCTATTCAGGCGGACAGACAACCAGCTGTGATCACTTATTTTTTTTAAAAAAGCTACTCGCATTAAAATAGGTTACTTTTTTAAACACCTCTCACTGCAACTGAGTGAAACTTAAACCTGAGCTTTCCACCGTGACTGCAGCTCCAGTCCCTGCCTTGATGGTCATTTTAGCAGAAAGGGGTTGTGAAACCGGGTACATATCGAGACTCAGCAGGTCAGCTAGCATCTATGGAGAGGAATAAAAAGTCGACGTTTCCGGCCGAGGCCTTTCTCGGGGCCACCCTCCCTCCCACCTTCTTGTACTGGCTTCTTCCCCCAATCCTTCCAGAGTTCCTCCAGCATTTTGTCTCTGGTTTTCCAAGATTTGCAGAATCTTTTGTGTTTACGTAGATAAACTGGTCAGTTTCACAGCAATTCTCAAGCAGAAGGAAGCGAAGCATTGATAGCATCTTAAAAGGGCTCCTGATGGTTCCGTTGAACTAACAACGCACAAGCCAGACTTACCTGGTGGGTATTTTGCACCAGAGCGCCTTGATCAGAGGTGTCACTGCCACAAGATGCTGCCTGCCCGACACTGGCTCCACGGGGAGCATCTCTCACCACCCGGGAAGCGCCCTTGAAAGTTGCCAGTTGCTGAAAGATCTCCCGGCGATGGGCCGGCAGCTCAGGGAAGTCCCTTTTGTGGTCGCAGGACACCTTGCAGCCAAACAGGGCGATAAGGAGGAGCCCCGTAAGCATCCAAGCCATTCTCCTCCTCGTAGGAAAAAATTGAGAAAGAAACTAAAAACAAGGAAGTGACTGGGACCTGAAGGGAGGGAGGAACAGGGCAGCTTGATACTGTGCGGCCGGTTGCTAGGCTGCCGTTCGCCTGTTGCTAAGACGTAATATGATACATTGAAAAGCCGTCGTTGTGCACCTGTCACCTGGCGCCGCGCCCTCCAAGCTGCCCCCTATCGGCGCATAGTGAGTCAGCCCCCACCCACCGTCGCCCATCCAAGCCCAGGGCCCGTCCCTCGCCGATAGGGGTGGACCCAGACCCCACCCCTCTCCCAGACCACGCCCCCTCTCCCAGACCCCGCCCATCTCCGACCACGCCCCCTCTCCCAGACCCCGCCCACCTCCCAGACCACGCCCCCTCTCCCAGACCCCGCCCACCTCCCAGACCACACCCCTCACCTGACCAAGATTCGCCCCTCACCCGGCCAACTCCACCCCGTACCCACACCCTGCCCAACCCAGACCCCATCCCACAACCAGAACCCACCCAACTTCACCACCTCACTCCACTCCTCACCCGATCAAGACCCAGCCCAGAAGCTGGCCCAAACCATCCTATACCTCCCCAACAGTCCTGACGAAGGGTCTCAGCCTGAAACGTCGACTGCACCTCTTCCTACAGATGCTGCCTGGCCTGCTGCGTTCACCAGCAATTTTGATGTGTGTTGCCCAAACCATCCTATACCTCCCCATCAGTGTCCCAACCAGGCCCAACCCTATTCCCCTCCGACATCCATCCCAACCAAGACCCTGGCCCATACCAGTCCCAAAACAGAACCCACACCATACCAGATGCTGTCCCTAACCCATCCTGCCCAGAATCTGCCCCCACCCACCCTAACAATGTCTTCACCTTCCACTCTCTATTCCCCACTACATTTTCTCTCTCTATTTCCCTGTCGTTCCCAACCACAAGGAAAGGCTTTCAAACATTGCTCATAAAATATCCTTATTTCTTTGTAGGGGTTAGAGTAAATACACCCTCAGACATTGTTCTTCATTGGAAACCATGCTGAGATTGCTAATAATCGCTAAGCACATTAATTACCATAACACCAGGAAGTACAAACTAAGGGTGTATACATATTTTGGTCTAACAGCCAAGCGTATCAACACAACTTATACTTTATACTTTATTGTCGCCAAACAATTGGTACTAGAATGTACAATCATCACAGCGATATTTGATTCTGCGCTTCACACTCCCTGGATTACAAATATTAAACATTAAAAATATTTAAAATAGTTATAATTATTAAATATTAAAAATTAAATTATAAATCATAAACAGAAAATAGAAAAATGGGAAGTAAGGTAGTGCAAAAAAACCCAGAGGCAGGTCCGGATATTTGGAGGGTACGGTCCAGATCCCGGTCAGGATCTGTTCAGCAGTCTTATCACAGTTGGAAAGAAGCTGTTCCCAAATCTGGCCATACGAGTCTTCACGCTCCTGAACCTTCTCCCAGAGGGAAGAGGAACAAAAAGTCTGTTGGCTGGGTGGGTTGTGTCTGTGAGGAAGTTGAAGATCCAGCTGCAGATCTGAGTGCTAAGGCCCAGGTTCCGGAGCTTAGGAATCAGTTTATTTGGAATGATGGTATTAAAGGCAGAGCTGTAGTCAATGAAAAGGAGCCTTACATATGTGTCTATATTCTCCAGGTGTTCTAAGGAGGAATGTAGGGCCAGAGAGATGGCAACTGCCATTGACCTGTTGCTCCGGTAGGCGAATTGCAAAGCGTCGAGGTTGACTGGTAGGCTCTGGTTAATGTGTGCCATAACCAATCTTTCAAAGCACTTCATAGCAATTGATGTCAGAGCCACAGGTCGATAGTCATTCAGGCATGCCACCTTGTTCTTCTTCGGCACTGGGATTATCGTTATCTTCTTAAAACATGAGGGGATCTTAGACTGAAGCACGGAGCAGTTGAAGATGTCAGCAAACACTCCAGCTAGCTCGCTTGCACAGGCCTGGAGAACCAGTCCCGGGATGCCATCTGGGCCCGTCGCCTTCCTTGGATTTATCTTCAGTAAGGCCCTTCTAACGTCCTCCTCGGTGACGATGAATATCGATGCCACCAGGTCCGGTTCATCCGGAGGAAGCGGGACGCTCCTCTTCTGTTCGAATCTTGCGTAGTATACGTTATGTACATATTTTGCAGGAATTCTCCACATAGCTCTCCCTCTTTGGAAACAAAGACATGAAACTTTCATCTGTACATCCACACAATCAAACAGACTCAGTGTATTAACCGGCACTCTGAATTGGTTTGATCATCTAAACAGTACTTTTATCTCTCTCAAAGTGTTTATTTCTTGAGCAGTGCAGGAAACAGCATCAATATAGTCCTCAATATAATGGAAAAATAATTCGACGGGGAGGACGTGAACAGCACTAATACAAGAATTGTTGCGTAGCTTGGGACCCACAACAACATGTCTCGAACTCGTTGAAAGTGGAAGTTTTCCAATGTAAGAATGATTTCATCCAGATGTAGGAGAAATCTGGTGGAAGGAGACTATTTGAATCTCTGTAGAGGAAAAAGCAAAAGACTGTCAAACAATGCTTCAGTTTGATGGAGGTGGTGAGGGACTGAATGCTTATTGTGATGATGAGCCTGCTGGGGCAAAGAAATGAGAAGAAAGATATTGGAGAAGAAATAGTTCTAAGTAGGAATGGAATGGAAAATGGAGAAGAAACCAGGTCGAAATAGCAAGAAATAACTGCTGTGCAAAAAGATTAGCCTGTAACAATGGTCCACCTCCACAGGCATGTTTTGGATCTTGGAAAGGAGGTGAAAGTGGGGAATGATTTGGGAACTGCTAAGACAGGGTTAGAAGATCTCCTGAGGAAATTAGGTCAGAAGCAATGGCTCATGGTCTACAGAGGTAAGAGGAGATGCATGAAAGCTGACATTTGGCCTTTGGTAGACAGGACAGTTCATCAAATCAGAATAGCACTAGCCGAGTAAACAAGTTTAATGATGTTGAAGGTGGCCATTGGGAAGCAGAGTGCTGGAGGCTTTGATGGGGCTAGGTTAGAGTGAGTAGAAGCAAACCTGAAACACTACAAACCCATGTTGGCAATGAGCAAAGAAGCTGCTGAAGGCTGCCATGCTTTCAGTTTTTCTTTGTTTCCTATTGCTGGTCACATTTGTACAATGCACGATTGTGCATCTGCCTATTTATCATTATATTGAAATCATTTCAGCATCCACAGTGGCCAAGCAGCAAGTAGTACTGCGGAAATTTACAGCATTGTGTTCTTAGTGCATGGGTAGTGACATGAGAAATGTTATTATTTACCAGCACAGAATGGAGGTAGGCAAAATTCCTAGCACCACCTCAGGTCGTCGATGTAGTGGCTGCAGAATGCCAAATTTTAACAATCGGACAGTAGTCAAGTGGTACTTTACATGGGTTTAGATAAATAGTCATAGAGTAATAAAGCACAGAAACAAGCCTTTCAGCCCAACTCGTCCAACTCATTTGCCCGTATTTGGCCTCCTATCCATGCATGTGTTCAAAAATCTTTTAGAAGTTGTTTTGTACCTGCCTCAGCCACTTCCTCTAGCAGCTCACTCCATGTTGGCACCACCTTCTGAGTGAAGAATGTGCCTTTCTGGTCCTTTTTAAATCTTTCACATCTCACCTTAAACTTAAGCCCTCCAGTTTTTAATTCACCTTTCCGTCTATACCCCTCATGAGTTCGTACACCTCTAAAGTCACATGTAGGAGAGTGAATTGCGGGGATTTTGGATCCTTCTGGCCCACTGAAAGAAATTATCTTGCTTAATATTTGGAGAATATAATGGGTAAAAGAAAAGAGACTGCATCTGACCATTGAAATTGTAACTCTACTAAGCATGGTCAATACAGAAGTGAATGGCTTACGCATATGAATTACAGAGCTGCTAGACGCATGGTGAAACTTTCCAGTATAAATATCCCAGAAAAGCTATGTTGCTCACTGGTCTGTGCTCCGGTAAAATATGAACTTAAACTTACTTATGTGTATGGAGATAGGTGCACAGCGTGTCCCAACATCTACTGTTTATATTTCAACTGAACTACAAGAGCAACTTGTTTTGACATCAAACACCACTCACTCAATGAGTCATTGTCCTGTGCCAAAAACAAAAATGGGTGTTCAATTCTTTCTTTTCGCTCAAAGAGAAAAGGTTACATGTAGGTGTAGTCTTTGCAACAAAATCGTCTGCTTCATGGCGAAATTATACCCTTATTACCCAGGTATAGGTAAACTGTATGTGCCCCTTGTGATTTGTAATCTATTTTTAATCTACAAACATTTGTACCAGGGCTATTTCAACATAAGCTAAATTATGGGACAATATGACAACAGTGAAATGTAGTGGGCATTAGAATAAATTAGACAGAAATCCAACCACAACCATTTGCAGAATTCTCTGAGGTTTCCCTAGCTTCCTCTATAACTGCTCAGTTCCCTTCACGCTCAAGCAGTGCGTGAAGCGAAGGTGCTTGAGCAGTGCACCGACGTGTCCACATGAGGCTGGTACACAACACAGGTGCAGCTCTAAGCAGCTGGTGCAAGAAGATTTAATGTCTGCTTAAACACAGGCATTGAAAAAAAATCTCTCCAGACAAACTGAAATCTCATTGCGAAAAGCCCTTGTGGATCTTGCTGCCATGGTTATGCCAGAATTAATTTCATGGGATAAGTACTTATTGGCATCTTTCATCCAGTTTTTCTGTTGACTGCAATTTGATTAACCAACGGGGATTTGAAATTAAAAGTCAAAACAACAAAGGTAGAGTGAAAAATAAAACTGCATTGCAAACGAAAGGATCTGTCTTCACAAGATGTTTAAAAATGGAGAAATGTTACTTGAATAAGTGCTGAAGTTCGAAGTACATTATCAAAGTACTGTACGTACACATTATACAACCTTGAGGTTTATCTCCTTATAGGCAGACACAAAACAAGAAACCCAAAAGAACACATAACAAAGCAATTTTTCTCCTGCACAATGGGGTTCTCATAGAAGTGGGAACATTATTAAATGATTGTCTAGTATGTTACATGATTAATATCAGAAGGATACAAAACTGAGATATCTATGAAGTTCTTTTAATGATTAAGCACATCCCAATGGGTTTTAAGATAAATTAACTTTTTTTTTAAAATCTAGTTTTTGTTGCAATGTAGGAAACATAGGAGGCAATTTGAGCAAAACAACTCCCACAAGCCGACATGTGATGATCAGGTAATCCGTTAGTTGAGGGATAAATACTGAGCAGAACACCTGCTCTTTTTCAAATTAGCAGCATAGTTTGCCACATCCACCCAAGAGCAGACAGGGTCTAGACATGATGCCTCAATGTGAAAGTGTTAGTTTTTTTTAAAACAAGTGTTATCGTAAATTAAAATGAACACATTGTTTTAAGTGGTTACAAAGCTGATTTGATTACAACATTTGTCAAATAAATAAGGGGAATATTATGGAGTAAAGGAATAACCAAGCAAATTGGCCTAAAGAGCCAAATTCTAGTTAATGGATGACACTGGCACAGACAATGGCTGAGTGGTCTCACTTTCCATTTCTGGTGCAAAAATATTTAAAATTCAGCAAAACAAGTAACTGACAATTTTCCGTTTTCTTTTGGCAAATTATTCAAATAATCTTTCAGACTGACAGGGCTCATGAAACCCATTGTGTTGACTCCTTCCACATACCTGCCAATTAGTCACCTTCTTAAACTCAGTGCAAATTTGCCAGTGTCGTGCAATAAGTACATTTTCACTGACATTGAAGGTCACCAATATGAACCAGTTTGTTCATTTGGTAAATGAAAGTAGTATTTTTTTTTATCCTGAAATATATTTTAAGAGAAGGCTGAAACCACCAAACATCATTTGCTTGTTAGGCAGAAACAGGACATTAAGTGACCCATTGCTGACCATGAGAACTAATTAGTAAATTGGTTTATTTTTGTCAGATGTACCAAGGTACAGGGAAAAATTTGTCTTACATACCATCTTTACAGATAAATCCATTACAACAGTGGCTCGAGGTAGTGCAAAATAAAACAAAAGGGAACAAGATATGTTACGTTATTTTGAAAGAGCAGTAAAGGTAGATTGTAAAGTCAAGTTTACAGCGAGGTGGACGGTGAAGTCAGAAGTCCATCCTATCGTACTGGGGAACAATTCAATAGTCTTATAACAACAGGTTTTTCTTGAGCCTGGTGGTATGTGCTTTCAGGCTTTTGTATTTTCTGCCCAATGGGAGGGGGAGATGGGTGCGATCCTTGATTATGTTGGCTGCATTACCAAGGCAGTGGGAAGAGTTTGTTTACTGCTGGTTCCAAAAACATTATATAAATACGTTTGATTAAAATCCAACTTCTAATAATTTGGCAAACTTAAAAGTGGCTTCTCAATCCAAAGAGAGTGAAATTGGAATGAATGCTGGGAGTCAGGTATTGAAGAGGGGGAAAGGTAGTGCCTCCATACAACGCCCCTTCGGAGGTCGACATCTTCTGGATAGATTATGAAACATTTAACTCCTTTTATGTCTTTTACGTTGTCTTTTTTGTCTTGAATGTGATTCTGGAACTGTCGGAGCCTGTGATTTACAGTTTGGAGATCGTTTGGGTGTTTCAGCGCTCTGCGGTCTCCAAGAGGATTCTGGGAAGTAGAGACAGCATGTGTGAACCTCGTGGTGAGAAGGCTGTGGGATGATGCGAGCTGATGTTCGACTCCATTTCGCTGATTAAGGCAACGAGAGACATTGAAACATCGAGGCAAATGTGGAAAGTGAGCGCCGGCTGCCTGCCTTCTGATCTCTGGTGGGATCTCTCTGCTACGGAGAGGGGAGACTGCCTTGTGATCGCTGGTGGGATCTCTCTGCTACGGAGAGGGGAGACTGCCTTTTGATCACTGGTCAGATCACTCTGCTACAGAGAGGGGAGACTGTCTTTTGATTGCTGGTGGGATCACTCTGCTACAGAGAGGGGAGACTGCCTTTTGATCGCTGGTGGGATCGTTCTGCTACGGGGAGGGGAGACTGCCTTTTGATCACTGGTGGGATCGCTCTGCTACGGAGAGGGGAGACTGCCTTTTGATCACTGGTGGGATCACTCTGCTACAGAGAGGGGAGACTGTCTTTTGATTGCTGGTGGGATCACTCTGCTACAGAGAGGGGAGACTGCCTTTTGATCGCTGGTGGGATCGTTCTGCTACGGGGAGGGGAGACTGCCTTTTGATCACTGGTGGGATCACTCTGCTACGGAGAGGGGAGACTGCCTTTTGATCACTGGTGGGATCACTCTGCTACAGAGAGGGGAGACTGCCTTTTGATCACTGGTGGGATCGCTCTGCTATGGAGAGGGGAGACTGCCTTTTGATCACTGGTCAGATCACTCTGCTATGGAGAGGGGAGACTGCCTTTTGATCACTGGTCAGATCACTCTGCTACAGAGAGGGGAGACTGTCTTTTGATTGCTGGTGGGATCACTCTGCTACAGAGAGGGGAGACTGCCTTTTGATCGCTGGAGGGATCACTCTGCTGCTGGAGAAGGGGATTGCCTTTTGATTGCTGGTGGGATCGTTCTGCTGCGGAGAGGGGGCGACTGCCTTTTGATTGCTGGTGGGATCACTCTACTACAGAGAGCGGAGACTGCCTTTTGATCGCTGGTGGGATTGTTCTGCTACGGAGAGGGGAGACTGCCTTTTGATTGCTGGTGGGATCGCTCTGCTGCTGGAGAGGGAAAGGCCTGCCACTGTGCTCAGAGAACGTTACCCAGACTTTCTGTGTTTTGGATATGGACTTAGACTATAGACTTGTTTTTTACAGACTTATAGTTTTTTATATTGTATTTTTTGCCCCATGCTTTTTGTGTGCGATGGAGGGCGTTTTAGGGGGTCAGTGCTCCTGTTCCATTTTTGTTTGTTTTTGGTGCGGGGAGGAGGGATTTGGGGTGTTAATGATCATACTGCCATTCTTTACTTTCTTGGTTTATTAACTACCTGGAGAAGAAGAGTTTCAGAGTTGTATAATTTGATAATAAATGAACCTTTCAAATATGGAGGCTTTGATGTTTATTCAGCAAGTTCACAACATCCAATTCATTCATACAGCTCCAAAGGAAACAGTGCCATGTAATTGAAAATTGGCTTAATCCAGAGCAGTATGTTCGGGGTTTTATTTGTTAACTAATAGCCCAATTTACCTTTATTTAGAACTTCACTTGCATCACAATAGGAAGGCAGCTTTCTTTGATTGTGGTGGAGTTTTCCAGTCAGACTGAGGCACATGTACATAATCCTGTGCTGCCTTTCTTTTGTTGGTTCCATCAAATTCATCATCAGGAAGTGTAAAGGAGAGCACTATCTGAGCAATATTTTGTGTTAATATTATGTAAAAATTGATTCCTGTTCATCAGTACAGAGTTTGACCAACCTTGGTAATTTTAGAATTGTTTACATGATATTAATCTTCTTGCAGTCTTTAAAGATTAGTTTACTCACTGTTGTGCATAATTTTTGGATATTTTACATGCAAGTCTAAAATCATATATTCCAAATTTAAATTAAATTAGATTACCAAGGCTTGTCAAACACCATTCTGATAAACAGGAATAAATGTTTACATGAATGTATGACGTACTCATCGTAAGTTAGGGAGACAGATTCTGGAAAGATGCAATAATAATAGGGTTGTCATGGCGGGAGATTTTAATTTTCCCAATATTGATTGGCATTTCCCTAGAGACAATCAATATTGGGGATGGAGTGGAGTTTGTTAGGTGTGTTCAGGAAGGTTTCCTGACATAATATGTAAATAAACTTACAAGAAGAGAGGCTGTACTTGATTTGAATAGATCAGCAGAAAGCCGTTGATTAGACAATCAAGATTTGAATAGCTCAGACTCAGCAGAAAGCAGCTGATTGGGCAGTCGAGGTCAGGTGACCAAACATTTTGAAACGCTCAAACAGATAAATAGAGGGATAGCTCAAGCGAAGCGGCCAGTGCGTGAGTGGACCAGTGAAGGAGTGGAGCTTTGAGGCTTTGACTCGAGAGGCTTCGACGAGAGGAGGGGGAGGACAAGCTAGCTCGCAGTTAGTTTTTACAATGTGTCCTGAGACGGTGATGTGCCTCTCATGTGAGATATGGCAGTCTTGGGGGAACGACCCTCTCCCGCAGGGTCACATCTGCCAGAAGTGCATACGTCTGGGCGATCTGGAAGACCGTGTAAGGAATCTGGAGCAGCAGCTGGATGACCTTCGACTCATAAGGGAGAATGAGGCAGTCATAGATGAGAGCTACAGGGAGGTAGTCACACCTAGGCTGTCGGAAGCAGGTCGTTGGGTGACAGTCAGAGGGGGGGAAAGCGAAAGTGAACAGACAGGTAGAGCAGAGCACCCCTGTAGCCATTCCCCTGAATAATAAGTTTACCGTCCTGGATACTGTTGGCAGGGACGACCGATCAGGTGTGAGCCATGGTGGCAGGGCCTCCAGCACTGAGTCTGACCCTGTGGTGCAGAAGGGTGGGACGGAGAAGAGGAGAGCTGTCGTCATTGGAGACTCTATAGTCAGGGGAGCAGACAGGAGATTTTGTGGATGTGAGAAGGACACCCGCATGGTTTGTTCCCTCCCGGGTGCCAGGGTCCGGGATGTCTCTGACTGGGTGCACGACATCCTGGTACGAGAGGGAAAGCAACCAGAAGTCGTGATACATGTTGGTGCCAACGACATAGGCAGGAAGAGGGATGAGGTCCTGAAGTGTGAGTTTTGGGAACTAGGCAGAAGGCTGAAGAACAGGACCTCAAGGGTGACGTTCTCAGGATTGCTGCCAGTGCTACGTGACAGAGATGGTAAGAATTGGAGGAGATAGCAGTTGAATGCATGGCTGAGGAGTTGGTGCAGGGAGCAGGGTTTTAGATTTTTAGATCATTGGGATCTCTTCTGGGGAAGGTGGGACATGTACAGATTGGATAGGTTGCACCTGAACTCGAGGGGGAGCAATATCCTCGCAGGTAGGTTTGCTAGCATGGTTCGGGAGGGTTTAAACTAATTTGCGAGGGGGATGGGACCCAGAGCGATAGAGCAGTGAAAGAAGTGCATAGAGTAAAGCCAGATCTAACATACAGAGAGGCTTTGAGGAAAGAGAAGCAGAATAAACGGTGTAAAGACAGTAAGGTAGAAGGGCTGAAATGTGTGTACCTCAATGCAAGAAGCATCAGGAACAAAGGTGATGAACTGAGAGCTTGGATACATACATGGAATTATGATATAGTGGCCATTACAGAGACTTGGCTGGCACCAGGGCAGGAATGGATTCTCAATATTCCTGGATTTCAGTGCTTTAAAGGGGATAGAGAGGGCAGAAAAAGGGGAGGAGGGGTGGCATTACTGGTCAGGGATACTATTACAGCTACAGAAAGGGTGGGTAATGTAGCAGGATCCTCTTTTGAGTCAATATGGGTGGAAGTCAGGAACAGGAAGGGAGCAGTTACTCTTACTGGGGGTATTCTATAGGCCCCCTGGTAGCAGCAGAGATACAGAGGAGCAGATTGGGAGGCAGATTTTGGAAAGGTGCAAAAATAACAGGGTTATTATCATGGGTGACTTTAACTTCCCTAATATTAATTGGCACCTGATTAGTTCAAAGGGTTTAGATGGGGCAGAATTTGTTAAGTGTGTCCAGGATGGATTCCTGTCACAGTATGTGGACAGGCTGACTGGGGGAATGCCATACTAGATCTAGTACTAGGTAATGAACCGGGTCAGGTCACAGATCTCTCAGTGGGTGAGCATCTGGGGGACAGTGACCACTGCTCCCTGGCCTTTATAATTATCATGGAAAAGGATAGAATCAAAGAGGACAGGAATTTTTTTAATTGGGGAAAGGCAAATTATGAGGCTATAAGGCTAGAACTTGCGGGTGTGAATTGGGATGATGTTTTTGCAGGGAAATGTACTATGGACATGTCGTCGATGTTTAGAGATCTCTTGCGGGATGTAAGGGATAAATTTGTCCTGGTGAGGAAGTTAAAGAATGGTAAGGTGAAGGAACCATGGGTGGCAAGTGAGGTGGAAAATCTAGTCAGGTGGAAGAAGGCAGCACACATGAGGTTTAGGAAGCAAGGATCAGATGGGTCTATTGGAGGATATAGGGAAGCAAGAAAGGAGCTTAAGAAGGGGCTGAGAAGAGCAAGAAGGGGGCATGAGAAGGCCTTGGCGAGTAGGGTAAAGGAAAACCTCAAGGCATTCTTCAATTATGTGAAGAAAAAAGGATGAGAGGAGTGAAGGTAGGACCGATTAGAGATAAAGGTGGGAAGATGTGCCTGGAGGCTGTGGAAGTGAGCGATGCCCTCAATGAATACTTCTCTTCGGTATTCACCAATGAGAGGGAACTTGATGATGGTGAGGACAATATGAGTGAGGTTGATGTTCTGGAGCATGTTGATATTAAGGGAGAGGAGATGTTGGAGTTGTTAAAATACATTAGGACAGATAAGTCTCCGGGGCCTGATGGAATATTCCCCAGGCTGCTCCACGAGGCGAGAGAAGAGATTGCTGAGCCTCTGGCTAGGATCTTTATGTCCTCGTTGTCTATGGGAATGGTACCGGAGGAATGGAGGGAGGCGAATGTTGTTCCCTTGTTCAAAAAAGGTAGTAGGAATAGTCCAGGTAATTATAGACCAGTGAGCCTTATCTCTGTGGTGGGAAAGCTGTTGGAAAAGATTCTTATAGATAGGATCTATAGGCATTTAGAGAATCATGGTCTGATCAGGGACAGTCAACATAGCTTTGTGAAGGGCAGATCATGTCTAACAAGCCTGATAGAGTTCTTTGAGGAGGTGATCAGGCACATAGATGAGGGTAGTGCAGTGGATGTGATCTATATGGATTTTAGTAAGGCATTTGACAAGGTTCCACATGGTAGGCTTATTCAGAAAGTTAGAAGGCATGGGATCCAGGGAAGTTTGGCCAGGTGGTTTCAGAATTGGCTTGCCTGCAGAGGGTGGTGGTGGAGGGAGTACATTCAGATTGGAGGATTGTGACTAGTGGTGTCCCACAAGAATCTGTTCTGGGACCTCTACTTTTCGTGATTTTTATTAACGACCTGGATGTGGGGGTAGAAGGGTGGGTTGGAAAGTTTGCAGACGACACAAAGGTTAGTGGTGTTGTAGATAGCGTAGAGGATTGTCAAAGATTGCAGAGAGACATTGATAGAATGCAGAAGTGGGCTGAGAAGTGGCAGATGGAGTTCAACCCGGAGAAGTGTGAGGTGGTACACTTTGGAAGGACAAACTCCAAGGCAGAGTACAAAGTAAATGGCAGGATACTTGGTAGTGTGGAGGAGCAGAGGGATCTCGGGGTACATGTCCACAGATCCCTGAAAGTTGCCTCACAGGTGGATAGGGTAGTTAAGAAAGCTTATGGGGTGTTAGCTTTCATAAGTCAAGGGATGGAGTTTAAGAGTCACGATGTAATGATGCAGCTCTATAAAACTCTGGTTAGGTCACACTTGGAGTACTGTGTCCAGTTCTGATCGCCTCACTATAGGAAGGATGTGGAAGCATTGGAAAGGGTACAGAGGAGATTTACCAGGATGCTGCCTGGTTTAGAGAGTATGCATTATGATCAGAGATTAAGGGAGCTAGGGCTTTACTCTTTGGAGAGAAGGAGGATGAGAGGAGATATGATAGAGGTGTACAAGATAATAAGAGGAATAGATAGAGTGGATAGCCAGCGCCTCTTCCCCAGGGCACCACTGCTAAATACAAGAGGACATGATTTTAAGGTAAGGGGTGGGAAGTTCAAGGGGGATACAAGAGGAAGGTTTTTTACTCAGAGAGTGGTTGGTGCGTGGAATGCACTGCCTGAGTCAGTGGTGGAGGCAGATACACTAGTGAAGTTTAAGAGACTACTAGACAGGTATATGGAGGAATCTAAGTTGGGGGCTTATATGGGAGGCAGGGTTTGAGGGTTGGCACAACATAGTGGGCCGAAGGGCCTGTACTGTGCTGTACTATTCTATATATTGGGAAATGAACCTGGTCAGGTGTCAGGTCTCTCAGTGGGACAGCATTTTGGAGATGGTGATCACAATTCTATCTCTTTACCATAACATTGTAGAGGGATAGGAACAGACAAGTTAGTGAAACATTTAATTTAGCAAGGGGAAATATGAGGCTATCAGGCAGGAACTTGGAAGCATAAATTGGAAACAGATGTTCTCAGGGAAACATACGGAAGTAATGTGGTAAATGTTCAGGGGATATTTGCATGGTGTTCTGCATAGATTTGTTTCAATGAGACATGGGAAGGATGGTAGGGTGCAGGAACTATGGTATACAAAGGCTGTTGAAAACCTAGTCAAGAAGAAAAGAAAAGCTTACAAAAGGTTCAAAGATCTAGGTAATGATGGGAATCTAGAAGATTATAAGGCTAGCAGGAAGGAGCTTAAGAATGAAATTAGGAGAGCCAGAAGGGGCCATGAGAAGGCCTTGGTGAGCAGGATTAAGGAAAACCCCAAGGCATTCTACAAGTATGTGAAGAGCAAGAGGATAAGACATGAGGGAATAGGACCAATCAAGTGTGAGAGTGGAAATGTGTGTATGGAGTGGAGAAGATAGCAGAGGTACTTAATGAATACTTTGCTTCAGTATTCACTATGGAAAAGGACCTTAGCAACTGTAGGGATGTCTTACAGTGGACTGAAAAGCTTGCAGATATTGACATTAAGAAAGAGGATGTACTGGAGCTTTTGAAAAGCATCAAGTTGAACAAGACACCAGGACCGGACGAGATATACCCTAGACTACTGTGGGAAGCGAGGGAGGAGGTTGCTGATCCTCTGGCAATGATCTTTGCATCATCAATGGGGACGGAAGAGGTTTCGAAGGATTGGAGAGTTTCAGATGTTGTTCCCTTATTCAAGAAAGGGAGTAGAGATAGCCCAGGAAATTATAGACCAGTGAGTCTTATTTCAGTAGTTGGTAAGTTGATGGAGAAGATCCTGAGAGGCAGGATTTATGAACATTTGGAGAGGCATAATATGATTAGGAATAGTCAGCATGGCTTTGTCAAAGGCAGGTCGTGCCTTACAAGCCTGAATGAATTTTTTTGAGGATGTGACTAAACACATTGATGAAGGTAGAGCAGTAGATGTAGTGTATATGGATTTCAGCAAGGCATTTGATAAGGTACCCCATGCAAGGCTTATTGAGAAAGTAAGGAAGCATGGGATCCAAGGGGGCCTTGCTTTGTGGATCCAGAATTGGCTTGCCCACGGAAGGCAAAGAATGGTTGTAGACGGGTCATATTTTGCATGGAGGTTGGTGACCAGTGGTGTGCCTCGGGGATCTATTCTGGGACGCCTACTCTTCGTGATTTTTATAAATGACCTGGATGAGGAAGTGGAGGGATGGATTCATAAATCTGCTGATGGCACAAGGGTTGGGGGTGTTGTGGATAATGTGGAGGGCTGTCAGAGGCTATAGTTGGACATCGATAGGATGCAAAACTGGGCTGAGAAGTGGCAGATAGAGTTCAACCCAGGTAAGTGTGAGGTGGTTCATTTTAGTAGGTCAAATATGGTGGCAGAATACAGTATTAATGGTAAGGTACCTGGCAGTGTGGAGGATCAGAGGGATCTTGGGGTCCGTGTCCATAGGACACTCAAAGCTGCTGCGCAGGTTGACAGTGTGGTTAAGAAGGCATACAGTGCATTGGCCTTCATCAACCGTGGGAATGAATTCAAGAGGTATTGTTACAGCCGTATAGAACCCCAGTCAGACTGAGCTCAATTCTGGTCACCTCACTACAGGAAGGATGTGGAAACTATAGAAAAAGTACAGAGGAGATTTCCAAGGATGTTGCCTGGATTGGGGAGCATGCCTTACAAGAATAAGTTGAGTGAACTTAACCTTTTCTCCTTGGAGCGACAGAGTATGAGAGGTGACCTGATAGAGGTGTATAAGATGATGAGAGGCATTGATCATGTGGATAGTCAGAAAATTTTCCCCAGGGCTGAAATGGCTAACACGAGAAGGCACAGTTTTAAGGTGCTTGGAAGTAGGTACAGAGGGGATATCAGGGGTAAGTTGTTTTTTTTTAAACGCAGAGAGTGGTGAATGCATGGAATGGGCTGTCAGCGACTGTGGTGGAGTCAGATACGATAGGATCTTTTAAGAGGCTCCTGGATAGGTACATGGAGCTTAAAAATAGAGGGCTATGGGTAACGTTAGGTAATTTCCAAGGTAAGTACATGTTTGGCTGAGCACTGTGGGCTGAAGGGCCTATATTGTGCTGTATGTTTTCTATGTTTCTTTGTTTTCTACATTAAGTACATATGGTATTATTCTCATTCTCTCTCAGTTTTGCTCTTATTCAATTTTATATGTGAATGCTGCCCGATAAAGCACCTGGAGCTTGGATGCTATATCCTGACTCCTGTGTTTAACTGAGTGGAGTTTGAATCCTACTTCCTACTTTACATAAAAGGAGAGCAGTACAGTAAAAAGATGGGAATGCAGATGGCCAACAGTCACTGGCAGTGAATGATCTGTTTTATGGATGAGAGATATTCAAAACACACAAAACCCCAGGGAAGACAAAGTTGACAAGACAGAATACCTGATGACAGTTCTCATCGCAATTCATTGTAATCAAATCAAACCACCAGTTGGTGCAGCGCAGCGTGAGCCAGAGTGAAGGCAGAGGCTGCGTGAGCACATGTTACCTTTGTAGAGAGTGAGATTGCCATTATAGTTTGGAAAGCCTGCACCTTCAAAAAGAGGCTGCAGGTGCTATCATGCAGGCCGAGATACCAGAGGCAGTAACAGAGCAAGAGGGTGAGGAGCTTTAAAGCAAAACAAAAGCCACCCAGCAATAACATAGGGCACACATGAGTGTGTGAGTGATCGTACCAGAGACTTAGCCAGCCACAGCTCACCTTGGAGCGGGAAACTTCTTCCAAAGCACACAAGCATTAGTACTCCAGTGTCAGTCCATAAGACCCAATATCTCCCACCTGCGGCTCAGAATGAAACTATTCCTAAGGAACACCCAGCAAAATGTTGCCCCATCCATAATAAACTTCACCTGTTGCAAAGGTGATATTGCTTTAGGTTAAAAACCCTTGAAAGACAAAAGGCTTACCTGAAAGAGCAAGGGATTTGCTTCGGATGCTATTCTTCATCATATCTCACACGTAACTGCAAGACCAGATTAGAGTGTGATGAATGGAACAACAATCATATTACAGCCCTATATCCCCGTCCCCCTCCGTGGGCATCCAAGCTTTTAGATTGCACTTCTGAGAACAGTGGGGAGGAAGAGGAAGAAACGTTGCCCTCTGTGAACTCTTTATGCACAGAAGTTTGAATCGCCAGGCTAGCTACTAAATCCTGATATGCTTAGTTAAGGTGAATCCTAAAGGGCAACAAGAGAATGATTTCAAAATGTACACTATGCTTGACGACCAGAGTAACAGATCCTTAGTCTGGTCAATGTTCTCTGATCTGTTTGGCATTCCTAACGATTCATCACCCTACATCTTGAAGATTTGTGCTGATGAAATAGACAGATCAGACAAAAGAGTGACAGGTATCAGATTGAAGCATGAATTGGTGGCATTACTCTTTCACTCCTAGCACTAATGGAGTATGATGACATTCCAGACACTTGCGAAGAAATATCAGCTTCTGAGGCTGCTCCCTATCACACCCACCTCTAGTGTCTTTCCAAACAGATTCCTCTTCTGAATGATAAAGCCCAAATCCTACTTCTGCTTAGGGGAGATATCCTCACAGCACATAAGGTCAGGAAGCATACCAAAGCGATAGGCAAGAATTCAGAATATTAAATGGTAACCCCAAAGGCAGCCACAAAACAAAGAAACACAATAGAACCCATTTAAAGTAGTAAAATTTTTTAAAAAAGGTCATGCCAATGCAGCTTTGGCACCGAAGCTGTATCTAGGATGGGTCTTTGTTGGTGATATGTATTTAGGGAATGTCCACAGGCCTACTGTTTGCAGCTTTAAGAGAAACATTCTGGAAAATGGGAGTCCTTCACTGTTTAACCCTTGCACAAGCCATGTTAACCTTAGAGAAAAGGTAAACTCAGTTCACAGCCCCAACATGATCTCTCACAAAGCATCAGTATCGGCAGAACAGATGAAGACCACCTTGGTCTCACACTCTTCAAAAGAACTGAAGAAGATCAGAAGCTTCAGACACAAAATGCTGGAGGAACTCAGCAGGCCAGGCAGCATCTATGGAAAAGAGAGAGTACCATCAATGTTTCGGGCCGAGACCCTTCAGCAGGACAGAAGGGTCTCGGCCTAAAATGTCAACTGTACTCTTTTCCATAGATGCTGCCTGGCCTGCTGAGTTCCTCCAGCACTTTGTGTGTGTTACTTTGATTTCCAGCATCTGCAGATTTTTTCTTGTTTGCACTGTCTTTCAAAGATGAACTTTTTCTTTAGACTACGGACAAATAGGCTTTCCAAGACTAGTACAGTGACTGGGTGCCACTGCTCCTCTAAGTCTCCCAGACCACTTCTGCCCAACAATAGAGTACAAGCTTTGACCTGCCTGTCTTCTCTATGGCGCCTCCCTGATTGAAAGCTGACGATGAAAGAGCAGTTTGTGGTTTTGACGATGAGCATGCAGAGCTTGTCGCTGTGCTGAATAAGGTAAAGGAAAGGTACACCAGATCAGGGTGGTTATTGGCTCCAGTGCACAATTCAGTGGCATAGGTCCGAAAAACATCCTGCTCACCGGACCAAACTTGAATAACAGCCAATACAGGATCCAAAGAACTGGACAATCTGTGCAGCCCAGGCAGTGGAACTATGGCCATGGAGCATAATCCCACAGATCACATTTCCAGATCTGTCCAAGCCAAGCTCACCGACAGCAGCTGGTTCACAGTGCCAGTGTTCCTGTACAAACTACGCTCCACTTGCTACACACAACCAGAGGTACTGTGTATGAGCTAATCGATCAGGAGGCTGATTCAGGGATTCAACCACAAGTGACAAGCTGTACTACTGGCACAACACATAAGCCACTTGTCCCTGGGAGGGTTAAAGCATGGTCTTCCTGACACTTCTTGCAACCCTGATTCACATTGTGCACTCTTTCAGGCCCACCGCACTGCTCCCTACCGAGTGCAGAGGTTGTCACAGATGTTTTTGAAACCCCACACCACCAACGTGCTGTCAAAGACAGCGATACATAATAATTCACTCTGTGGAAATGGCCACCTTCTCTAAAAAATTAGACACTCTTTTTAAGGGAGGAGACCTCAACAAGAACAACCCACTCACTAAATTGAATCCAATCATAGGCAAAGTTGGCCTGCTCAGAGTTTGAGGAAGATTTGAGCAGCTCAGAGATGAACCCCATTATTTTGCCTGGCAAACATCACATCTCCATGTTGCTCGTAGGCCACTATCGAGAGCAGGTGAAACATCAGGGATGCATGTTCACAGAAGGAGCCACTGGAGCTGCTGGTATATGCCCGATCAGTAGCAAAAGATGCACAAGTAGCAACTTACATGACTCTGTCACTTTTCACAAGCTGCATGGAAATTGGAAAGGTGACTGATGTCAGAGTTGCTGGAGGAGTGACTAAGCAGTCCTCAGCCTTCACAAACACTGGTCTGGATGTCTCTGGTCCTTGGAGACGTACAAGAGGAGGTCTAGCTCAGAGCAAGCGAAGGGTTGTGACCTTTACTTGCCTAAGCACTCGAACTGTTCACAGAGAAGTGACTGAGTCTGTGGATACATCTAGCTGCATTAATGCTCTGAGATGGTTGTTGGCCATCTCAGGTTCCTCTGAGAGACTCTATTCTGACTGTGGTATGAACTTTATTTGTGCTTGCCTTGAACTTGGGCGCCACAAAGTGACAGAAGACTCCATAATGAAAAGGTATACAGTATCAACAGCCAAGGGTGCACTTGGGACTTTAATCCATCACACTCCTCACGTATGGGCAGTGCTTGATTGAAGTATGAAAAGGAATATTGGACTCAATGCTGATGCACACAAGATCCTCCAGCTTAAACGTTCTATGCACTCTCATGGCAATTATCAACTTGAGGCCATTGTTTCCAGTCTCCGCAGATGCAGGTTCATCTTTCATTCTCCATCCTGCAATGCTCCTCACACGTAGATACGGTGCACCATCCCCAACAGGGCACTTTACAGAAAGCAACCTCTATAAATCGCAAAAGCATCAAGTACAGAATTTAGCTGATCATTTCTGGAGGTGATGGAAACAAGAATATTTGCAGATACTGCAAGTTCACCACAAATGGCAAGAGTCATGCTCCAACATTAAAGAAGGTGATACTGTGCTTCTGAATGACAGTAAAGCATCCCGAAATGACTGGCCCATGGAATTAGTAACACACGTTTCCAAGTGAGAATGAAAGGAGTTGCAAAATAGAGCTCAAGGTGACAAAGCAAAGGTCAAGCAACAAGTTCTTCAGGCCTGTGCCTGAGAATGTTCTTTTTCTGAATAATTAGAACAAAACTTTGTAACTTGTTCCATTAACAAATCAGGTAAACAATAGTTTTGGTTCTACTGCAGATCATGGTCTCTCTTTTGGAGCTTGCTTGGTGGGTGGTGGACGCTGATGCTTCCTGCTGAGTAGGTGGGGGGGGGGAAGAGGGGGAAGGGTTGATGTTTTGCTGCTGCTAGCGTGTGGGAGGAGGGAGAGGGGGATTTGGGCTCCTAACATTTTTCTGTTATTCATTCTTTGGGGTTCTCTTCAGTTTTCTTGGATGCATGTGAAGAGCAAGAATTTCAGGTTGTATACTGTATACATTCTCTGATATTTAATGGACCATTGAACTATTTGTGGCACCTTTATAGATGCCAAGTAGGGACTGCTCTGGCTAATTTGTTAACTAACAGACCTGAGGACTTTTATTTTGAAATTCAGTTGAACCACAGCAGGAAGTCAGCCATCTTTGATTGTGGTAGAGTTTTTCAGTCAGACTGATGCACACATACATAATCCTGTGCTGCCTTTCTTTAGTTTGTGCCATCAAATTCATCATCAGGAAGTGTTGCTCTAGTTCATAAAGGAGAGCACTATCTGAGCAATATTTTGTGTTAATATTATGTAAAAGTTTATTCTCAATTATCTGTATAGTGTTTGACCAGCCTTGGTAATTTAAGGAATGCTTACACGATATTAATCTTCGTGCTTACTTTAAAACTTTGTTTACTCACGTTGCATATCATTTTTGGACTTTTTACATATAAGTCTAGCATCAAGTATTCCTAATTTCTTTAGATTGTGTGGCTCAATAATCATCCCCTGCATTAAGTACTTACAGTATTGTAGCCCCCCGGCCAGCCTTAGGGTCTCTCGGCTCACTGTCGTCTAGGGAAACAGCACTTGGCCCCGCCAAACTGAGTAATCAGTTTGTGTGGATGCTGTGTGATGTACCCCACCCCGTCCAAATACCAGACAATACACCAGAGACAATTAAATGATTTACAGTTTATAGATATTACTGGAACTATATAATTAATAGAGAATAAAATATAAAAGGAAAATAAAATGCGCCACATTTATCAAAGTTCAGTCTCTTCGTGCACAAACAGTTGGAGCTCAGGACCCTCCGTCTTCACCCTGCGACCCCTTGGACCACCCCGACCCGCTGCCTGGCACCAACAACGGTGGTCGACCAGACGCTCCACACGAGTCCGTCTCCGCCTCCTCTCCTCGCTGAACACCCTGGACCTCAGCCTCCTGCTTGGGTCTGACCCCGTTAGTGGACTCACAGCACCTTGTCCATCCTCTGTCTCTCTCTCCCGCCTTCTCCCCAAAAACCTGCGCATCACAATATCTTACAGACACACAGAAAGCATAACAACTATCCCAATTGGTTCATTAGGCCTCTTATCAATAAATAATCCAAAACAAACTACTAGCGGGAGGACTTTCTCAGCATTTAATGTAATAGAGAAGCCAGTTTAATTATAAAATAACAAAGAAGCCATTTTAATTAGACTACACAGTTAACATAAAAAAGGAAACCCCTTACACTATTTTTTCTGGTTCTCTGAGTTTTGCTCTTATTCAACTTTACATGTGGGTGCTACCCAATAAAGCACCTGGAACTTGGACACTATATCCTGACTCCTGTGTTCAGTTGAGCCGAGTTTGGCTTACTGTTGAATTGTTTATCTCCTACTTTGCACACAAAGAGAGCAGAACACAGAGCGATTTTGCAATTGTTTTGTTAGCCTGTTCAGCACACACCAGGAAATTCAGCTCCAAATGTTTTTAAACCAGGATTTGTGTTTGCCTTAACACAAATTTTCTATCTTAAAATTCCACCAATTAAGTTCATAGTAGTGTACCTTGCAAAATTTGTCTCCAGTGAGATTTTCAACATTCCCCCCCCCCCCGAAAATCAAACCTGCAGACCTTTGTTTATTGTTATTCATGCCCTGGATCCTACTACTTAGGCAAACACTTAAACTATATCTGTCCTCAGTGAGATCTGTGACTTCAGATGGTTTTCAGACATCTCACAAATGGTTCCTCACTGTTGTATTTGGAAAAGTCACCAAATCTCCAAATCAAACAAGGGAAGACCATATCTACTTCCCCTTCAGTTTGCAGGGGCAGACATTCACCTGCATTACAAGCTTGTCCAAAGTTCTGCCATTCGTAGACTGCGCCCACTTACTTTCACAGGCCTCTTTGTCAAACTCCTACCAGTAACATCTTGAGGTACCCCTGGAGAGTCTCTGTAGCTACTGTGGACACCTTCCTGCACCAACCTGTCGAGATCTTTCTGACCATCAGGGTATATTATCATACCCTTGTCCCATCATGGCAGCATCAATTCTTCAAGTGGAACAGTTTTGAATGCAACCTACCCATGTCACCAAACCCTGAACTTCATGCTAGTTGACTGAAGTGATCACATCCGTTAGACTATATGTTGGCAGATGTGAGAACTTCCAACATATCAGCAATGAATGACATACAGCAAAGAACAACATCCAGTGCAGCTTCATCAAAGTTGGAGTGCTATGCTGCTTCATTGTCTTTTACAAGTAGTAAGCTTCAGCACCGAGTTATCTTGACTATTGATTAAAGAGTAGGCATCCTGATAGGTGGAACAGAGTTCTCAGTGTATTGTTGAATGAGCATGTGGAATAACATGCATTAAGATTGATGGTAAAACAATGCAACTTATGTGTCCAAGGCAATATTTGCATATTTAGACAAGTAAATAGTTACAAATGTCAAATGAAACATTAAGTTTTGCAGCACAAGATTCTGCTGTTCCACGCCAGCAAGAGCTGCTATTGACTAAAGATCACATATTATCCAAGCATAGCGTTATGAGTACAGTATAACTTGTCAGTGGCACCTTGTGGACATTGCATTTATTGCAATATTCACTTAACCACAAGGAATAGGTTGGAATCTGTTTCGAGTCAAATTTCTATATGTTTTGCTAAACATCAAGGATACTCCAATTTCTCCTGTGTTCTCATGACAATAGAACCAGCAACAGTAGCTGAGACTACTTCTTGCAGCATTCCAGCAGATTGACTTCATGAAACAAGTGGAGAGCTCCTGCTATTCTTCCAAGCTGTTACAGAAACATTATGTATGGAATCAAAGTATTCCAGAAAACTGAAGCAATTGTAAAAAATGTGGTTTAGCTATTGTGTCTTTTTCAACTAAATAGAAGATCTAGAGGGAACTTTCAGCTGGAAATACTGAGCAAGAATAGGAGGGTAAGCACAAAGTAATCTGCAGATGCTGTAAAAGATCAAAGCAACACTCTCAGTACGCTGGATGAACTCAGCAGGTCGGGCAGCATCAGTCAGAAACGATGAGTCGACGTTTCGGGCCGGAACCCTTCATCAGGAGGGTAAAGTTCAGTTCCATTTATTCAGAAGAATGAGGAGACCTTATGGAAGCATATAGAATAGAACTATGAAAGAGATAGGTAAGTTAGAGACAGCACACTTGTTTCTACTGGTGAGACTAGAACTAAGGGTTATAGCCTCAAGATTCAGGGCAATAGATTTAGGATGGAAGAAGAGGAGAAATTTCTTCCAAGAGAGAGGTGAATCTGTAAAATTCTCTGCACTGGGATGCAGTAGAGACTACCTCATTAAGTATATTTAAGACACACTTAGATAGATTTTTGAACAGCAGGCAAATTAATGTGTTATGTTTTGTAACTTTGAAAAACATTGAACTCATTCAAAGGAAGACATTGGAGTCGGAAATTTGAGTCTAACTTTGAGCTTATTTTTAGCGAGGCATGCATGTATCACATGGTAGCATGATGACGTACGTATAACCCGTAATGAATTATTTAAATAAACAAGAATGCATTAACAATATATATACGCAAAATTACTCAAATATTATTGAACAATTAAATACACAACACTTCTCCCTGCTTAGCTATAAACTCCGACTCAAAACATCTCATCTACATGCACAGTATACCCACCCACCCAGCCAACACACTTTTTGTTCCTCTTCCCTCCGGGAGAAGGCTCAGGAGCTTGAGGACTTGTATGACCAGATTTGGGAACAGCTTCCTTCCAACTGTGATAAGACTGCTGAACAGATCCTGACCCGGATCTGGGCCGTACCCTCCAAATATCCAGACCGAACTATCGGTTTTTTTGCACTACCTTACTTTCCTTTCCATTTTTCTATTTATGATTAATAATTTAAATTTTTAATAATTACTATCGATTTGTAATTCAGGGAGCCAGAAGCGCAGAATCAAATATCGCTGTGATGATTGTATATTTTAGTATCAATTGTTTGGCAACAATAAAGTATAAAGTATAAGTACTATATAATAGGAAAGGTACGTCGCACCCGGAGTTTCTCCGGTTAGCGGATGATTTCCCTCCACGCCTCTCTGACGTAGTGGGGAACTGCATACGAGGCAATTTACAGCAGTGGTTTGCCATTGCCTTCTGCCGGGTGAGCTTGCAAAGAGAACAGCAGCTCGTAACCCAGCACGGATGGAAAGCGTGCAGGGAAGCCAGCTGGATTCGAACTCGGGACCTTTCGTCCCGAAGTCTGGCACTGATGTCACTGTGTCACCAGCTGGGTCATACTATATAATACAACAATGATATACAAATATCCACAGCACTGTAACTTTTAAATTGTCCCATTCAGGCCTAAAGATTTAATTACTGTGGAGGATTTCTTACTCTTGTGGGATAAAATGGCTTTCCTGCTATCTGGACTATTCCTCTTCTCACCCTGTCTCTTGCAAAAACGCCATCCCCTTCTCGCAATTCCTCCGACTCCGCCGCATTTGCTCTCAGGATGAGGCTTTTCATTCCAGGACGAGGGAGATGTCCTCCTTTTTTAAAGAAAGGGGCTTCCCTTCCTCCACTATCAACTCTGCTCTTAAACGCATCTCCCCCATTTCACGTACATCTGCTCTCACTCCATCCTCCCGCCACCCCACTAGGAATAGGGTTCCCCTGGTCCTCACCTACCACCCCACCAGCCTCCAGGTCCAACACAAGTCTCTGTAACTTCCGCCACCTCCAACAGGATCCCACCACTAAGCACATCTTTCCCTCCCCCCCCCCCGCTTTCTGCAAGGATCGCTCCCTACGCAACTCCCTTGTCCACTCGTCCCCCCCATCCCTCCCCACTGATCTCCCTCCTGGCACTTATCCGTGTAAGCGGAACAAGTGCTACACATGCCCTTACACTTTCTCCCTTACCACCATTCAGGGCCCTAAACAGTCCTTCCAGGTGAGGCGACACTTCACCTGTGAGTTGGCTGGGGTGATATACTGCGTCCGGTGCTCCCGATGTGGCCTTCTATATATTGGTGAGACCCGACGCAGCCTGGGAGATCATTTTGCTGAACACCTACACTCTGTCTGCCAGAGAAAGCAGGATCTCTCAGTGGCCACACATTTTAATTCCACATCCCATTCCCATTCTGACATGTCTATCCACGGCCTCCTCTACTGTAAAGATGAAGCCACACTCAGGTTGGAGGAACAACACCTTATATTCCATCTGGGTAGCCTCCAACCTGATGGAATGAACATTGACTTCTCTAACTTCCGCTAATGCCCCACCTCCCCATCCGTTATTTATTTATATACACACATTCTTTCTCTCGCTCTCCTTTTTCTCCTCTGTCCCTCTGACTATACCCCTTGCCCATCCTCTGGGTTTTCCCCCTCCTCCTCCTTTTCCTTTTCCCTGGGCCTCCTGTCCCATGATCCTTTCATACCCTTTTTGCCAATCACCTGTCCAGCTCTTGGCTCCATCCCTCCCCCCCATCTTCTCCTGTCATTTTGGATCTCCCCCTCCCCCTTCCACTTTTAAATCTCTTACTAGCTCTTCTTTCAGTTAGTCCTGACGAAGGGTCTCAGCCCGAAACGTCGACTGTACCTCTTCCTAGAGATGCTGCCTGGCCTGCTGCGTTCACCAGCAACTTTGATGTGTGTTGCTTGAATTTCCAGCATCTGCAGAATTCCTCGTGTTTGCGTTCCTGATAAGGGGAATCACTTTGCATGACAGGTGAGACGTGTTGCTGTGAAACAAGCTTAGGTTCTAGGATCTCCTCCGTGGTGGTTGTAAGAGTTGACTCTGGTTCTGAAGGAAGTGGTTCTGATAGTGGTAGCCACCTTTCTTCTTCCTTTTACTTCTAGTTTGTGCATCTTGATCTTGGGAAGGTGCATGTAGTTCACTAGAGCATGCTCTTCTTCATCCTTCCATTACAATCCCTTTACAATCTGCTCTCTCCCCTTGGTGTCCAAATCCATAACATCATCTGATGAATCTTCTGTTTCCGTACCTCCATTGACTCCTTTCTTTCTCATCTTTCAATCATCCAGCTGGGCTTTGGACTTTGCATCAACTTTTACAAGCAGCTTTTGTGTCGTCCACCTGAAGTTCATGCAATATACTTAATGCACGTAGAGTAGATTCTGGCTCTTCATACTCACAAAACCCAAATGCTTGCAACTTTCCTGAAGCTCCTTGAACACACTTGCAACTTAAAACCGAGCCACATTTTGCTAGTAACTAACTGATTAACATTATCAGAAGCTTTCTCAGATATATTGCCTCCAAAAATTGTTGTGGCCGGACCATTGCTTTCATCACTTTCACGGTCCTTCCTTGGTCCAATATGCTTTCCAACCGGAGGCATGAGGTTGGCACCAACACTGGTTTGTCCTCTGTTGGGCAACAATTCAAGATGTACAGCTTGGAGACAGTTATGTCATCATCCAGTACCTTCCTTAATTCACTTTCAGTTGACTCTATTGCAGCTGTAGGTGTCTCAGCCAATCATGTCCCCACAATGTTTGTTCTCCTGTTTTTACCACATACAAGCCCAATGTAGCTTGTTGTTTGTTACAAATGTAACTACCACAGGAGTTACCTTTTTCCAATATAAGTTTTTAATTGGATACCTGCAGGCTTTATTTAGAATCTTTAAAACTCTTTTTGTGGAATGACTGAAGCAGCTGAGCCAGTGTCCAATTTCATTTTAATTAATCTGCTTTCCTCTGCTGGTGCAAGCCATATTGCTCGTCTACTGTTAGTTTTCACATTTTAAATGTCAAGGCTACCCTGTCCTGTGTCACTCGCATCATCAGATTTTTCATCAACAGCACGCAGATTAGTGCTCTTCTTAAAATTACAACCTGACTTTTTAGCGTTTTCTCTTCCCTGTACAGTCCATTATTTTTGTCTGCCCAACGGGGTCTTTGTATGTTTCCTACTTTGTTTCGTTTTCTACAAGTTTCGCCTTTAAACCTGCGTTTGTTTGGTGAATCCTCCTTGTTGTGGTTTGGAGTCTCATGTGCCTCAATAACCCGGAGACCTGTGCTGGCTGGAGTCAGGGCCTTATGCTTTGGCTGTTGGTAGGGTCACTCATGCCAAACAGGTCAAAGGATTGAAGCCAGACTATGAGCACTCCACCAGTCCCCAGGTTGAGGGATTCAGCTCAGGACTAATAATCCTGACTGGTAAAACAAGATTGTTATGGAAACAGCAATGAAGGATCCTTTTACATCTGAGTGTGACAGTATTCCTGAGTCTCCACCCAGGACCTTCATGACTGACAGTAGTGAAAACCAAGAGGAAGTTCCCAGTGGCCACCCATTTTAATTCTACATCCCATTCCAACATCAGTCTATGGCCGTCTATACTGCCGCAATGAGGCCACACTCAGGTTGGAGGAGTAACACCTTATATTCCATCTGGGTAGCCTCCTACCTGATGGCATGAACATCGATTTCTTGAACTTCCTGTAATTGAACCCCCCCCCCCCACCTTCACCATTCCCCCTTCCCAGTTCCCTCTCTCACAATACCTCCTTACCATCTCATCACCTCCCTCTGGTGCTCCTCTCCCCTTCTCTTACTTCCATGGCTTTCTGCCCTCTCCTATCAAATTTCCCCTTCTCCAGCCCTTTATCTCTTTCACCAATCAACTCCACAGCTCTTTATTTCACCCCCCCCCTGGATTCACCTATCACCCACCACCTTGTACTTCTTCCTCCCCTTCCCCCAGCTTCTTATTCTGACCTCATCTTTTTTTTTCCTTCAGTCCTGATGAAGGGCCTCGGCCTGAAACACCAACTGGACTCTTTTCCATAGATGCTGCCTGGCCTGCTCAGTTCCTCCAGCATCTTAGTGTGTGTTGCTTGGATTTCCAGCAGCTGCAGATTTTCTCTCGTTTGTGACTCAAATACGTCCAATTTGTTGTTGCTCAATATCTTTCTACTCCATTTTTCTGCAGCTACTCCATTTTTCATCCATTGCCCCTATTTACCTCCTCTGACCCCTTACCTCTCCCTCCATCCCTTCTGATCATGTAACTGTCTCTTACATTCTCTCCCTCTAAATTTCTCTTCCCTCATCCCTACTCCTTCTCGCGTGTGCCATCCTCATTTGCGCCTGCTTTACCTTCTGCAATTCATTCTTTTACCTTTCCAATTCAATCCTCATTTTAGTCCTCTGCTCCTCCACACTCTGCATCGTGCCTCTCCTTTTTCAATGTTTCCCGTCTATCTGTCAACTCCAAACAAACTAGACCGGGACACTGTTCATGATTTTATCTCCACTTAGTAGTATTGAGAGATTCCAATGAACCTTGAGGCCTGGGTATTTGATTCCATCAGTTGCATCCTCTGCTGCAGCTGACAAAGGGTCTCAGCCCGAAACAAATGTTTATTCATTTCTATCAGTGTTGCCTGACCTGCCGAGTTCCTCCAGCATTTTGTGCACGTTGAACCACATCCTCTGCTGCCTGAGGCTTTGAGAGCTCAGTTCTCGATTTCAGGTCTCAACCTAATCAACTCTGCCATCGTCTGCAAGACCTCAACTCTCAGCAAATGTGTGTTTGGTAGATTCCTCCCACATCAGGATTTCCATGTTACCTCTAAGAAGCTTCGGGTACGCTCTTTGGTGTTAAATTTCCTTCTGTATAGCTCTGTCAAACTCACACCACTTGCAAAGGGATGTTGAAGCCGCCCTTTTATGAACTTAGGGCACATTACACATCTCCAGCACAGACCGCCACTATTCCATCAGGTATTGCATTGTAAAATTGTTCACACTTCAAACACAACAGTATGGTGTTCAAATGCTGGCAATTAAGCATTATGATAGAAATAGTACTCCATAATTGTACTCTAGAAACATTACAATGTTTCAATACTTTTTTTTCCAGCATATCGCAAAGTATTTCAGTTTCTATGTTTTAACTGAAACTCAGATTCACAAGTAGACAAAGAATATCATTGGAATGGAAATGGTTATACCTCTTGAAGAAATAGTGCCTATGCAGTTACACAAATAATATGAGGTAAGGCTGGTACAGTTTACCAAACTAAGTTACATTGAATTTACAAGTGTTTTCACATTTATTCCAATGGAAAAAGCAGTCCAGATTCAGTTTAGTTCATTATCATATACACCAGGGTGCAATGAAACTTCTCACTCATGTGAAGCTCACAAAATAAACAATATATCTAATACTAAATACAAAAAGAGCAACAGACACCTGAATGGTGCAAAGGTTTCAGGGCTTTGGAAGTATTACAAAAAGAAAGTCTAAAGTGACAACAAAGGAATAATGAAGAGATATAGAGTGAAGAATCTATGAGAACTGCAGCCACACCAAGAAGGGGATGTGAAAGAAGTGATTGGTTCAGAATCTGACCCCACAAGGGAAGAAGCTGCTCTTAAGTATAGTTATTTGGGCCTGCAGGCTTCTATACCTTCTCTCAGAAGGTAGTAGTGAGAAAAGAGAATGGCCAGGGAGGCAGGCATCCTTGTTAATGCATTAACGTTCCTGAAGCAATACAAATTGAAGCTTTGTATGTTCTGCTTCTACATGCTTAAAAAGCATTAGTGCTTTTTGTTGTTTCACTCGCCCTGCTGGAAGCTCATTTGAACAGCAAAAATTGGCTGTGTTGTGCATTGGTCTCAGAGCTATAGTGCAGGCGCTAATGACTTGTCGTATTTAGAGGACAATAACTTATTGAGTTACCTTTCCCACTGAAAGTATGCAGACCATGCATATCATGTATCAGAGTGTACCACCAACTTAAAGCCAGTGATGCCAAACTAGACTTCAATAACGCATCAACATCATATTTTCAATGCATGCAGCAGATTAAATGTTAGCAGTGGAGAGGAGCCACTGTTCAATCAACACCTTTTTATAAAAAGGGGATCATCAAAGTAAATAAGTTGCTATTTAATTTCCAGCATGTAATTTAGAATTTCCCAGTTGCTTTTGTGTTTGCACAGGAAACAGTGTTCTAAGCGCTCACAGGGAAGACACAAG
The DNA here is from genome assembly GCF_030028105.1 of Mobula birostris. Classification (NCBI taxonomy): domain Eukaryota; kingdom Metazoa; phylum Chordata; class Chondrichthyes; order Myliobatiformes; family Myliobatidae; genus Mobula; species Mobula birostris. The sequence continues at coordinate 43,461,097 of NC_092378.1, read as the reverse complement.
GAACAAGACAACCTGACAGAAATGGGAGGAGGAATTGGGAACAGTGTTCATCAAATGGTGGCCATGTACACCATGCACCATAAAACCTTACACCCACCTCAGAAAGGTACTGTGCATGTGGTCGGTGTTTCAGTAAGGAAATCCTTAATGAAATCTGCCACTTGCCCCAACCCTAGAACAGGTTGGGACTGAGTGTTTAGGCTGAGCTTATCTTTACTCTGCAATGGGAAACCAGGTAGAGATGGATTAAAAGGATTGTAATAGGTGCCCGCTTACATTATCAGCAGCCTATGAATTGGAAGATTAAGACAAATTTCTTTGATGTTCTTAGCCCAGTTCAACATTCAACATTCTCATGTCCATTCTAAATAAAGCAAGTGCCTTCTCCTCCCACTTGTTTTTTTCCCCACCCTGCTATTTCTGGTTATTTGTTACCTTGTTCCATAAGAGAGATAGGGGTGTGTCTGTAAGTCCAGTGCTATGCCTGAGTGATGTGTCTTCCAAAGCTGGCTAATTGGTACTGTTTGAGAGATTTGAGATGTTGATCAGGATATGTTATGGAATGGTAAGAAAAGTGATGTTAGAAACTGGAGTTGGCCTGATAAAGGTGAGGACGTATTCTTGACTGACAGAAGTTGTTGATAGGTAGGTGGTGGAAGTATATATATTGACCAATGCCTGAAGTGACTGGCACAGTATAGCAAAGATCACAACATTTATGTAACCTTCCTGAGCTTCTTGCCTGACTGAGACAAAGTGGTAATGTCATGAGTGTTGTGGGCCTGTGTACCTGTATTTGTTAATTGTTATCTTATCTAGAGTTATTAAGCCCTTGTGCTCTCTGTTTCACCTTGTTAAGTTTGTTTTGACTGGCACGGGTTTTCTGTACTGTGATCATTGAAAGCGGACTCCTGATTTTGATTTATTGTGGGGTCCTTGTGTTTCGAGGATGATTCGTTCCATGATGTCACTCAGTCGAGCCACTGAGGTCCTGTTGGGGTTCCTGTGGGGTTTCTGTCTCTACATGGGAGTCTGTCGTTCCTCCGAATCTGGCTTCAGACATTTATCAGCACACACTGTGACAAGTAGAGCCTCTGCCTGACAGTGCCAATGACGAGTTCAAATCTGATCTACAGTGTAGAACTTGCCCATTCTCCCTGTGTCCAAGTGGGCTTCTGTCCACCTCTCAAAAAATGTCCAGATTGGTAAGGTATTTGGCAAAACTAAATTAACTCAAGTGGGTAGACAAGTTGTAGAAACTGAAAAGAGTTGAAGAGAATAATAATGGCATTAATATAAAAGGGTGCTTTAAGACCATAAGATATAGGAGAAGTAAGCCATTCAGCCCATCAAATCTGCTCCACTATTCAATCATGGACTGATCCAATTCTTCTAGTCATCCCCACTCCCCTGCCTTACCTTGTTGAAGGCAAGGGGGTGAAGCAATCATTTGAAAAGAATTGAACCTTAATTCTGCTAAATTGAATTGCACCTGAAAACAAGTGCAAAGATAATGTGTCTGACTAAAGTAGTTACTCTGCATCTCTGTTCTAAATGGATGTCCTTCAATCCTGAAGTCATGCCCTCTTGTCCTAGACTCCCCTACCATGGGAAATAACTTTGCCATATCTAATCTGTTCAGGCCTTTTAACATTCAGGATTTTTTTTAATGAGATTCCTCCCCTCATTCTCCTGAACTCCAGGGAATACAACCCAGGAGCTGCCAGACGTCTCTCATACGGTAACCCTCTCATTCCTGGAATCATTCTTGTGAATCTTCTCTGAACCCTCTCCAAAGTCAGTAAATCCTTTCTAAAATAAGGATCCCAAAACTATAGTCAGTGATGACATGATGGGCTGTACAGCCTGTCTAGCAATAAATATTATCAACATGTCTTTCCAGGGTTTCCACCTCCTCTCAGCTTCCCGTGCCAAGATTTCCAGTGTGGCATTTAAAATCCTGCAGGACACGTGTTGTGTAATGTCCAAGGCCACTACAGTGATTTCCACCATCTGTTCGGAGCAGAGAGCCAGCTGTGAAGGATTGAGGCCAATTTTGATTAGAGAAAGCTTAAATTGGGGCAAGCAAAATCAAAATTACACTCTTCACTAATACAATATTGTATGTACTCCTCAATGTTGTTAGTGTTGATGTGAACTTGAACTCCTTTCCAACCATTTCCTTTGTTTCTTTGACCTTCATCCTTCTCTGCAAATATACACCATGACTACTTTTTCAATTTTACACAGTTTCAAACAACTATGTATTATTGACACATTATCATTGCACTTGTTTTCAGGTGCAATTCAATTTAGCAGAATTAAGGTTCAATTCTTTTCAAATGATTGCTTCACCCCCTTGCCTTCAACAAATTTTTCAAACTGACTGGCATGCGAAATAGAGCACAGTTGTTACAATCACCAGTCAGTCACTGTGTGCTGCAGCACTGCTCATGATGAGAAGGAATACTGTAATTCATTATCACTCCTCAATGTTTCAGCTCAGACTTTGGTTGATTGAGTAAAACATATTTGAAGAGGAAAACCTCAGACCTAGCATAATCTCAGGGCTCTCTGGGGAGCAATGATCCTTGCCTTCCTACATGCTTCCGAGATCTATACTACTTATAGCAAGCACCTCAAGTGACCTGAAAATGTACCAGGATCAGAATTAGCGTTATTATCACTGACACACATTTTTCATTCTGTTTTTCTATTTGTTTTTTTTTGCGGCAGCAGTACTGTGCAAGACATAAAATTACTGCAAGTTGCAATAGATAGATTGAATGAACAGACTTTATTACTTACGTCCTTCACATACATGAGTAAAAAATCTTTATGTTACATCTCTATCTAAATGTGCAACGTGCAATTTATAGTAATTTGTGATAAATAGTATGCAAAACAGGACAGTCAATATAACATAGAAATACAATTGTGTTGGCATGAATTAATCAGTCTGATGGCCTGGTGGAAGAAGTTGTCCCAGAGCCTGTTAGACCTGGCTTTAATGCTGCGGTACCATTTCCCGGATGGTAGCAGTTGGAACAGTTTGTGGTTGGGGTGACTTGGGTCCCCAATGATTCTTTGAGCCCTTTTTGCACACCTGTCTCTATAAGTGTCCTGAATAGTGGGAAGTTCACATTTACAGATGCGCTGGGCTGTCCGTACCACTCTCTGCAGAGCCCTGCGATTGAGGGAGGTACAGTTCCCATACCAAGCAGTGATGCAGCCAGTCAGGATGCTCTCAATTGTGTCCCTGTAGAAAGTACTTAGGGTTTGGGGACCCATACCAAACTTCTTCAACCGTCTGAAGTGAAAGAGGTGCTATTGTGCCTTTTTCACCACACAGTTGGTAAGTACAGACCACGTGAGATCCTCGGTGATGTTTATGCCGAGGAACTTAAAGCTGTTCACCCTCTCAACCCCAGATACTTTGATGTCAATAGGGGCTAGCCTGTCTCCATTCCTCCTGTAGTCCACAACCAGCTCCTTTGTTCTTGCGACATTGGGGGAGAGATTGTTTTCTCGACACCATTGTGTCAAGGTGATGACTTCTTCTCTGTAGGCTGCCTTATCATTGTTTGAGATTAGGCCAATCAATGTAGTATCGTCAGCAAATTTAATTAGCAGATTGGAGCTGTGGGTAGTGACACAGTCATGGGTATACAGAGAGTAAAGAAAGGGGCTTAGGGCACAGCTCTGAGGGGCACGTGTGTTAAGGGTCAGAGCGGCAGAGATGAAGGAGCCCAATCTTACTACCTGCCTGCTATCTGACAGGAAGTCCAGGATCCAGCTGCACAAGGCAAGGTAAAGGCCGAGGTTTCTGAGCTTCTTGTCAAGATAGATAGGGAGAAAGAGGAATAGTGAGGCAGTGCTTATGGATTGTTCAGAAACCTGATGGAAAGGAAGAAGCTTTCCAAACACTGCATGTTGATTTTCAGGCTCCTGTATCTCTTCCCTACTGATAGTAATGGGACCCAGATCGTGAGGCTCATTAATGATCAACGCGGCCTTTTTAAGATGTCCTTGATGGTAGGGAGACCTGCTTCTGATGGAGGTGGCTGAGTCTACATCCCTTTGCAGCCTCTTTTGATCCTGCACATTGGAGCTTCCACACTACAGATACTGCCTGCACAAAATACTCTAAATTTACCGAGAGGAACCACAAACCAATATCAGGGTCGTTCCCCTGGGCTAACATTTTCAACACTGAGACCCTTCTTCTAATCAGTCAGCTACGACTCCTGAAACAGACACCGCTTAATAATCTGTCACAGGCGTGACTATCAGGACAAAAGGAAAATATCAAGGATGTACTCAAATGTACTCAACATTCTGATTAGGGATAGTCAGCATGATTTTGTGCATGGGAAATGGAGCCTCACAAATTCGTTCAAGTTTTTTTTTAAAGAAGAGGTGGCCCAGAGGATTGAAGAGGGCAGGGCAGTAGACGTGGTCCACATGGACTTTAGCAAAGTCCTTGTCAAGATCACTCATGGTAGTCTAGGGCAGAAGATGAGATAGGTGGGATCCTGAATGAGCTAATTGAACACAAAATTGGCTTTGTGAAAGGGACTAGAGAGTAGTAATGGATAGTCGTTTTTTACCCCAACAGAAGTTAACCAAAGTGGGCATTTAGAATTTATTTCCGTCAAGTCTGTGGTGTTGCTCTTTGCCAAGTTTAACCAGGGTAGGACTTGCACACTAAATAGTAGTTGTTGAGAGTTGAGACTGGAGAGTGTTGTTGAATAAAGAGACTCCAGGGATGCAGGTACATAGTTCCACAAAAGTGGAGACACAGGTAAGCAGGATAATGAATATGGCATTTGGTCATAATCATATCCTTCACTGGTCAAGGTGTTGAGAGTGGGAGTCAGGGTTTCATGTTACAACTGGAGTATTGGAGTACCACACTTGGAGGATTGTGTTCAGTTCTCATTGTCCAGCTATAGGAAGGATGTCATTGAACTGGAAAAGGTGCAGGAAAGAAATCTCTTGTGGATATAAACAGGATTAGAGGAATTGATTTATAAGGAGCGAGCATAGGAGGCTAAGGGGTGACCTTATATCATGAGGGGAATAGATAAGTTCACAGTCTTTTTCCCTGGGTAGGGGATTCTAATACCACAAGGCACAGGTTTAAGGTGAGAGGGGAAAGATTTTAGGGCAACTTTTAAATGAGTGGCAGGGAAACTGAACGAGCTGCCAGAGGAAGTTGTAGAGGCAGGTACAATTACAACATTTAAAACACATTTAGACAGATATATGAATAGGAAAGGTTGAGGGATATAGGTCAAACATAGTCAAATGAGGCCGGCTCAGTTTTCAGTGCTGCATAACCGACTCCATGGTACTTTAAGTCAACTTGAAGAGAGGTAACCAATCCAATGACTCCTGTGAATCGCTGACCCATGACCAATCAAAATGGAAATGTGGTTTAAAAAACCCATTTCAAAATGGAAAAGTGATTTTTAAAACAGTTTAAGAATTTTACCCATGCATCAAATGCGCACAGAAGCCCTGATTAAGCAGCCCACCACTTCACAAACTCACCTGTGTATCCCGTCAGGCATTTTTTTCTGTCACAGCTGTGGATGAAGCTATGGTTTGTACTCTCGGACATAAAACAGCACAACAGCACAACAGGCCCTTCAGCCCACGATGTCTGTACTAACAAGTCGCCAAGTAAGACATTGTAGAAAGCAAAGTGCCGGAAGTGTTCCACCAGTCAGGCAGCATATGCGGAGAGAGAAACAAAATTAAGGGTTTAAGTTGATGAACTTTTATCAAAACTAGGATAACTTATAAAGTAGACTTGTTTTAAGTTGCATGGGAGGGCAAAGGATGGAGGGAGCATAAGTGATAGCTGTGATAGTGTGGAGAACACAAGAAAATAGGTTACACAAATTGGTGTCAGCAAGAAAGGGAAGGCTAGAGGCTTGTTCTCTTGAGGAGATGAGGGGAAAAGAACTTGTGAATTACTCAGCAGGAAGGAAAGCAGTGACACATACAGTGAATAGTACTGACAGAGGGAGGGACAAACTCTTAGAGTGATTGAACAAAAATAATTTAAAGTGACATTTTTAAAGGTTCTTAAGGCAGGACGTTTTCACTGCATCATTCCAAGTGATGGGCATAAACATTTTCCCTTTGAAAGTGTTGTTATTGTTTAACAATGCCCTTAAAAGTGTAATTATTGTGATTATACTTAACATTTCCACATTTAATTGCATATTAATTGATATATTAGATAGGATCCTTCTGTTTTTCTATGTCATGTCTTTCCCCCCCACGTGATTTTAGTGTATTGATTTTGATGGAGAAATTTAAAATTTTTGGAAGTTTCTAAGTTTTTGTGCACTGATTGGAGTCCAAAAGGGTTTACGAATGATCCATCTTCCTGGTTGATGTCAATGGAAAATAATTATTTATGCCATTTTATTATAGCATTCTCTGAATTTATGCTATCTTGTCCTTAGTAGCACCACTCCCATCCTGTCATTTTTTAAAATGTTTTACTGACATGTCTTTAAAAGAAGTGGAAACTGGCTTTGGGAGGGAAGCTGGAGGTTAGACTACTAAAAACATCGAAACCAATGGTGGAAAATGAAAAAGGAACTTGTTGGATTTGAGTAACATATGTCAGCAAGAAAACATACAGCCCAGGGTTTGTCCTTTAACAAAATGTTGAACTCCAGCTCCCTCTTCAGGTAGGAAAGGAAAAGACAATGACTAATATGATGAGAGGAAACATGGACAGCACTTGTACTATCATACTATGGTGCAAATTTTATTTTAAGAACAACCTCCCGGCTTCCATTCTGCAGAAGCTGCAGCACTTCTCTTCAAAATGATTTCCTCATAGGGATTTATCTTTGCATTCAAAGTTAAGATTCTCCATTTTCTCACTTTATTAGTCTAAAGCAAGGCTAATCCTACACTAATCTATTTTGTTCTCAGCACATTCCCAAAGACCACCCCTCACACCTGCCCAAATTTTGGCACTCACCTACACATTAGAGACAAGTTATAGCAGTCAACTAATCAATCAACCCCCACAATTTTGAGATGTGGGGAAAAAAATCCATGACATCAAAGAGAAGAGATGCAAGCACCACACAGTTGGCGGTGGCGGTCAGGACTGAACATGGGTTGCTGGAGGTCACTGTGCTTCAGTGCTGCCCTTAGTAAAGGGTATTCAATCCAAAATGTAAACTGTTCCCTTTTTATAGCAGCAGCCTGACCTGCTGAGTGTTTCCATCATTTTCTGATTTTATTTCCGAGGACCCCATGGAACGGTAGGGATGGAGCATATCTGAGAGCCCGGAGCAGGAATGCAGTTTAAATCCCGCCCCAAAATAATGGGGTAAGTATTCACCAACAGCTTGCATCAGGAAACTCATACTGAGCTATATAATATCAATAACAATGTGTTTGAATCATTGAGACCAACTACAGGAGAGCAAGAAACCAAGTTTGGTTTCAAGAACTTGGGATTCCCTGAAAAAACAGCTGTGATGTCAGAAGCTAGAAGGTGGGTGATTAGTTGATGGTTTATTACACTTTCTTTAACTCAGGTGTGATTTTGAAATGTAATATGCAAGCTTCATGAACATTTTATTAAATTAATAACTTAAAAGAAATAATCTGCTAAAATTAACAAGATTGATAAGTAACTGAATGAAGCCACAATTTGATTGGGATAGATGTGTCAGAGGTTCTGTGTGCAATGGTAGGTGAAAATCAGGGAGAATTATGCCTATTGTAAGTTTCTGCATCCTCAGCAACTTTGGGTTTAGTTGATAAGCTAGGGTGTCAACCCCTTGTATCCAATACCTAGGGGGAAATTTACCGCAAATCTTGCTTTAGGAGTTGACATCACTCCTATGTTTGTTGAAAGTCTAGAATTCATTAAAGGACAGAAACAAAATTGAATGTAAGCCAGATAATGGTGGGGAGGAGAAGATGGCGGCGCGATGCAGTGCTGCTCCAAAATGATATCGTATTTGTTAAGTAAGTACCGTGCACAATCCTGATTTGATGGAGACAGACGTGAGAAGCACAGAGGGACATCTGGAGAAACTTCTGAAATGTCCGCTTCGCTGCCACTGCTACTGTGCGATCGAGAATCTCCGGAGGGGAAGGCCCTAAATCCTCAGCTTTGCCTATTGCCTATTGCCAGGGCCGGAGTCGAAGCGCTCGGCAGAGATGGTGCTTGGTGCTCAGTGTTGGAGGCTCAAGGTTTTTCGACGGACTCAAGAGTCGGCTGTGATCAGGTGCTTCCAGGGTGCTGCATCGGCAAGTTTGCGGTGCTGGGGGTTCATAGCAGGAAGAGAGTTTTACTTCCTTCTACCGTCTGCGTGAGATGATGGGACTTCCGAAAGACTGAGACTTTTTTTTTACTGCGCCCACGGTCTTTTCATTATCAAATTACGGTACTGCTTTGCACTGTTGTAACTATATGTTATAATTAGGAGGTTTTTGTCAGTTTTTTCAGTCTTGGTTTGTCTTGTGTTTCTGTGATATCATTCTGGAGGAACATTGTATCATTTCTTAATGCATGCATTGCAAAATGACAATAAAAGAGGACTGCTGTCACACAGCTCCCTCAAAGGCTGTCCCACCTATGGTGCTGAAACAACCAACAAGACCCCCTTCAGACTGGCGGGTGCATATTGAACTAATCCAGTCAGGTGTCCCTGGCTCAGTACCTCCTTATCGGGGCCAGGCCACCTGAGTTCCCAGTAAATCCCAGTCTGCAGTCATGGACCAAAGTACCGTGATTCTCTTGTCTATGGTATGTCGAGAGGTGTCATCAGACTCCCAATCTCCACAGAGGGATAAACCATAGTCTGATTCATGCAACCAGATTTGTAGGGTCATTGTTGTCACCTTGCATTTGGTGATTGATACTGCCCTATATAGAGAGAGGGAGTAGATCACTGGCCTCCTCTGTAGTCAGAAACCACATCTCATAACTAAGTTAACCATAAGGGACCCTCTAGTCTTTTGTTTAACTTCTTCTCACATGGCCCTTTATTCCTGGGTTGTACACCACTTGGTTGTTCTTTGTCATGAATTCATCCCATGATTGCAAGCTCAGTACTGCAGATATTCATCAGTTGAGTGTGAACTATTGGGTTCTCACCTGGGGGGGGGGACTCCACTCATCCCTCAGTGGGAGACCCTCTGAACCACTACCACACCAAGTGTTGGGGTCGTACTGTATATGAAGCTATCCCCACTGTTGGGATCCCAATCCTTGGCCATTAGTGTCCTTATCCAGACTAGATCCAGATCCCAATCCCTCAGCTGTTCTCAATCCTTCTACCTTGCTTTAATTAGCTAATAGATTATGGAGGTCTGCTGCATTTCAGGCTGACCTAAATAACTTAGTTGAAGTGATATTTTGAAGATTCTGGGTTACCACTTCCACAGTGAGGATGGCCACTCATCGCTCTACTGCCTGACCTGAGTCATGTTCCTTTTTAGGTGCATTGTAAAAACCACACCTTTTTGCTCCCTTTTCATTTGACAAACCTCGCCCAATATAACAGTCTGACTACCATACTCAGGAAGTTGCCACTACCACTTTCTGTCTCACTCTCCAAAATGTGGGAGATCAACACACAGACAATGTGTTAGCTACCACTCCAAAGCCATGGGTGTTGCCCGCCCACCTCAGCACTTCTGAACTCTATCCTGCTCACAATTATGTTCTTTGGGTTGCCAAACACTGTGTTGAATCTTGCCAACTATATCACTAGTGTCATAAATTTTTTTTTTTTTTTTTTTTTTTAAAAAGCTTTCTTTGTTCTTTTCTGATTCAGCAGCAAAGCCTATCAATAAACAAATGAGGTATGCATGAGTTTAAGGTTATAAAAATTACTTTGAGTGTTTTATATCCTCCCTCTATCTATTATCCATTTACTTGGGGTACCAGGCTGTACCTTCTTACCACTGGGACCTTTCGAAATAGATGCAACTTAAAGACAGAAAGAGCATTTTTGCAGTTTAAAAAATGTTTTCATTGTTATCAGGCAGTTTGTTCATACAGTTTGTAAATTTTCTAAAGCAAGCATATAGCTGGACGGTGGGGACTGAGCGAAGAAAGGAAAATGCAAGTGTACACACAGCACAGAACAAGACAGAACAAGTATTCAACATCCAACCTGGCCAAGCTACTTTTTTTCTGATCCATTTACCTTCAAGGCTACATACTAGTACGTATGTATCTCAAACCATTCCCACATTCCAACCGATACTATATAGTTTTATAAAATTAATAACTTAAAAGGAAATAACCTGTTAAAATTTGCATGATTGATTGCCAGCTGAATAAAGTCACAATTTGATAGGGATAGATTTGTCAGAGGTCCTATATTAATGGAAGGATGAAGCCAGAAAGATTCCCAGAAACTATGTATAATAATTTCTTGCATTTTGAGCAACTTTGGGTTCTGGTTGATAAGCTAGATTCTCAGTTGCAGATATCTAAATTCCTGAGGGTAAATTAACAGATCTATAATCTAATTTACAACACATCCCAAAACTCTAAATATTTGTCACCTTGAGAACTGTTTGACCTGCTGAGTTCCTCCAGAATTTTGTGTTACTCTGGATTTCCAAAGTCTCATGTTGGCGATGCAATATTGTCTTTTTGCAGATGTGTATCTTGCATTGTCTGTGGTTCACCTATGCACGTTTACATACGAGGATGAGAGGTGACCTGCTAGAGTTGTATACGATGATGAGAGGCATTGATCATGTGGATAGTCAGAGGCTTTTTCCTAGGGCTGAAATGGCTAGCACAAGAGGGCACAGGTTTAAGGTGCTTGGAAGTAGGTACAGAGGAGATGTCAGGGGTAAATTGTTTTATGCAGAGGGTGGTGAGTGCGTGGAATGGGCTGCCAGCGATGGTGGTGGAGGTGGATACGATAGGGTCTTTTAGGAGACTCCTGGATAGGTACATGGAAGTTAGAAAAATAGAGGGTTATGGGTAACCCTAGGTAATTTCTAAGGTAAGGACATGTTCGGCACAGCTTTGTGGGCCGAAGGGCCTGAATTGTACTGTAGGTTTTCTATGTTTCTATAAAAACAAAGTGCTGAAAATAGTCAGCAGGTTAGTTCTGGAAGATCTTTGACCCAAGATGTTAACTATTTTTCTCTCCACAAATGCATCACAAGGCATTGTTCAGACCACATTTGGAGTATTATGAGCAGTTTTGGGCCCCTTACCAAAGAATGGATCTGCTGGCATTGGAGAGGGTCCAGTGGATGTTCATGAGAATTATCCTGGGAAATAAAGGGTTAACATACGAAGAGTGCTTGATGGCTCTGGACCTGTGTTCACTGGAGTGTAGAAGAATGAATGGGGATCTGATTGAAACCTCCTGAGTATCAAAAGGCGTAGATAGAGTGGATGTTGAGAGAATATTTCCAATAGTGGAGGAGTCTAGGACCAGAGGACTCAGCCTCAAAATAGAAGTAAGTCCCTTCCAAACAGAGAAGAGGGGGAATTTCTTTAGCCAGAGGGTGGTGAATCTGTAGAACTCATTGCCACAGGTAGCTGTTGACACCAATTCATTAGAGGTTGATAAGTTCTTGATTAGAGAAGGGCGTCAAAGGTTACAGGGAGAAGACAGGAGAATGGGTTGAGAGGGATAATAAATTAGACTTAATTGAATCGCAGAGAAGACTGAATGGGCCGAATGGGCCGAATGGCCGAATTCTGCTCCTATGTCTTATGGTCTGAGAAGTGATGATGTTAGTTTAATTGGAAACACATTGCAAATGGTAAATACACACTTAGTTCAGGAAATACAAGCCCAGAAATCGTGAGAGAGGAGCAGTAGATGGGAGAAGCAGCATCAGAGCCAAAAGTTTACATATATGGAAAACACTTCAACAATGTCACCTTTGAACTTCAGCAAAGGCTTTCATATTTAAAATCTAAACTGTGATATGATAGGCCTACACAGACCTAAGAAATTTGCTTATGTCAGTCATATTGACTAAATTTAAAATTCTGGCTTGCCTGTTGAGGAAAAGATATGATAAATGGCCTTGGCTAGCTGTCTTTTAGTTCACTTTTGCCAATGATGTAGCCTGGCTAATGTGACCAATTCTTATTTGAAAAACGCTTGTAGAGCCACAGAACACCCAGAACAACCAATGCACAAACAAGTCACCAACCTAATCCATATTCAAAGATTCAAGATTCAAAGATTCAAAAAACTTTATTGTCATTCTAACCATACATCAGCTCTGCAGGGCAGAATGAGACAGCGTTTCTCAGGAGCAGTGCAATCATAACATAACAAATGCAACACTAAATAATAAACCTAACAATAAATAGTAAAACACAACAGCCACATGTCAGTTAAATCAGTTATACGTGTCCAGTGCAAGTTAAGTGTCCAAAGCAGAGTCAGGTGGAGCAGCTATTTAGCAGTCTGACTGCCTGTGGGAGGAAGATGTTTAGTAGCCTTGCGGTTTTAGTTTTGATGCTCCTGTAACATTTGCCTGATGGCAGAAGAACAAACAGTTCATGGAGAGGGTGTGAGGGGTTTTTAATGATGTACCATGTCTTCTGGAGGCATCGACTCTGAAAGAGGTCTTGGACAGAAGGTAGGGAGACCCCAATAACCTTCTCTGCACCCCTAACCACCCTGTGCAAGGCTTTTTTGTCGACAGCACTGCAGCTGGAGTACCAGGTTGTGATGCAAAATTATTTATGCAACATTACATTCATTGTCACACATGGAAATTTCATGGAGAACTCATCCATTTACAATGGAGTATAAAATCAGCAGGAACACAAGAACAAGTAAAAAAGGATCGAGGAGAACAACATACAATGTCTTAAAAGGTGCCACTCAAAATATTTGTCAGCCGTAGAGCTTGGAAACTCAAGAAGTTTCCCTTTCATCATAAAAACAACTCTAACTTTAACTTTATACTTTATTGTCACCAAACAATTGATACTAGAGCTTACAATCATCACAGCGATATTTGATTCTGCACTTTGCGCTCCCTGGAGTACAAATCGATGGTAAATATTAAAAATTTAAATTATAACTCATAAATAGAAAATAGAAAAGGAAAAGTAAGGTAGTGCAAAAAAACCGAGAGACAGGTCCGGATATTTGGAGGGTACGGCCCAGATCCGGGTCAGGATCCGTTCAGCAGTCTTATCACAGTTGGAAAGAAGCTGTTCCCGAATCTGGCCATACGAGTCTTCAAGCTCCTGAGTCTTCTCCAGGAGGGATGAAAAGGGTGTTGGCTGGGTGGGTGTGTCCTTGATTATCCTAGCAGCACTGCTCCGACAGCATGCGGTATAAAGTGAGTCCACGGACGGAAGATTGATTTGTGTGATGTGCTGGGCTGTGTTCACGATCTTCTGCACCTTCTTCTGGTCTTGGACAGGACAACTTCCATACCAGGTTGTGATGCACCCTAGAAGAATGCTTTCTACGGTGCATCTATAAAAATTAGTGAGGGTTTTAGAGGACAGGCCAAATTTCTTTAGTTTTCTCAGGAAGTAAAGGCACTGGTGGGCCTTCTTGGCAATGGACTCTGCTTGGTTGGACCAAGTCAGGTCATTTGTGATATTGACCCCGAGGAACTTAAAGCTTTTGACCTGTTCCACTTGCCCACCACCAATGTAAATTGGGTCGTGCGGTCTGCCACTCCTTCTGAAGTCAACAACCAATTCCTTCGTCTTGCTGACATTGAGGGATAGGTTATTGTCTTCGCACCATGCCACCAGGTTCTTAATTTCCTCTCTGTACTCAAACTCATCATTACCTGAGATACGGCCTACAATTGTGGGGGCAGCAGCAAATTTATATAACACTTCCAGTGTCATCCCAGCAGTTGTATGTACCCTTTTAGAGAAATGAGGTCTCAAATCAATGTGTGCTCACTAAGGAGGAAGCCAAGGTCGGAGTGCAGCCAGAATAATGAGCGATGGCAGTATGAATCTGAGCAGTGACTGAACACCGGTTCTCTCGGGCCCAGTAGCCTTGGCTTGTACAGAAAGAAGTCTGATGAAATAAACCTTGTACAATAGTACAGAAGTGACCATAGAAGAGGTGAAATTAATGTAGGCACTTACCTAGCAGAATAACAAGGCTTCTGGCCTTGGAACTGGAAGTCCATGCCTTGTTTCTTGCACCTCGCCCATCCAGAGCACCACTGTCAAAGCAGAGTTCACAGGATAAACCTCCTTCGGATTATTTGAGCTTATCTGTCACCCAGTTCAAATCTGTAAAGGTTCTCACAAATCTGTTCTACCCACAATCTATCTCTTCCCTCTTTTTCAGGAAACGCTTGTGCATAATCATCACCAGATCCTCAAAGGAGGTAAACAGGATTGGGATTAGGTAAGGAGGATATTGAAAATACAGAAGATTGTTGTGGGTCAGAGTAATTAACCCAAAACCCCTCATTGCTGATCCATATCTTTGAAAGAGTGAGAAGGCAATGTACCATAGTACATTGCCTTATTTAATACAGCATGAATCAGAGTTACCTCCAATTAACAAATAGGAAGACCAAACCAACTGTCTTTGGTTACCAACACAAACTTCATTCCTCAATCCTTAATTTACTTCCTCCTGATGCTCAGTGCTTCAGGCTGGAGGAGGTGTTCACAGCCTTTCCCCTGTTTGAGTATGAGGTGATCTTCTCACCCTGCATGCTCTGCACCACACCACAGATATCACCAACACTCACTGGTCTCTGTGGCTGCACCAGCACAGAATGAACCAGATGCTAGAAGAGACTACAGCTGAGTCAATAATACAGCAGAATAATTCTCCACACAGTGGCAGGATTGTGGTTGTGTTAGAGAAGTGCATAACTCAATTATAAATAATAGCCACTCTTAGGAACAAGCCAATATGAGAATGGAAGTGAGTGAAAGGTAAAAGAAAGTATATAAATAATTAATCCAGTTACAGAGAAGGTGAGACAGCCAAGGAAATGAAATTGAAGCAATTAAATAAAATCTTTAGTTTCCTAGTCCATCATAACTACGATGTCAGTAAAACTCATCTGATTTATAGTTGTTCTTCGGTGAAGAAACCTACCATCTTCTTGTTTAAGTTTAATGACAGCTGGCAGACCAACATAAGATGCATTACAGCCACCTACTGGAGTTGAAGTATGGAGCAAAGAGACAGGAAGTATATCCACAAAATTCCACCCCTACAAAAACAACACTCAAATAATATCAATGTTTTTCAGAAAGTCAGATATGCATTTATATACATTACAATGACAGCAATATCCAAACAAACTTTCCATGTTAAACTGTGTCTCTCCCAAAGATCTCAATTTAGTAATTAGATGTTTCCTTTGCACCTCATAGGAACTGCATTCAAACAATCTATGTTGCACTGTTTCAAGACAAGTACACTCCCTACCTGCGTACCATCCTGCTCTTCCCTATATGTAACATCAGGACAATCAATGTGTTCTACTCTTAACTACCTCGTTAGTTCTGGGGCAGTTAAACAAGGAAAACAATTTTTTTTCATTGCCACAATTAGTTAAAAAATCCAACAAGGAATGTGCAGCATGTCAAACTGATTAGCCAAATAAAGTCAGTGGAAAGTATTTATTAAGTACATTTTAGAAAATTTAGTTGTAACAGAAAATGTTTAAAAATTGTGGTTATGCAAATTCTAATTGAATAAGTCTAAATCTTGCAAGGTGTTAGGAGTGCAGAATGAAGTAATTTACTTACACAATCACAGGCCGCAGAGGAGCAGTCTGAAAATGAAAAAGCTGGACATTCAGTTAATGGTTGCATAACCAGAAGCTACATTTAAGTATTTTATTAAAATACAGTCAGCTCTCTCCTGAGGTGGAAATATTCACTGCAATTTGATAATAAGATGGTTTCTGGCATAAATGACCAGCATACTGGGAGGTAGAAAACTGTAGGGTTAAAAGGTGGAAATTTGCCTTGGAAGCTTTTTACTCTTTCTCAGTGGGAGACCCACATTACAGCCTCCCTGTGTCACAGAAGAAATCAATCTTGAAGAACATATCAAGGAAGGATCTCTAGCTAGTCAATGTTCAGAGTGCAATGGCTACCATTCATGCCACAGCCCACACTCACACCGGGGAGGAGTGAGCCACATGGTGAAGCATAGCCAGTGAATACACAAATTACCTTTGGATTCTCCTCAAAATTGTAAAAGAAAATTCAGTGGGGAATTTATGCATCTTTAGCTCCCACAAGCTATGATGCAATAATGGCCTGACGGTCTTTAAAGGTTGAAAAGCAAGTAAGCTCACTGAGTTGAAGTATTAACCCTATTTTTGTTTCCATCCATGATACTTAACCTGCAGAGCAACTCCTTGTTTTCTGATTTGAAGGATTGTGATGAAATATTCTCTGAATGTTGACAGGGATTTTGTTTCCTCTACTTGAGAAGGCAGATCTCTGAGTTAATGACTTAACTGAGTCATTAAGTAAAAATATTATTCATTTACGGTATGTGCATCTGGGTGGAGACTTACTAAACAGTTCTTGGTGGGGCTAAATCTATACATCACAAAGTGGATAGGACTTGCTTAAGTAATCTTCCACTTCGTAAATTGGTTTCAGGAGCCCTTGATGTTCAAATTAGAGTTACAAATGAAAATAATTGCATGAAGCATCTTTAGAAAAAAATCTCTCGTTTCATAAAAGTTAACATTTCAGTTATACAGTATTTTGAGTTAGTTTAATGCAATTTGAATTACTTTCTGAAGAAAACATGAAGGATAGCTTATACAGTTTGTTGCATTTACTGAGATGTGATCAGGGCAACATGATCTTCAGTTGAATACCGACATTCTAGTTCAATGAAAATAAGAAAAATTATTTTAAGATTCCAAATCCAAACATCCTTCAGAATCAGGTTTATTATCACTGTGTATTATAATGTTGTGAACTTTGTTATTTTGCAGCAGCAGCACAGAGCAGGAGATGCAGCGTGAAATGGACTGCTTCTCACAAGCCTGCGACAACTTTGGACTCACTAACAGCACCAAAAAGACCGAAGTTATGTACCAGCCTGCCCCAGGAAAGCCAGACCAGGAGCTGCGCATCACGGTGAAGGGCCAGAACTTCCAGGCAGTCGACAACTTCACCTACCTGGGCAGCATACTCTCTCGCGCAGTGAATATAGAAGTTGAGGTCAACAACAGTATTGCCAAAGCCAGCGCCGCCTTTGGGAGACTCCGTGAGAACGTCTGGGAGCGGAGGGGACTCAGCCTTACCACCAAGCTGAAGGTCTACTGTGCAGTGGTCCTTACCACCCTCCTTTATGCCAACGAGACCTGGACTGTCTACAGCAGACACGCCAAACAGCTCAACCACTTTCACCTGAGCTGTCTCCGCAGACTCCTCCACATCAGGTGGCAGGACAAAGACCCCGACACGGAAATCCTGGAACGAGCTGGGCTCTGCAGCGTCTACACCCTCCTGCTGAAAGCCCAAGCCTGGTGGGCTGGACATGTGGTCAGTATGCCAGACAGCCAATTGTCTAAGCAACTGCTGTATGGAGAACTGTGTCAGGGCAAGCGCTCAGTTGGGGGGGGCAGAAGAAACATTACAAGGACTGCCTCAAAGCGTCCCTCAAAGGCCTGGGTGTCGATATCAACACGTGGGAGACGCTTGCCCTCGACCGTCCAGCTTGGCGCAGCAAGATCACCACAGGAGCCCGTGCAGCTGAAGTCAGGCACGTCACCGAGGCGCAACAAAAGCGTGCTGTGCGCAAGGCCCGAGCAGCATCCACTGCCACGACAGCACCCACCCACTTGTGTCCCATATGTGGACGAGCCTTCAGGGCCCGGATTGGCCTCATCAGTCACCTCCGGACCCACAGCCACCAATCTCCCATTTGACTTTGAAGCCATGGTCATCTTCGACTACGAAGGACAAACAATAACAGCAACAGTGCAACACACAAAATTATAAATTACAATAATAAATACATTTTAAAAATATGCACACACACACACACACACACACACACACACGTAAAAGAGTTGGGTAGTGTTCATCGATTCTTTGTCCATTCAGAAATCTGATGGCAGAGGGAAGAAGCTGTTCCGAAAATATTGAGATTGTGTCTTCAGGCTCCTGTAGCTCCTCTCTGAATGTAGTCATGAGAAGAGGGCATGTCTTGGGTGGTGAGGTCCTTATTGATGGATACCACTTTTTGAAGCATTGCCTTTTGAAGATAACTCTAACTTGTCATCAGAGCTTCACCTTCTTAGCTTTCCTGGTTTGAAGAAAACCCTGCTCGATTACCAGCAGTATATAATTTGTAGCACCAGAGGTCCCAACATACTGGACCACTACTACACTATCATCTTGGATTTGTTGGTCTTCTATTAAGCATTTTGATTATTTTTTTTGTGTTAACCACAAGATTCTGTATTACCATAAGGAAACTCTCCGTTTCTGGGAAGGGGTCTCCAACTTTGAACCACTTCCTAGTTGACATCTAGTCTGCTCAGATCATGGGATGTCTTCCATGGAGGATCATGCTCTTCCAATGGTTAGTTTTTTCTTCTACAGTGATAATTTCTTCATTTTCTGACCTATGCTATCATTTAAGTTTAGTGGTGTGTACTTATCAGAATTGCATTTGCTCACATGGAGTGCTGAATCCTGTTTTCATCGATGAAAATGTATCATATGTACACACACAGTACTTCTGAAATTCCTACAAAATCTGATAAAGGAATAGTTACCCTATCTATTAACAACCAATAGAGAACAACCACTGTTATCAAAATAAACCGAGGAATTTTCCAGGGTGACTCTCAAAGCCCGCTATGGTTTTGTCTGGCTCTAAACCCACACTCTAATTTACTGAATCAGATGAAAATAGGCTATCAAGTCAGAAACAACTGAATGAATTATACCATGAAATTCCTTCTATACATGGACAATCTGAATTTATATACTCCTTCATCAGTAAAGCTAAAGCAATTAATTCAAATAACAGAACCATTTTCTAAGTATACAATTAACGGATGGATATGAAACATGCTGTATAAGTATCTGGGATATCAACAGGCAAAGAAAGTAGATCATAGTGCAATAAAGGGAAAACTTGACAGTATTTACTTCAATAATTAAGAAAATCTGTCAGAGCTCAGTTATAAAAATATAACAAAGCCAATAAACATTCTCACTCTACCCATATTAACCTATTCTTTTGACAGAATATCTTGGTCCAAATCTGATCTAGGAAATTTACAAAGTAAAATAAGAATTGAAATGAGAACTTTTAGAAAATACTATTGTACTCTTGAATACACATAGATTAACACTACATGGGACAGAAGGAGGAAGAGGAATAACAGACATAAAAAATTATACAGCAGTCAAATGAAACTTCTAAGGATATATTTTCATCAATGAAAATAGGATTCAGCACTCCATGTGAAAAAATGCAATTCTGATAAGAAGTACACACTACTAAATTTAAATGGAAGCACAGGCCAGAAAAATGATCACTGGAGAAGAAAAAACGAACTACAGGAAGAACATGACCCTCCATGGAAGACACCCCATGATCTGAGCAGACGAGATGTCGACAAGAGCGTGTCGAACACCTGGTTCAGAGTTGGAGACCTCTTCCCAGAAACAGAGGGTTTCCTTGTGGTAATACAGGACCATGTGGT
Organism: Mobula birostris; assembly: GCF_030028105.1. NCBI lineage: Eukaryota > Metazoa > Chordata > Chondrichthyes > Myliobatiformes > Myliobatidae > Mobula > Mobula birostris. The sequence goes on along the minus strand of NC_092378.1, from coordinate 43,441,393 downwards.
TAACAGAAAAAATGATCAAAAATGAATAATAAAAGACCAACAAATTCAAGACGATAGTGTAATAGTGGTCTAGAGTGTTGGGGTCTCAGGTGCTATAAGTAATAAGCTGTTGATAATGAAGCAGGGTTTTCTTCAAACAGGTTTGGTCTATGTCTCTGATTATCATTTGAAATGTGTCGGGATGGGCTGTGACTTGTCTACAGACGACATTGCGGAGTGTCGCAAGTGCTTGCTTATACTTGGCCACTGGTGGTATATAAACTGCAGTCAGGATCACAGGTAAGAACTTCTGAGGCAAATAGAGTGATTTGCATTTGATCAATGGCTGCTCCAAGTCAGGCGATCGAAGTTCGATGTAATTGCCACGTCAGTGCACCAAAAAGAAGGCTGAACCATTCTGAAAATCTTTCTGGAGTGACTGGTTTTCACTCTTTCTCAGTGGAAGACTCACATTACAGCCTCCCTGTGTCACAGAAGAAATCAATCTTGAAGAACATATCAAGGAAGGATCTCTAGCTAGTGAATGTTCAGAGTGCAATGGCTACCATTCATGCCACAGCCCACACTCACACCGGGGAGGAGTGAGCCACATGGTGAAGCATAGCCAGTGAATACACAAATCACCTTTGGATTCTCCTCAAAATTGTAAAAGAAAATCCAGTGAGGAATTTATGCATCTTTAGCTCCCACAAGCTATGATGCAATAATGGCCTGACGGTCTTTAAAGGTTGAAAAGCAAGTAAGCTCACTGAGTTGAAGTATTAACCCTATTTTTGTTTCCATCCATGATACTTAACCTGCAGAGCAACTCCTTGTTTTCTGATTTGAAGGATTGTGATGAAATATTCTCTGAATGTTGACAGGGATTTTGTTTCCTCTACTTGAGAAGGCAGATCTCTGAGTTAATGACTTAACTGAGTCATTAATTAAAAATATTATTCACTTACCCTATGTACGTCAGGGTGAAGACTTTTACTAAACAGTTCTTGGTGGGGCTAAATCTATTCATTTGAAAGTGGATAGGACTTGCTTAAGTAATCTTTCACTTTGTAAATTGGTTTCAGGAGACCTTGATGTTCAAATTAGAGTTACAAATGAAAATAATTGCATTAAGCATCTTTAAAAAAAATCTCATTTCATAAAAGTTAACATTTCAGTTATACAGTATTTTGAGTTAGTTTAATTCAATTTGAATTACTTTCTGAAGAAAACATAAAGGATAGCTTATACAGTTTGTTGCATTTACTGAAATGTGATCAGGGCAACATGATCTTCAGTTGAATACTGACATTCTAGTTCAATGAAAATAAGAAAAATTATTTTAAGATTCCAAATCCAAAGGTCCTTCAGAATCAGGTTTATTATCACTGACATACGATGTGAAATTTGTTATTGTGCAGCAGCAGTATAGCGCAATACACAAAATTATAAATATATTAATAAATACATTTTAAAAATAGGCACACACACACACACACACACACACGTAAAAGAGTCGGGTAGTGTTCATCGATTCTTTGTCCATTCAGGAATCTGATGGCAGAGGGGAGAAGCTGTTCCGAAAATATTGAGATTGTGTCTTCAGGCTCCTGTAGCTCCTCTCTGAATGTAGTCATGAGAAGAGGGCATGTCTTGGGTGGTGAGGTCCTTATTGATGGATACCACTTTTTGAAGCATTGCCTTTTGAAGATAACTCTAACTTGTCATCAGAGCTTCACCTTCTTAGCTTTCCTGGTTTGAAGAAAACCCTGCTCGATTACCAGCAGTATATAATTTGTAGCACCAGAGGTCCCAACATACTGGACCACTACTACACTATCATCTTGAACTTGTTGGTCTTTTATTTAGCATTTTTGATCATTTTTTGTGTTAACCACAAGGTCCTGTATTACCACAAGGAAACCTGTTTCTGAGAAGAGGTCTCCAACTCTGAACCACTTCCTAGTCAACATCTCGTCTGCTCAGATCATGGGGGTCTTCCATCGAGGATCATGCTTTTCCAATGGTTACTTTTTTCTTCACAATGATCATTTTCTGACCTGTACTATCATTCAAAGTTTAGTGATGTGTACTTATCAGAATTGCATATGCTTGCATGGAGTGTTAAATCCTGTTTTCATTGATGAAAATGTATTATATGTATATACCCAGTATTTGTGAAATTCCTGCAATAGCTGATGAAGCAATAATCGCCCTATGTATTAACAACCAATAAAGAACATCCACCATTATCAAAATAAACTGAGGAATTTTCCAGGGTGACTTTCTAAGCCCACTATGGTTTTGCCTAGCTCTAAACCCACACACTAATTTACTGAATCAGATGAAAATAGGCTATCAAATCAGAAATAACTGAATGAATTATACCTTCACACACCTTCTATACCTGGACAATGTGAATTTATGCACTGCTTCATCAGTAAAGCTAAAGCAACTAATTCAAATAACAGAACCATTTTCCAAGGATACAACTAACGGATGGATATGAAACATGCTGTGTAAGTATCTGGGATATCAACAGGCAAAGAAAGTAGATCATAGTGCAATAAAGGGAAAACTTTTGACGGAATTTACTTCAATAATTAAGAAAATCTCTCGGAGCTCAGTTATAAAAATATAACAAAGCCAATAAACATTTTCGCTCTACCTATATTAACCTATTCTTTCGACAGAATATCTTGGTCCAAATCTGATCTGGGAAATTTACAGAAATTTCTTTAAATTTGCCTCTTCATCTGCTTCTTCTAGATGGTGTGTGGCTGCCTGAGCCTGTTGAGCTTTCCCCTGCCCAGGCTTAACCTTACCCTTTGAACTTCTGCACTTTTTAGCTAAATGTCCCTTTTTGCTACAAGCATGGCAGACGGTGCCTTTGAATTTGCAATCATTTGCATAGTGCATCCCTCCACACCGGAAACATTCCACCCGCTTTGCCTGTTTACCAGTCTCCCTCCTGACTTGGTGCACTGCTGCTGACTGCAACCCCCCATGTCCTTTCTGGATATCCTTGACATTATTAGCAGCCGTCTCCATGCCTTGGGCAATCTCTAAGGCTTTCTTGAGAGTCAATGGTGGGGTTTCCCCTAACAGGCGGCGTTGTATGCTGTCATTAATAATGCCGCATACCAATCGATCAAGGAGCATGTCATCCAACACCGCTCCGAAATCACAATGCTCTGACAATTGCCGAAGATCGGCCACAAAATTGGTCACAGACTGACCTGGCTTCCTGAAATAGCTGTGAAACTTACACTGTTGGACTATCACAGAAGGTTTCGGATTGTAGTGGTTCCCCACGAGCTTGACCAGTTCGTCATATGGAATGTCCCCCGGTTTCTGGGGTGCGACTAAATTCCTTATTAGCTTGTAAGTCTTTGCCCCACACCCACTCAGGAGAATAGAGAGCTTCTTAGCCTCCTCAGTAATTCCATTAGCACAGAAAAAGTGTCCCAACCTTTCCTCATACTCCGGCCAGTCCTCCGTTAACTCCACAAATTCAACGATAGTCCCAAATGTGGCCATCTGAACGTGAGGCCCCTTATCGGCAATGCTGCTCCCACCCGAAACATGCCGACACGTCCACAAAATCAGTTTACCTCGTCGCCAAAAATATGTGGTAACTTCTACTTTGAAAAAGGCACACTTGACAAATTCATGCCCGAAGAAACAACTTTATCTCGAACGTCAAAACTGTTATGTATATAGAGAGGCTTTCACAACCCGTACGGCATGGCAGGGACACTATATACAAAGCACACCAGAAGTAAAAAGAACGGAAGTAGAACCCCCCATTATCCTAATTAGTATTAACTTACTTTTAATAATGCTCACATTACAATATCACAGATAAGAACTTCTGAGGCAAATAGAATGATTTGCATTTGATGGATAGCTGCTCCAAGTCAGGGGAACTAAGTTTGATGTAACTGCCACATTGGTGCACCAAAGAGAAAACTGATCGATCCTGAAAATCCTTCTGGTGTGACTGCTTGTCCAGTATATCCACAGATAGCCAAGTCTCACTATGGCAAACATTTGAGGTTTACCTCATCTGCCTCTGATACTGTAGCCTTGCCCTCAGATCATCAATTTTGTTTTCCAGCGACTACACATTCACCAACAAGATGGAGGATGGAGGAGACGTCATTCCTCTGCGTTTCGCCCTGGCGTGGATCCCCGCTCTCCTGCTGCGCTTCCGCTCACGGCAACGGCCCTTGAAGGTGCCGCACTCGACTGCTCTGCATTCTTTTGTCTATGGTGAGATCTGAAGATCACTGACATGATTTCAAAGTCTGTTGTTAAGAGGAAGATTACACGCTGCTGATTTCAGTGGAGGCAATTCAAAAGAAGTATATTTAAGAGGAAATCTAGGACAATTTTGTGCAGCCCACAAAAAGTCACCGATGATCGCTGGCACCATCTTAAAATTCATTATTACAGATAGGACAATGTTATTGGTAGTCCTTCGGATTCGAAGAAGACACTCTGAAACCCGTGCATGATGGAGTTTTAAGTGGAATAGCTGTTGCACAGGGGCAATCCCACTTTCTGGGCAGAAGAGACCTTGATCCAGTGGCAAGGACAACCGTTACGGCTGGAGACCTCTCCTGCTGCAGTGGATGACCAGGACGTCTAAGTGCCTTGTCGTGCTCTTAGCGCTCCACAAACTCCAGCAGGGCCTGCCTTCTTGACTGTTGGACCATTAATTGATCTCCTCCACTCAATCTGCCATGGCCAGACTTCACACACTGGGACAGACAGATCCCCTACCTCACCGAGGGCCGACGACCTGTCAGCTGCCCTCACCTGGTTTGGCCCGTCTGCTGAGACGGTTTACCGGGGTGTGGCCGCTGCGCGTGCTACAGCTACTTGGAGCCACAGGTGAGAGCTGAGCACCAGTTGGGGATGAAAGGTGAACGAGCTGTCCTGAAAAGAGCATGGCAGGCCCCCCCAGCAGAGGCAGTACCCCTCCCTGGACCCCCCATACAGGACAATACATAATAGCCATCAGGATATAATATTACAGGACAAACAAGCAAGAACAATCTACTCAATAGATACAGCCATTCCAAACACAAATAAGATACAGAATTGTCAGCCCCCAACCAACACATATTCCACTCTCCCCTCCTACCCCTCCTCACAGTCCCCCACCCTGCTCTCATGACTATACCACTTCCCCACATGAAACCACCACGGTGGGCTTCACAGCTCTACAGGTGAGAAGACAGCTGAGACGTCTCAACCCAAGCAAGGCTGCAGGACCGGATGGTGTCAATACCAGGGTGCTCAAAGCCTGTGCCCCTCAGCTATGTGGAGTACTTCGCCATGTATTCAACCTGAGCCTGAGGCTCCGGAGGGTTCCTGTACTGTGGAAGACGTCCTGCCTCGTCCCTGTGCTGAAGACGCCGCACCCCAGCGGCCTCAATGACTACAGACCAGTGGCATTGACCTTCCACATCATGAAGACCCTGGAGAGACTTGTTCTGGAGCTGCTCCAGCCTATGGTCAGGCCACACTTAGATCCCCTCCAGTTCACCTACCAGCCCCGACTAGGAGTTGAGGATGCCATCGTCTACCTGCCGAACCGTGTCTACGCCCACCTGGACAAGCCAGCGAGCACTGTGAGGGTCATGTTTTTTGACTTCTCCAGTGCGTTCAACACCATCCGCCCTGCTCTGCTGGGGGAGAAGCTGACAGCGATGCAGGTGGATGCTTCCCTGGTATCATGGATTCTTGATTACCTGACTGGCAGACCACAGTACGTGTGCTTGCAACACTGTGTGTCCAACAGAGTGATCAGCAGCACTGGGGCTCCACAGGGGACTGTCTTGTCTCCCTTTCTCTTCACCATTTACACCTCGGACTTCAACTACTGCACAGAGGCTTGTCATCTTCAGAAATTTTCTGATGACTCTGCCATAGTTGGATGCATCAGCAAGGGAGATGAGGCTGAGTACAGGGCTACGGTAGGAAACTTTGTCACATGGTGTGAGCAGAATTATCTGCAGCTTAATGTGAAAAAGACTAGGGAGCTGGTGGTAGACCTGAGGAGAGCTGAGGTACTGGTGACCCCTGTTTCCATCCAGGGGGTCAGTGTGGACATGATGGAGGATTACAAATACCTGGGGATACGAATTGACAATAAACTGGACTGGTCAAAGAACACTGAGGTTGACTACAAGAAGGGCCAGAGCCGTCTCTATTTCCTGAGGAGACTGAGGTCCTTTAACATCTGCTGGATGATGCTGAGGATGTTCTACGAGTCTGTGGTGGCCAGTGCAATCATGTTTGCTGTTGTGTGCTGGGGCAGCAGGCTGAGGGTGGCAGACACCAACAGAATCAACAAACTCATTCGTAAGGCCAGTGATGTTGTAGGGATGGAACTGGACTCTCTCACGGTGGTGTCTGAAAAGAGGATGCTGTCTAAGTTGCATGCCATCTTGGTCAATGTCTCCCATCCACTACATAATGTACTGGGTAGGCACAGGAGTACATTCAGCCAGAGACTCATTCCCCCGAGATGCAGCACAGAGTGTCATAGGACGTCATTCCTGCCTGTGGCCATCAAACTTTACAACTCCTCCCTTGGAGGGTCAGACACCCTGAGCCGATAGGCTGATCCTGGACTTATTTCATAATTTACTGGCATAATTTACATATTACTATTTAACTATTTATGGTTCTATTACTATTTATTATTTATGGTGCAACTGTAACGAAAACCAGTTTGCCCCAGGATTAATAAAGTATGACTATGACTATGACTATGAAGTGAAAAACACCAGAAATATGCTGAATTAAAAAGAGGAAATTGAAAAACTATGGAACATGAACAGGGTACACATTGTCCCAATGGTAATATCCACAACTGGTATTATCCCAAAGTCACTACACAATATCATTAAACAATTAGGGCTATGCAGCAATATTTATGCAAATCTCCAGAAAGCCACAATACGGTTGTGTGAGATGTACACTCTGAGGAGTTTGAAACTACTTGCAGTTTCCACTGCTGTGTCACCGATGTAAAGGGGGGTGTGAGGGCTGTGAGTTCTCCTGAAGTCGATAACCATCTCCTTTGCCTTGTTGACATCAAGGAGTTGGTTATTTGAAGGTACTAGGCCTCGAGCTCTTCCTCTGGCTCATTGTAGTTGATGATAAGCCCCACCACTGAGCAGTCAATAGCAAACTTGACAGTGTGATTACATAGAACAGTACAGCACAGTACAGGCCCTTCAGCCCACAATGTTGTGCCGACCCTTAAACCCAACCTCCCATATAACCCCCCACCTTAAATTCCTCCATATACCTGTCTAGCAGTCTCTTAAATTTCACTAGTGTATCTGCCTCCACCACTGACTCAGGCAGTGTATTCCATGCACCAACCACTCTGAGTAAAAAACCTTTCTCTAATATCCCCCTTGAACTTCCCACCCCTTACCTTAAAGCCATGACCTCTTGTACTGAGCAGTGGTGCCCTGGCGAAGAGGCGCTGGCTGTCCACTCTTACCCAAGTGTTTGGCCACACAGTCACGTGTGAGCAGAGTAGGTAGCAAATGGCTCAGCGCACAGCCCTGGTGTGTGGGGTGGGGGCACCCGTTTTGAGATTGATGGAGAGCGAGGAGTGGTTGTGCATCCTGACCATCTGAAGTCTACATATTATGAAGATCAAACATCGTTGGTATTCTGAGGGACATTGTAAATGAATCACTGAAATTATACATGCAGGTAAAGCAAGAGTTAGAAAGCCAGATTGTATGTTAGTCTTTATTGCAGAAGGGTTTGAAAATGATAATAAGGTCTCCAAGTACATTTGGCTCAGGTAAAACTGTATCAAGAATATTGTGTTCAGGTCTAGCATGAACTAACAGAAGAAGTGGCCTGCTAGGGATGACAGGAGAAAGAAGAGATTTTATAAAATTTGTCAATAAAGCTTACAAATTTGTCATATATTGCAATTGGCAAGAGGCTGTGTCATGGAACTCTGCATAAAGGGGATAATGAAATGGATAAAGGAAAGACAGAATATGAAGATAAACCGACAAGATACATAAAACTGCACCGCACAGTAAGATCTTTACCAGAACGTAAAAAGGAAAACACAAGCCAGACAAATATGAGTCACTTTACAGACAGTAATGAAAGAATTTATAATTGAGAATAAGGAACTAACAGAGAAATTAAACAAACAGTGGAAGTCTTCATGGAAAATGATATAACTCTGCCAATTTATTATTAATTTAAATTAAATTTTGAAACTCTAGAGAGATGCTCTTGGCTATAGCAAGCCATTATGGGTACAGCTATTTGAAGAACATATTAAGTCAGCTTCCTCCACTACAAGGAAACAATGCTTTAAAGAAATAATAGGTGCAGTCTGTTCTTCAGTTCCTCTGAGGAACTGTTGCATGTTTTCCATTCTCTCGGCAGCTTCTCTTTCTTACTTCTGGTTTTTCCCTGGCTCTGTCACTTTGAACTTAATATGAATGACCAGATGTCTGAATTACAATTCATATTTCATGCATGCCCTGTTCTTCCTTCTTGCAAATTGACATATCAAAATTTCTCACTCAGACCGAGTTTTTCTTTATGAACACTGTTATGTTTGCTCTTAATATAGACAAATTTAGCATGGGTAAATACTATAACATTTTATTACTGAGTTACTGTTAAACACTGAGTGTGTGCGACCAGGTCACCATTGAATCTTTCAGTTCCGGGTGAACCGCTCGCATTGCCCACTGGGAACTGGAGTTCTTTATTATGCAGACATAATGACACATCTTTCCCCTTTAAAGAAAACCAAACATAATGCTATGTCCTCCTAAACCTGCAAAGAACAATAATCCTTTTCAACAAAGGTATCTATGTGAAAAATGGTCTCATGCTTTCCTGGTGTATAGGAGTAATAAGTTCTTCTCTGGCTTCCAGCTGAGCACAGGTACTGTATCAATTTTAACTGATGTTTTGAAGACAAACTCTGCCATCTTCATCAGGGATGATGCCTGGGCACATGTAACCTGGTGATATTTATACCCGCGCCATCCATTTCTCTTCATTGGTTAGTCCTCATCCAATCAGGATTCCGTTGTCCCATCTTGTTTACAATTGAATACCAACCAATGGCTTTTGGAACTGCCTGGTGAAGGAAGCCATTGAAATAAAACTAGAGGAAAAGAATTTTAATAGAGATAAAAGTCTTGCTCTAAGTGAGAACTGGAATTTGATTGTAAACAAGGTGGAAAGCTGATTGAATGAATACCAACCAATCAGGAGGGACAGACAACGGGGGTGTAAATACCACCAGACTACACATGCCCAGGCATCATCCCTGATGAAGATGGCAAAGTTTGTCATTGAAATCAATACCTGTACCTGACTGGAAGCCTGAGAAGAGTTTATTCTTCAAAAATATCTCCACTGCCAGCCCACCAACTGGAGAATGTCATGGTTAAGGGTCGAAACTCTCGGTGAAGGTTGGGAACCACCTGATGACATCTGCTCCTGGCTGAAGGCTACGGTTACCTTATAAGGTATCTGGAGAATGCTCCCTAACAGGTGTATGTAACAAGTAATCTCTGGTTTGTACCAACGGCTTCCAGGAAAGACTGGATGGCAACTGAGGAAGGTCAGTGACGCTGGAGAGACAGCTGACCTCCAGGAAAGACTGGCATGGGCTCACAAGGCTAGCAACCTTGTGGGCAGCGCTCGCAAGAGGGCACCACTCAAGCTACGACTGAACACGAAGAGCAATACCCCCCGAGTCTCCCGAGAGGGGGGGAGGATGAGAGACTCAGCAGGATTGTCATACCGGCAACCACCAGGATAGGAAACATGACTACGAGGAAGCTAAAGCAAACAACACTGACCGGAGAGGAATTCACAGTAAGATGTCACTGCGGGAAAGTCTGCAAAAACATCAGAGGGCTCAAGATACACCAGAGCAGGTCTAGATGTGGATCGATGGTGACCCAAGTGCAGCACACGGACTTAGTGTCCGGTGAGACGAAAGAAAATTCCAGCCAGGAAGCAACCCACAGAGCTGAAGATCTCTCCACACTTGAGTTGCCTCAACACCAAACAACAGACCTAGTGAGTTCCTCTTCGGCTACCCCAATCCATTCGTCAAGAAAAGACAGGATCAAATGGCCTAGGTCGTCAGACCACGTCGCCTGGATGCAGTTCGATGATGATCTAGACGGCATCCTGGAAGTTGCCTTAGCAGGTCCAGTACACAGAAAGTTCGACTCACTCACAGCCATAGCGTACAATCTAGCTAAGGAACGGTTTGGCCAAATAGAGCGGAAAAGCCAGCTGGAGTTACCGTGGCAACCAAATAGGAGGGAAACAGAGATTCGTCGCTTGAGAGGCGAATTAAAGGCGTTCAACAAGAGGTTTAAAACCAGCTCACCGGCCGAAAAAGAAGGTATCAAGGACTTAACCAGTATGCTGCAGGAAAAGCTGTGCAAACTCCGGAGGGCGGAACATCTGCAACAGCAAAGAAGGAAGAAAGAGAAAAGGCGAGCGCAGTTTGTGAGAGATCCATTCAGCTTCACCAGGACTCTTCTCGGCCAACAAAGATCTGGTGTACTATCCAGCTCGAAGCCAGAGGCAGAGGAGTTCCTGCGGGAGGCACACAGCGACCCACGGAGGGGTCAGGGACTAGGAACCAATCAGGCTGTGCGTAGACCGGGAAATCCATCAATTGAGCTGAATGTGAAGGAGCCTACATGGCAGGAAATCCAGGACATCATCCGGAAAGCTAAAGCATCAGCTGCCCCAGGCCCAAGCGGCATACCTTATAAAGTGTATAAGAAATGCCCGAAACTTCTTCAGAGGCTGTGGAGTGTCTTGAGAAAGATCTGGGCCAAAGGTACTATTCCATCAAGTTGGAAATTGGCAGAGGGATGCTTTATTCCAAAGGAAGAGGTTTCTTCCACAATTGCCCAGTTTAGGACAATTTCTCTCCCGGATGTGGAATGTAAGATTTTCCTTTCTGTGCTCCCAAGAAGGCTGACTTCTTACATGACGCAGAACCGCTATATCAACACATCCATCCAGAAAGGCGGTATTCCAGGCTTTTCGGGGTGTCTGGAGCACACCTCAATGATTAGCCATTTGATCCATGAGGCCAAGCAGAAAAAAGGCGACCTAACAGTTGTCTGGTTAGACCTCGCGAACGCCTACGGGTCTATTCCACATGACCTCATCCCAGAAGGACTCGACCACTACTACATTCCATTGGCTATTCGAGACATGATCACCAGCTACCTAGGAGGATTCAGACTCAGATTTACAACAGCCCATTTCACAACTAGTTGGCAGGACCTCCAGAAGGGGATTCCAACAGGGTGCACCATCTCCCCTATCCTATTTATTATGGGAATGAACCTCCTATTATCAGCAGCAGAACATGTAACCCGTGGTCCGACGCTGGAGTCAGGCATTGTTCAGCCGGCTATACAAGGGTTCATGGACGACATTACCATAGCAACTGTGTCACATGTCCAAGCAAGATGGGTATGGGAAACCCTGGACAATGTAGACACTTGGGCGAGGATGTCCTTCAAGGCCAAGAAGTCCAGGTGCATGGTGATCAGAAGGGGCAAAGTTACTAGCAAGTTTAGCCTCCAGGTTCAGGGTATGGTCATCCCTTCCATCGAAGATAACCCGATAAAATGCTTGGGGAAGTGGTTTAATGTGTCACTGACAGATGGGGCCAATGTCACCAATGCTGTGAAGCAGACAGAAGAATGACTGAAGAAGATTGACAAATCCGGACTTCCCGGTAAATTCAAGACCTGACTGTACCAATACGGCATTCTGCCCAGGCTTCTCTGGCTCTTCACACTTTATGAGTTCCCCATGACTGTCATAGAGGGCATCGAGAGGAAAACCAACAAGCACTTGCGGAGATGGTTGGGAGTTCCCCCAAGCTTCTCTTCAGTGGGCCTCTATATTCGATCTGGGCAACTGCAGCTTCCCCTGTCATCTGTTGTGGAGGAATTCAAGGTGGCAAAATGCTGAGCATTATTAAGCTTGAGAGATTCTAATGACGTCTTGGTAAAGCAAGCAGGCGTTACAACCAGATCTGGGCGTAAGTGGGCAGCCAACGCAGCTGTGGAGCAGGCAGTGTGTTCTCTGAAGCTGCGAGATATCATTGGCAACCCCTGCGTCGGGCGGCAAGGCCTCAGCTCAGTTCACTTCCAGAAGTGGGGAAACACAAGCATAAGGAACAGGCGAGACATGATACAGGCAGAAGTATGGATCCGTGAGGAAGAGAAACGGATTTCAAAGGCAGTGGAACAAGGGTCCCAGGGAGCCTGGACAAAATGGGATCTGCCTAAGTGCAAGATCTCATGGGCAGAGTTATGGAGACTGGAGCCCTTCCGTATTTCCTTCCTCTTGCGATCCGTGTATGACACCCTTCCTTCACCATTACATCTGCACACCTGGGGGATGAGAGAGGACCCGAACTGTAAGCTCTGTGGTCAAAAGGAGACACTGGCTCATATACTGTCCGGGTGTAAAACAGCTCTAGCTCAAGGACGGTATAGGTGGCACCATGATAAGGTGCTTCTGGCTCTTGCTGACACACTAGAGCAGGAGAGATGCAAAAAGAGGACGGCTGGCACAGATTTGAGGAAGGCCATCACCTTCATCAAAGAGGGAGCTAGGCCTTTCGTAACCAAACAACCAAAGCCCAATCTGCTGCTAACGGCCAGCTCCTGGGAGATGAGGGTCGATGTGGGCAGGAGGTTGCAGTTCCCGGATGTGGTGCACACAACCCTATGCCCAGACATTGTACTGTGGTCAACCAAAGACAAGAAAATCATTCTGGTTGAGTTGACAGTGCCATGGGAGGAGGGATGGGAAGAGACCCACGAGAGAAAGGCCTTGAAGTACCAGCCCTTACTGCAGGAGTGTAAGGACAAGGGATGGTAGGCATGGTTGTTCCCTGTGGAGATCGGCTGCAGAGGTTTCCCAGCCAAATCAGCATGGCAGTTGTTGTCAGATCTGGGCCTGGAAGAAAGGAGCAAAAAACAAGCAGCTTGTAGGATGGGAGAAGAGGCAGAACGAGCTTCTTGTTGGATTTGGAGTAGGTGAGAGGAGGGGAGCTGGAAGCCAGAAGCAGATGGGCAGTGATTTGGCCACCACTGCCGGCCCACCAACTGGAGAGTGTTGTGGTTAAGGGTCAAAACTCTCGGTGAAGGTTGGGAACCACCTGATGACATCTGCTCCTGGCTGAAGGCTACGGTTACCTTATAAGGTAACTGGAGAATGCACCCTAACAGGTGTATGTAACAAGCAATTGTAACAAGCCATTATCAACTCCCTTAACAGTCCCTTATCAACTCAACAACTTTCAATCAGTCTCTGTGGTGGTTTAATGATCCTTCTCTGTCTGCTACATGTTTCCACAGGTGTATTGCTTGCATTTGCTGTGTTAATATTTGTGTCTTTCTGAGAACCCTGATCAACATGTTCATTTTTTACATCTGCTGGTCCCTTTGGGTGATGTGTGACAGCTATGGGTTGCAGCTTGTGGTTGTAGATCCTCACGGTTCCTTCTCAGAGGTGTCCCTTGCTCCAACTGGATCTGGTAAGAAGGTGGAGCTGCTTCCCCTTGCGTGCACCATGTGCCCGAATTGTGACCTCAGATTCACACGTTATCTCCAAGCTTCAGGACTGGTAGGTTTTTCAAAATCTTGTCGTGCAACTATTTCTGTTTCTCTTTCCCTTTCTCTCTAGCCAATTTGGTCTTGTGTGCTCTTTTTGGTGTCAACATGATTTTGTGCACTGGAAGGTTAGTGTGTATGTGTTGACCCATCAGCATTTGGGCTGGTGTAAGGCCATTGTGCAGTCACCCACTTCTGTAAATCACCACAATTTTGTGGAAATCCTCTTATCCAAATTGCATTTTCTTCACAAGGTCCTCCAGCACCTTGACCGAACTCTCTGCTAGGACATTAGATTTTGGGTGACGTGGGCTTGAAGTTATATGTTGAAACCCCCAATCATTGGCGAAGGAATCTGTTATGTACCCCCAGGGTTTGTATTTTCTGTGGACTGTCACTTTAAGATGTCGGGAGAATGAGACTGACTTTCGGACACTGTTTGGGGGGGGGGAGAGAAAGAGAGAAAGAGAAAGAGAGAGAGAGAGAGAAAAAGAGAGAGAGAGATAGAAATGGAGTTATTTGATGGACAATCGATGTTATGGTTTCTCTGCAGATTGTTTTGAATATACAAGGACACACAGACACACACAGTTAGAGTCAAGATGGATTCAGTCAATAGAAGACACCAGTGAGTCGGTCGCTGGTTTAAAGTTTCATTAGCCCAAAAGGGGTGAGTTGAGATCAATCCTGAGTATTGATAAATGGCTCTCACAAGTTTTCTGCAACTAGAACAAGTTTGCAGGAAGAGAAAAGAGGAGAGATAGGTTTGAAACAGAAGGAACCTAGTGACAAAAAGATCACTGTTTGGATTCTCTCTCTAAGTAGACCGAGAGGGTGAGTTTGTTTCCATTCAACTACGAAAGTGTGATTGTCACTTAGTTAATCCCGAGGAGTGGGTTCTCTGGTGAGGGAAAAACCTTTGTGAATACCACATGTGTGTTTACCCTTTGTCTGGGTGTGGTAGTTCACTGAAGAAAGGCACCCCTGTGGCAAATCGCTGTTGGAGTTATTTCGTATGTCATGGAACTGGATAAGTGGCTATCACGTTGTGTGTTTGGGGTAACCTTGGGGAATCTACTGGTGTGTCGACCCTTGACTGGGTAGTGGTTCCCTTGAAGAGGGTCCCCTTAGTGATAAGCTACTGTTGGTGATAATCCATAGGTGGATTCTGTTGGAGTAGCCTGTGGCCACCACTTTGAGATGTCCTGTAGCTGAATTCGGGTGTGGTACCACTTGTGTTGAAAGGATATTTGTTGAAGATCACTGTCGGTGATATTTCGTGTGTGGAGTGGAACAACTTCGGAGATAAAACCTACTACTATTATAATCTTGTATTGCTGTTGTGGAATCTGTGGAACAGACATTCACCTTTGGATTACAAACATCGCGCATTAATTAACCTGTGCACCTGAACTGAACTTTTCTTACCTGCCATCATAAGGCTGTATCAATTACCACCTAAGTTTGAAGAAGTTTGGGTTTTGTATTTACACACCTATATATGCATAAACTCTGCTAACCTGTTTGATTTATTTGGTTTCATCTTCTATCCTGATCAAAAAAGCACAACAGTGCCTTTATTTCCTGCGGAGCATCAAGAAAGCTCACCTCTGTCCCAGGATACTGACAGACTTTTACCGCTAACACGAGGAATTCTGCAGATGCTGGAAATTCAAGCAACACACATCGAAGTTGCTGGTGAATGCAGCAGGCCAGGCAGCATCTCTAGGAAGAGGTACAGTTGACGTTTCAGGCTGAGACCCTTCATCAGGACTAATTGAAAGAAGAGCTAGTAAGAGATTTGAAAGTGGGAGGCGGAGGGAGAGATCCGAAATGATAGGAGAAGACAGGAGGGGGAGGGATGGAGCCAAGAGCTGGACAGGTGATTGACAACAGGGATATGAGAGGATCATGGGACAGGAGGCCCAGGGAGAAGGAAAAGGGGGAGGGGGGGAAAAACCCAGCGTATGGGCAAGGGGTATAGTCAGAGGGATAGAGGGAGAAAAAGGAGAGAGAGAAAGAATGTGTGTATATAAATAAATAACAGATGGGGTACGAGGGGGAGGTGGGGCATTAGCGGAAGTTAGAGAAGTCAATGTTCATGCCATCAGGTTGGAGGCTACCCAGACGGAATATAAGGTGTTGTTCCTCCAACCTGAGTGTGGCTTCATCTTTACAGTAGAGGAGGCCGTGGATAGACATATCAGAATGGGAATGGGATGTGGAATTAAAATGTGTGGCCACTGGGAGATCCTGCTTTCTCAGGCAACAGAGCGTAGGTGTTCAGCTGTGCTTTTACCGCTGTACCATTGAGAGCCTACTCACCAACTGCATCTCGGTGTGGTATGGCAATTGTCCCGTATCGGACCGCAAAGCACTCCAGCGTGTGGTGAAAACTGCCCAGCAGATTATCGGCACCCAATTGCCCACCATTGAGAACATCTACCATAAACACTGCCTGGGCAGGGCGAAAAGCATTATCAAGGATGCATCTCACCCTAACCATGGACTTTTTACTCTCCTCCCATCCGGTAGGCGCTACAGGAGCCTCCGCTCCCACACCAGCAGGCTCAGGAAGAGCTTCTTCCCTGAGGCTGTGACACTGCTGAACCTCTCATCACAGCGCTAAGCAGTATTACACCCATATTGTACTGTCTCAGTACTTTTATATTTGTGTGCTGTAGCACTTACTTTTTATTTGCAGTTATTTTGTAAATAACACTATTCTTTGCATTTCTGGTCAGATGCTAACTGCATTTCATTGGCTTTGTATCTGCGCTGGGCACAATGACAATAAAGTTGAATCTAATCTAATCTAAATGTAATTTATGTTACTTTATTGCGTAGTTACTAATAAAATAGAGTTAGTAAACAGCAAAACCAGACTCCAAGTGTGTTCCATTTCTGCTGGTTCTTTAACCCATTACAGGGTATGTAACAACCCAAATTCACAGCTGGAAAATAGTGGACCACCTCACATGGAATTCCGTGAGTTGCAAGCACAGATTTCAGGAAAGTGATGATCACTTTGCTGGATGTTGATTGTAGTTTGCACCTCTGGGTAATTGGAAAAATAGTCTGTTACACAATAGTGTGACTCTTCCCATTACATTCAAACAAATCCACTCCAACTTTGGCCTCTCTGGTGTAGGGTGTGGTGTAAGCAGTTCTGCTTGCTGCTGTGTTCTGTAGTTAAGGCAAATTTCATGTGAAGCAGCGGTCTGGCTGATGTCTAGGCTCACTCTTGACCAGTACATCTCTTCACGGGTTCCACATTTACATTTTTCCTCACCAAGATAACTTTTGGAGTATTTCCTTGCATAGCGTCACTGTAATCACAAACCGGTTCCCTTTGAAGACCCTATCTTTCACTACTGACAGTGATGTCCTGAGGATGAAATGATTGGCCTCCAACCACCACAACCATTTTCCTTTGTATCAGGTATGATTCCAACCAGTGAAGGGTTTCCCCCTAATTCCCATTGACCCCATTTTAGCTGGGGCACCTTAATGTCATACTTGGTCAAATGCTGCCTTGATGTTGAGAGTTATTGCTCTCACCTCACGTCTGGTATTTAGCTCTTTTTTTGACCAAGAAGGTGATAAGGTCAGGAACTGAGTGGCCTTGACGGAACCCAGGCTGGGCATATGTAAGCAGGTTACTGCGTGATAGCACTGTGTATGACCCCTTCCATTATTTGCTGATGATTGAGAGTAGGCTGGTAGGGCGGTAATTGGCTGGGTAGGACTTGTCCTGTTTCTTGTGCATAGGACATACCTGGGCCATTTTCCACATTGCCAGGTAGATGCCAGTGTTGCAGATGTACTGGAACAGCTTGGCTAGTGACACGACAAGTCCAAATCCACTGAGTTTGCTGTTCAAGGGGTGACCTAGGTGGTGCTGCCACAGTAGATAGTTGAGGAATGAACTTAGCCAAGTAAGTACCATCCCCAGGAATCAGCTCGCCTCCTCTCTGTTTTGGGGCCTCTCCACATTTTCAATGGCTGACATCTTCCTTGGGTCAGGCTTATCTCCCTCTTCCGTTATGGTATCTCCTATGAAGATCAGTGTCTAAGCACCAAACTCACATTTCACTTTATTTAATTTCAAATTGATATTCCATGACACATCTAGCACCTGCCTCAGTCATGCATCATGTTCATCCTTGATGGACCTCCAGGCAATGATACCATCCACCATGGTCTCAACATCAGGTACGCCCTCGAAGATCATGTGGATGGCTTTATGGTAGGCTTCTGCTGTGGACAGATATGGTAGCCAAAGAAAGCGATATCTTCTCTCTGGGGTGTTAAAAGTACACAGTCTCGAACTTGCCTTGTCAAGTTTCATCTGTCAAAATCCGGAGGATGTATTGAGCTTGCAAAAGTTAACTTCTGTTTGATTCTGGGTGACTTACTTTTTTTTATTCTAGGTGACTTTTTTTTCCACTTTATTTTGTAATTATCCATGGATGACAGATTCACTTGGGCTCTGCTATCAAGCTTGAATGGAATTACTGTCTCATTCACAGTCACTGAAACAATCCATTCTGTTTTTCCAGCACCAGCAGTCTGTAGAGAATCCACAAAAACTTCCTTTATTTCCTCATGAACTGTCTGCAGCTTTCTCTTCATAGCCCCAGCTCTGCAGTACTTTGCAAAATGGATTTGGACAATTATTGCAGGACTTTACATAACCAGAACATGTCTTTGGAATATGACTACTTCCACAGTTGTTGCATTTGCTGTTTGAGCCTTCCCTTTTGTTTTACTGTTGCTTTGGAAAATGCCTTGTGCATTGACTCTCTGTTTTCACACCATGCACTGTTGTATCTGCCCTGTGCAGCTCCTTAGCTTGTGCTCATGTGGTCTCCACTGCCCTACACATACTCACAGTTTCTTCCAGCATCAAATCTTTTTCATGCAGCAATTTTTCTCTGAGCCCATTATCTGGGATTCTGTAGACTATTCTGTCTCTGACTAGTGAGTCTCTCAAATCTCCAAACTCACAGGACTTACTCAGTGTGTGAAGCTCACCTAAGTATTGGTCAAAGATAACATTTTGTATGTTTTTTCCATGTGACCAGAAACATCTCAAACTTGATGTTTTTACTTGGGACAAAATACGCCTCAAATTTTGTCATCAGAGAATCCAATGTAAAAGCTGTCTCACCAATTTGAGAGCTGTTATAGATGTTCAAAGCATCTTCGCCAATTACATGCAGAAAGATAGATGCTTTCAATTTTTCATCAGCCCCTCCCCTTTCACCAGACGCTAAACATGTATTGAATCGCTGTTTGAAGTGTTTCCGACTATCCATTAGATGACTGGTAAACTGCAAAGGTGTAGCGGGACTTAGGTTATCCATTGCAGGAACTCTTGTCCGCTCACCTGGATTTCTTGGTGAACTTGGTGACTTCTGGAACACTCACTTCTCACTGTTACTAGCATCTCTTTCTCAGTTGCACACGGTTTTCACTTACTCTGTGTTTAGACCGCATGCTGACTTCTGACCCAATGTTATATTTGTTCTTAATAAAAACAAACTTGGTGTGAGAAAAGGCGAGAACATTTTATTACTGAATTAATGTTCAGCACTGAGCGTGTGTGACCAGGTCACCATCGAGGCTTTCGGTTCCGAGTGAACTGTTTGCTTTGCCCACTAGGAACTGGAGTTCTTTATTATGCACACATAATAACACAAACACAAGTATTAAGAGCATGATTAGGCCACTCATCCCCTTTCACCTGCTCTCTCTTTCAATGAGATGAGGGCTGATCTGATTGGAACTTCATCCAGTTTCCTGTCAAACCACAAGAACCTCTCATCCTCTTGTTTACCAAGAATCTTCCTTACCAACATTCAAAGGCTCCTCTTCTGCCAGCTATTGAGGTGGTGAGTTCCAAAGATATGTTGCCCTCTGAGAAAATTCCACACACTCATCCTCCACACTCTCCCAAACCCAACTCCATCAAAGATTCTTCCACAAGAGGAATCATCGTCTTCACATCAGAATTAAAAACTGGTTTAATATCACTGGCATATATCATGAAATATGTTGTTTTGAAGTAGCAGTACATTGTAATACATAATAAAACATATAAATTACAATAAGAATCTATCTATATACTGTATATTTAAATGAGTAAAAAAGGAAGAGAATTGTGAGGTAGTGTACATGGGTTCATTGTCCATTCAGAAATTTGATGGTGATGAGAAGGAAGCTGTTTCTAAAATGTTGAGTGTATGTCTACAGGCTCCTGTTCTTCCTCTTTGATGGCAGCAATGAGAAGAGGCCATGTCCTGGGTGATGGGGGTCCTCAGTGATGGATGCCGCCATTTTGAGGCATCGCCTTTTGAAGATGTCCTCGATGCTGGGGAGGCTAGTGCCCGTGATGGAGCTGGCTGAGTTTACAACTTCCTTCAGCTTTTTCCCCATCCTGTGCAAGCCACACCCAACCACTCAATACCACTCAGGGGCGTGGATATTTCACCCGAGTCCCTTCCTACTCTTGTCAGCTCCAGCTGATGCAAATAGCTTGGCCTACATAAAACAGCCCCATTCATTCCAAGTAATAGTCTAATAAACTTTCAAAGTTCGGAGGTTCAATGTAAATTTATTGTCAGAGTATGGATATTGTATGTCACCATACACTACCCTGCGATTCATTTTCTTGTGGGCATTTAGAGTAGAAGAGACAAATACAATAGAATCAATGAAAAATTACGCACAAATACTGACAAACAACCAATGTGCATTTCTCTGAGCTGCTTCCAATACATCAACATCCTTCCTTAAATAAGGAAACCAATGTTGTAGACAGAATTCCAGATGTGATTTTGCCAATGCCACAGGTGACTGGAGCATAATTGCACTCTCTGAGCACTCAATTTCTCTGAAACATAGGATATTATACTCAGCTAATCTGGCAACATTTGTGGAAGGATAAAAAGACAGAGAAATACCATTCCCACTTTTGGTGGAGGCTGAAGGCTTGATGGAAGGAAGCCAATGTACAGTAGTCAGATTTGCAAAAGACATGAATATAGATGGAAAGGTAAGTTTGTGAGGAGGGTACAGACAGTTTAGAGAGAAATTTCATGGCTAGGTGAATGGGGGAAAGTTCAGCAGCAGGACTGTTATGTGGAAGTCCTTCATTTTCAAAGGAAGAAGAGTATTTAAATGAAGAGAAAAAGAACTGCAAAAAGTTCCAAACCGACAGGATTTGAAGGCCCTTGTGCATGAAAGATAGAAAGCAAGCACCTGAGTAGCACTGTTAATAGGAAAGGCAAATGGAATTTATTTCAGGAGAGTTGGAGTGCAAAAGTGAGGAGTTCTAACTGCAGCTCATGAGATCACATAAAGAGAATTGTCAACAACCTTGTTCTCTCTATGTAAAGAAAGATTTTATTTCATTGGAGGCTACTCAGAGAAGGTTTAATTGAATAATATGGAGGATTTATTCAATGGGAAAAGGTTTAACACATTTGGACTCTGCTCATAGGCACTTAGTAGAATAAGAGGTAATCTTACTATTTCAGCCATTCCATTTGAATATCGATCTCAAAGTTACACGGTGTGAGTTTTAACAAAGCAGTATGAAAATAATGTATTATACTCACACTGCACAAGCTGCAATGCTGCCACTGTAGATAAATCTAGAGAGAAGCTATTGTGTTCATATTGTTTATTTAACTTTTAACAGTTATACTTCCAAAAATGACAAAGGAGAGCCATAATGGATTCCATTCTTTTCCTTTTACATGAGTCTATTGAACAACAAGAGGCCCAAAATCTTGCAACAACTCCAAGAATTTAGTAACTTCCTTGCAAACATGCAGGACTGTGATCATTTGGTTCAGACTTTGCCCTTCAGCTGGTTGCATTTCACATTCATCAAAGTTATTACTAAGAACAAACGACACAAAAAAAACTTTCCTGAAGATCATCAAATCAGTCTTAATTTAGAAAACAAAAGTGAACTTTGACAAAACATGACGCAAAGTTTCAACCCAAAACAGCAATAATTTCTTTACCTCACAAAAACTACTTGACACTTTGAATTCCCGCATTTGATTTTTTTGTTGTTCCAATGCTAGCATCTGTAGTCCCTTAAGTCTCTAAGCAAAATGCTTAAAGCAAAAGGGAAAAATCATTTAAACAAAAATCATGAAAACAATAAAAGCGACAACATTAGGAATGAAATTGAGTCCTTTGATCCAAATCCCGGAGTAGGCCCAAAGCCTCGGTATTCGTCCATCACATTAGTGGGCAGAAACCACAGCAGCCTTCATAGCCTCAGCACCACAGAGAGAGGAGAGAAGATCATGGGAGAGTGAGTGATGTCTTTCCAGTTTATCTGGGCCAGCGATTAAATTGCTTAAACATCATATTGCACCTCACGCTAGAACCCAGGCCCCAACATTGCAAAAGGCATCAGGCTTAGATCACGCCAGCCACCACTCCCCCAATTTGCACTGGGCCCAGATTTTGACTCCCAGCCCGAAGCCACTCTCGGTTTCTCCAAATCGGCTTGGCACCCAGAATGATCCAACCTCTCACCCGGGCCAGTTGCATGGGCATCGGAACTCCTCTGCCTCGACTTCTCCTCTCCGAATGGCTCACTCCTTCTGCGTCGATTCTGCAACGTACCAGCATGGCTCATCCCTCCAGTTTGCTTCACCTTCACTCACCCCTTCATTGTTTGCAGCGATAATTTCCTTCAGAAAAGGTGTTTTTAGTTGAACTGCTTGCCTTTTGAACTACCAATGAACTTTTGCACGTTTGGTAGCACCATCTTAAACCAGAACTACTCAGACCACTTTATTATTTCCCCAATCCTGAGCCAAACTGTTTCCAATATCCCTGTCCTGCTGAAGGGTCTCAGTCTGAAATGTCAACTGTGCTCTTTTCCATACAAGCTGCCTGGCCTGCTAAGTTCTTCCAGCATTTTGTGTGTGTGTTGCTTGGATTTCCAGCATCTGCAGATTTTCTCTTGTTTCCAATATTTCTTACTGACTTTCTCCAGAAGTGAACTGAGTCAATCAGGTAGCCACATTGTCTTTCCCACTGTCCCACCCTTCCATGCTTCTGCAGTGAGGAAGTTGGACAATGACTTTGAAACTGTAGACCTCTGATCCACTCCCACTTGGAAAGCAAACCTGCTCCCAGGTCTGCCTTTCTTATACAGCCCTGAGCTTTGGTCTTTAATCCAACTGTGAACCAAATTCAAGTGCAACTAGTACTATGCACAACTGGGTTGGTTATGCCTCCTTTGATAGGCCAGATTCTATCAAATAAGGGAACTGGAGCAGGAGCTGGATGATCTGCGGATCATTCGGGAGAATGAGGAGATTATAGATAGTAGCTACAGGGAGGTAGTTACGCCAAAGGAGCAGAGGACAGGAAACTGAGTCACTGTCAGGCGAGGGAAGAGGAAAGGGCAGGCAGAGCAGGGTTCCCCTGTGGCCATTCCCCTCAACAACAAGTATACCACATTGGATACTGTTGGGGGGGATGACTTACCTGGGACAAGCTGCAGTAGCCGGATCTCTGGCACTGAGTCTGGCTCTGCAGTGCAGAAGGGAGGGTGGAAAAAGAGAAGAGCGGTAGTGATAGGGGACTCGATAGTTAGAGGTGCAGATAGGAGGTTCTGTGGTCGTGACAGGATGGTTTGTTGCCTCCCGGGTGCCAGGGTCAAGGATGTCTCTGATCGATTGCATGACATTCTGAAGTGGGAGGGTGATCAGCCAGATGTCGTGGTGCACATCGGTACCAATGACATAGCAAGGAAGAGTGAGGAGGTCCTGGTGACAGAGTATAGAGAGCTTGGTAGGAAGTTGAAAAGCAGGACCTCAAGGGTGGTAATCTCAGGATTGCTACCTGTGCTAGGTGCCAGTGAGGGTAGGAATAGGATCCTCTGGCGGATGAACAAGTGGCTGAGGAACTGGTGTAGGGGGCAGGGTTTCAGATTTCAGGATCATTGGGACCTCTTCTGGGGCAGGTAGAACCTGTACAAGAGAGACGGGTTACACTTGAACTACAGGGGGACCAATATCCTTTCAGGGAGGTTTGTTAGTGCTATTGGGGAGGCTTTAAACTAGATTTGCAGAGGGATGGGAACCAGAGTGCCAGAGCTGACAGTGTGGCTGGGGTGAAAATAAATGATGTTAAAAGTTCAAGCAAATCCGCTAATAGAAAGGTTGTGAGTGGTGGTAAAAATCTTCTGAGGTGTATATATTTCAATGCTGGGAGTATTGCGGGAAAGGTGGATGAGTTGCGGGCGTGGATTGACACGTGGAATTATGACATTATAGCAATTAGTGAAACTTGGTTACAGGAGGAGCAGGACTGGCAGCTTAATATTCCGGGGTTCCGATGTTTCAGATGTGATCGAGGCAGAGGAATGAAAGGTGGAGGAGTAGCATTGCTTGTTAGGGAAAATATTACAGCAGTGCTCAGGCAGGACAGATTAGAGGGCTTGTCTACTGAGTCCTTGTGGGTGGAGCTGAGAAACAGGAAAGGTATGGCCACATTAGTGGGATTGTATTACAGACCACCGAATAGTCAACAAGAATTGGAAGAGCAAATCTGCAGAGAGATAGCAGGCAATTGCAGGAAACATAAAGTTGTGGTGGTAGGGGATTTTAATTTTCCATATATTGATTGGGACTCCCATACTGTTAGGGGTCTAGATGGTTTAGAGTTTGTAAAATGTGTTCAGGAAAGTTTTCTAAATCAATATATAGAGGGACCAACTAGAGGGGATGCAATATTGGATCTCCTGTTAGGAAATGAGTTAGGACAAGTGACGGAAGTCTGTGTAGGGGAGCACTTTGGTTCCAGTGATCATAACACCATTAGTTTCAACTTGATCATGGACAAGGATAGATCTGGTCCTAGGGTTGAGGTTCTGAACTGGAAGAAGGCCAAATTTGAAGAAATGAGAAAGGATCTAAAAAGCAAGGATTGGGACAGGTTGTTCTCTGGCAAAGGTGTGATCGGTAGGTGGGAAGCCTTCAAAGGAGAAATTTTGAGAGTGCAGAGTTTGTATGTTCCTGTCAGGATTAAAGGCAAAGTGAATAGGAATAAGGAACCTTGATTCTCAAGGGATATTGCAACTCTGATAAAGAAGAAGAGGGAGTTGTATGAAATGTATAGGAAACAGGGAGTAAATAAGATGCTTGAAGAGTATAAGAAATGCAAGAAAATACTTAAGAAAGAAATCAAGGGGTCTAAAAGAAGACATGAGGTTGCCTTGGCAGTCAAAGTGAAGGATAATCCAAAGAGCTTTTACAGGTATATTAAGAGCAAAAGGATCATAAGGGATAAAATTGGTCCTCTTGAAGATCAGAGTGGTCGGCTATGTGCGGAACCAAAGGAAATTGGGGAGATCTTAAATAGGTTTTTTGCGTCTGTATTTACTAAGGAAACTGGCATGAAGTCTGTGGAGTTAAAGGAAACAAGTAGTGAGATCATGGAAACTGTACAGATTGAAAAGGAGGAGGTGTTTGCTGTCTTGAGGAATATTAAAGTGGATAAATCCCCGGTACCTGACAGGGTGTTCCCTCAGACCTTGAAGAAGACTAGTGTTGAAATTGCAGGGGCCCTGGCAGAAATATTTAAAATGTCGCTGTCTACAGGTGAGGTGTCGGAGGATTAGAGAGTGGCTCATGTTGTTCCATTGTTTAAAAAAAGATCAAAATGTAACCCGGGAAATTATAGGCCGGTGAGTTTAACGTCGGTAGTAGGTAAGTTATTGGAGGGAGTACTAAGAGACAGAATCTACAAGCATTTGGATAGACAGGGACTTATTAGGGAGAGTCAACATGGCTTTGTGCGTGGTAGGTTATGTTTGACCAATCTATTGGAGTTTTTTGAGGAGGTTACCAGGAAAGTGGATGAAGGGAAGGCAGTGGATATTGTCTACATGGACTTCAGTAAGGCCTTTTACAAGGTCCCGCATGGGAGGTTAGTTAGGAAAATTCAGTCACTAGGTATACATGGAGAGGTGGTAAATTGGATTAGACATTGGCTCAATGGTAGAAGCCAAAGAGTGGTAGTAGAGAATTGCTTCTCTGAGTGGAGGCCTGTGATTAGTGGTGTGCCACAGGGATCAGTGCTGGGTCCATTGTTATTTGTCATCTATATCAATGATCTGGATGATAATGTGGTAAATTGGATCAGCAAATTTGCTGATGATGCAAAGATTGGAGGTGTAGTACACAGTAAGGAAGGTTTTCAGAGCCTGCAGAGGGACTTGGACCAACTGGAAAAATGGGCTGAAAAATGGCAGATGGAGTTTAATACAGACAAGTGTGAGGTATTGCACGTTGGAAGGACAAACCAAGGTAGAACGTACAAGGTTAATGGTAAGGCACTGAGGAGTGCAGTAGAACAGAGGGATCTGGGAATACAGATACAAAATTCCCTAAAAGTGGAGTCACAGGTAAATAGGGTCGTAAAGAGAGCTTTTGGTACATCGGCCTTTATTAATCAAAGTATTGAGTATAAGAGCTGGAATGTTATGATGAGGTTGT
This sequence comes from Mobula birostris, assembly GCF_030028105.1. NCBI lineage: Eukaryota > Metazoa > Chordata > Chondrichthyes > Myliobatiformes > Myliobatidae > Mobula > Mobula birostris. Next base: position 43,415,172 of record NC_092378.1, on the reverse strand, counting down.
ATAAGGCATTGGTGAGGCCGAATCTAGAGTATTGTGTTCAGTTTTGGTCACCAAATTACAGGAAGGATATAAATAAGGTTGAAAGAGTGCAGAGAAGGTTTACAAGGATGTTGCCGGGACTTGAGAAACTCAGTTACAGAGAAAGGTTGAATAGGTTAGGACTTTATTCCCTGGAGCGTAGAAGAATGAGGGGAGATTTGATAGAGGTATATAAAATTATGACGGGTATAGATAGAGTGAATGCAAGCAGGCTTTTTCCACTGAGGCAAGGGGAGAAAAAAACCAGAGGACATGGGTTAAGGGTGAGGGGGGAAAAGTTTAAAGGAAACATTAGGGGGGCCTTCTTCACACAGAGAGTGGTGAGAGTATGGAATGAGCTGCCAGACGAGGTGGTAAATGCAGGTTCTTTTTTAACATTTAAGAATAAATTGGACAGATACATGGATGGGAGGTGTATGGAGGGATATGGTCCGTGTGCAGGTCGTGGGACTAGGCAGAAAATGGTTCAGCACAGCCAAGAAGGGCCAAAAGGCCTGTTTCTGTGCTGTAGTTTTTCTACAGTTTTCTAATGATGCTCTTCTCTGCCACAATCAGCTAACAGAATGTAAACAAAAGCAAGTATCTGTGGAAAGAGAATCTTAAAAGAACAGCGCTTTGTCATTTTCTCTGTTATGTCTTCGTCATCTCCATAGTAAATTGAATGTACTACTGGGATCCTTACTTGTAAGAATGAGATCATTGGTTGAAGCGCCCCTCCCTCCTACCAAATCAAATTCACCTCAAGGTCACCTGCACTCCGCGTCATCTCCAGCCTGAACTTTCACCCTTCTCCAAAAGAAACCCGTTGATGTTGAAATAAAACCAGAGAATGTGGGAAACACTTAGCAGATCACGCAGCTGACAGAGAGACCCACTTCACTTCGTTGACTTTACCACCCGACCTATTGATTTTGAGACGGGGAGGGTGCATATCCAGACAGTACGTACTCTATCCTGACTTTACATTCCCGTCATTTGGTAAAGGGCGGAGGGGAGCTTAATAAGAAATTGTTTAGTCTTAAATGAACGCACATGCGTTTCAATGTATGTTAACCGATTCCTAATTAATGTTCTGCCAGCTTGTTTGGAGTGTTTAAGCAACTCACGATGATACAGGATAGGAGGCATTGGGTGTAATAGTTACAGAATAGAGGCGCGTTGAGAGCGCTTCTGGGAGGCGTTTAAGATTTTGGCATTTCAAGGACCTGACCAAAAGTTCTCCAGTTTAATAACCCACTGTAGTTGACTTTCACTCTGAATTCACGCCGTGTTTAACATTTGATCAAGACAATGTAGTTCCGATTTTGTCTATCAGTATATGTGACTGCAAATGGTGGATTGTGCGCAATATCTGGAACGACTTTAAAACAACAACTGGTCTCAACGCTAAGCGGGTCAAGTAGCAAGGCTGTGTAGAAATAAGCCTAGTGTTAGAACAACAACCAAGCACTGAAATCGTAGGTTCTGGTATCTTCCACCTCCGCCAGCGACTGATAGTGGAAAATGGATTGGGATTCGTTCCATGAAAGATCAGAGCCAGAATGAGACAGATAAAACATAGTTCTCGAGAGAAGGTGGTATTGTTAAATCTTTCTCTCTTCTACCACTAACTATGCTGGTCCCGGGTCTCCCAATGTGTGGAATTCAATCCAGTGTTGTAAAAACGGCGTGAGCGGCCGTTTTCGTTGTTTCTACCGACTGTGCGAGCGCCGCGGGCGATGTCGGTACACACGAGTACCTTCACGAGGGACAGCGTATAAACTGAACTATCACCTGGAGCTGTAGGCGTGTGTTCCGCTGGCCTGAGCGCTGGGTCGGTGAGTACTGAGCCTTTGACTGTCCCTTTCATTCCCTCGCCTCTTCTCCCCGTGAGTGTCGGATGTTGTGCGCAGAAACAAGGAAGCGCCTCTCGGCATAGCTCACCTCTCCTCCCCGTTCAGTCACTACAACTTTATCACCTCAGTCAGCCTAGTGCCCTGATATTCGACCTGTATGCTGACCAGAAAATCCCGAAAAGAGGACTGAGCCTTTACTGAGTCGAGCATTTGGTTGCTTGCGACAGAAAGTGAGGCCATTTCGCCCAGCGAAACCATACTGGCTCATGGAGCAAATCGGTTCCTTTTCTGTAATTTTTTTCCTGCAGCTTCCTTTCCACATTCTCATCGATTCTGCCACTCGCCCTACGCTCAGTGCAATTCATCGTGGTCAGCTAAACTACCGACCCGCAGATCTTAGCGAAGTGGGAGAAACCCCACGTGGAGAGAAAGAAGAGAGCGCAAATTTCGGAGAGACAACACCCGTGGAGGAGCTGAGGCTCTTCTCTAGCAGACGGAAGCGCCTCTTAAACAAGGCAAACATCGCTAGGACTAGAGCCAGTGATAGAGGTGAGTGTCAAGGAGGTAGCTTTTTAACAGAGTTGGAACAATGTCTTCTATGCATTACATTAAATTATGAATCCAGAGACGAGGATTAAGTTTCGATAGGTTATTCTGCAGTTCTCGCTGCCATATTGCAATTTTGACTACCAAGGAATTCTCCTTGAATTTCTGTGGAACAGTTCCTTAATTTCTGAGTGTCCACATGAAACCTTTTAAACAAAACCCATCAAGGTTTCTCTCTTTATCTCCCTCATACTCGATGTATTTCAAAAGACATGTTCCATATCTGGGCTAAGTCTCAGGTCACCAAATTGTATTCATGTGCATTTAAAAAAAAATTCACAATTACAACTTGCGTGTCTTTACCCCCACCCATTGCTGTCCCTCTACCACACACCAGTGTCACCTTATCACCCTGTCGAATGCTCCAGTACTTTTGATTTGACATGTTGCTCGTCTAGAGTCGAGAATTGATTCAATTTAAAATAGGGAGGTCCAAAGTTACCCGTGACTCTAAAATATTCCTAAGCAAACACGAGGAATTCTGCAAATGCTGGAAATTCAAGGAACACACATCAAAGTTGCTGGTGGACGCAGCAGGCTAGGCAGCATCTCTAGAAAGAGGTACAGTCGACGTTTCGGGCCGAGACCCTTCGTCAGGACGGATCATTCCCAAACAAATTATTTTCTCTTTTCTCGGCTGAGGTGGAACTAGATTTTTAGCCCCAGACTGCTCATGTAACCTCCTGCTAAACTGAGGCTGCACTGAATATCTATGTTAGCGCTGCGAAGGTTCACCTAAGATGCAGAGTAGAAATCTGAGCCAAGTTAAGCCGTGATTTCGGTGAAGCAGAATTTTAATATTGTCGTCAAGCACACATCAAATGAAAAGAATGGAAAATGCCGGCAAATCTTTCAAATGAAATTTAAGTGCTAGTGTAAATCAAAGGGGAAAATTAAGCTGAATCATAACATCAAAAAAAATGAGAGCGTATTGGAAAAACAGGCAGACTTCGGGTGATTGAAAACAAACATCAACATTAGCTATCAATGTTGTACATGATACTAGGACACTAGGCAATCCTGACGACGCCTGAGGGAATTTGGGTTTCTCTGCTCTCCAAAAGGACGTTAGTAATAAGATCACACTCTAAATCATACCAACATAAACATCACTAACATAAGAATCAGTAGAGTAATCCATGCCCCAGGGTAACAATGGCTTTGGCGAAGACATTAATCACCAAGACAACATGACAGCTGTGTATCCCAGTGGGTGATGGGTATTTCGCTGCTGCTTTGCAACATTAGCAAAAACTTTATTAATAAATAAGCTGTACATGGAAACTATTGCAATTTGAGATATTGGTTCAAAATTATGTCTGACGAAAGTGAAGGAGGAAGAAGGAAATAACGAATTGAATGATGATCAAGAGCAGAGTGATCCGTAGGAGGAAGAGTTGGGCAATTGTAAAATATAGAACCTGGCCTCAAGCCTGCTCTACACCATAAATGATTACTTCTTTTTCCCCTTTGCCTTACCCAACCTTGCTTATCTTCATTGTCCATAGGTTAATGAGCTTATCTCTGAACATAAAAATGCTGGAGGTTTATTGTTTGGAGAATTTGGAAGAATTACAGCTTCTGAGTAAAAACATGTATTCTGGATATTGCATCCTCGTTTTTGTAATCTTGTACTTTCCAGTCAGAGAACATAATCCACATGTATCAGCTTTGTTATTCACTCACAGAAACTTTATTTCTGTTTTTGTCAGGCTACTAACAATTCTGCTGCCTCTAAGTTCTAGAGAGGATTGCCTTAACCTTATTCATCATGTGTCCATGAATCATATTCCCCACATATTGAAAGAATTCTTGCACTTTGGACAATTTACACCACCACCTTCTCCCTCCTCCTCCCTCCCCCCCCCCCCCCATCACCTTGAGACATAAAAATTGAAACCATTTAAATCTGGTCTTATCAAAGCTCTGTTCTATCATTTATCCACTTTTAACTCTTTTCACTTTATTTTTTTTAATGTAAGAGACTCTGCTGATGCTGAAAGTCCAGAGCAACGCGCACAAAATGCTGGAAGAGCTCAGCAGGTCAGGCGGCATCTATGGAAATTAGTAAATAGTTGATGGTTTGGGCTGAGACCCTTCATCATTTTATATACTACCACCTACACCTACAAATTTTGTTTCATGATCCTCTGTATATCAGCTTTTCCTAATTTCTCACCTTCTAAACAATTGGAGTTAGAGGAGATAAGTTGGGGCTAACCTCATAGTTGCCCCATATTACTCTATCTGCCCCTCATCCACTCACTTTACTTGTCCGAGCCTCTCTGCAGATACTTTACAGCCTCGCAGCTTGCCTTTCTGCTCTGTTTTATTATCAGCAAGTTAATTGCAGGGGTGGACGGGAAATCACGGAAGAACTGTTCAATCCATGCCATCATCAGGGCACATTTTAATCATCATCATCATCAGTTTGAGCTTTGACTGCCATGGCCCACACGCTCCTGTTTCAGGTCAAGTGGGTCAATTCATTGGTATTCATTTCCAGTTCTCTGGCTGCTGTCTCCATCACCATTTGTCATTGTTTTCCTCTTGCTTTCTTCCCTTCAATCTTTCCCATAATTACCATGCATTCTAACTCTTTCCTAATCACATGTCCAATGAAGTTACACTGCTGTTTCATGATCTCATACATTATTTCTCTTTTTGTGTTTGTTCTGTTCATGACGTCCTCATTAGATATTCGTTTTGTCCATGATGTTCTTTGCATCCTCTTCAAAAACCACATCTCTGCTTCAATTCGTTTCCTCATGTTACTAGATATTGTCCAACATTCTGAGCCATATAATATAACTGGATAAATGTAACATTTCAGTACTCTGAAGTGGGTTGTCATTGCCTAGTTTAGTATTGGTCAGTATATTCTTCATTCTTGTAAAGGTGTCTTTTTTCAAGTTTTAATAGAGATCAGAATTTAGCGGCAATAATTAGGCAAAGCTTGGGAACGAAATGTGTTAATATTGTGAAGACCTGTGACACCAATTCATGAGTCTGAAGATCTGAGAAAGAGAAGATCTTTTGACATTATGAGAAAGTTAATTGTAATCACCCCATGAACTCCCCTCCCCACCAGGTTAGCAGAGATCCATGCAAATTACAATCCAGATAATTAAAATGTTACTATAAAATTAAGTTATAACATAGTATAACTTATAATTTAAGATAAAAGGTTTCAATTTCTTAGCAAAAGTTTTCTAAGGATTCCGTGTTTATTTCTCTTATATTAGCATATTATTGGTATTTATCGGCATAGACTGCTGAATGGATCCTGACCCAGATCTGGGCCGTACCGTCCAAATATCCGGACCTGCCTCGGTTTTTTTGCACTACCTTACTTTCTCTCTTCTATTTTCTATTTATGATTTATAATTTAAATTATTAATATTTACTATCGATTTGTACTCCAGGAGTGCAAAGCACAGAATCGAATATCGCTATGATGATTGTATGCTCTAGTATCAATTGTTTGGTGACAATAAAGTAGTAGTGGAATAATCTCAGTTTAGTCAGTGATACGTTACGCACAAACAACTGCACCATTTTTTTGCAGCAATTTATACAAATATATGAATTGGGAGCAGAAATAGGCTATTCATGTTTTCTGTTTGGCTGCATCATATAATGAGATCATGATTGATCTGACTGTAAACTTGCTCTACATTCCAGCCATCTTGGGATTAATTTGCTTGCTTATCAAGAATCCATCTTCTGCTGTAAAAAAGAAAAAATGTCAAAGTTTGTGTCTACTGCTGTTAGAGAAATGGGGTTCTGAATGCACTCAATTCTGAGAGAAAAACAATTTCTTCAACTGTCTGTAATGGGAAACCCCGTATTTTTAAATAGGAACCCAAAGTCCTATATACCTCGGAGGAAACAAATTCTCTACATTTATCCTGCCAAGATTCCTCAGTACCTTGTATGTATCAATCCAATCACCTTTTACTCTTAACAATTTTAACACCACATTTAGCCTCTTGATTTATGCTATTCAGAAAAATAGTAAGAAACTGAGGCCTGACACTGATATGTATTTTACACCTGTTGTTACATCTTGCCAAAAATATTATTTATGCATTCTCTCAGATTTCTGTTGCCCAGCCAATCTTCCATCCAAACTGATGTGCTATTTCAGAGACAACACACTTTACAATTGAGAGCCAAAATAATGTCACTGGGCAGGGAGAGTTAATCAGATTGTTTGGGAAAATAATATCATTTTCTCTGTTTTCTCAAAAAATTGGGAAGTTTCTTTTCCATAGGGTATTAGATAATGTAGAGTTTTTTTTTAAATTGACAATTCTGCGTTCCTTTGGGATCACTCTCTATGTGACTCCCTTATCCTCTCATCCCTCCCCACTGATCTCACTCCTGGCACTTTCCCTGGAAGAAGGACCAGTACCATATCTTCCCCTACACCTCCTTCCTCACCACCATTTATGGCCCCAAACAATCCTTCCAGGTAAGGTGCTCCCGCTGTAGTCTTCTCTACATTGGTGAGACCTGACATAGACTGGGGACCACCTCGGCGAAAAAATTTGCTTCATCTGCCACCCCTTTCAATTCAACTTCCCATTCCTGTATGTCAGTACATGGCCTTTCTACTTCCAGAATGAGTCCACACTCAGGTTAGGAGCAACATCTCATATTTCATCTAGGTAGCCTCCAACCTGATGATGTGAACATTGATTTCTCTAACTCTCAGTAATTATCCTCTCCTCTCCCCCATTCTGTTTTTCCATTACCCGTTCTGGTTCCTCTGTCACCCCTTCTCCTCCTCCATATCTGCCCATAACCTTACCCTGGTGCCCCTCCTTTCCTTTCTTCCGTGGCCGACTGTTCTCTTCTATCCTCCTTCAATCCTTCACCTCTTCTACCTTTCATCTCCCAGCTTCCCACTTGATTCCCCATCTTCCCCTTCACCTCCTTTCACTTATCACCTGCCAGCACGTACTCTTACCCCTCCTCCCACCTCTTTTTTCCCCCTTTCTTTCTGGCCTTGATGAAGAGTCTCAGCCTGAAATGTCGACTGTTTATTCTCCTCTATAGATGCTGTCTGGCTTGCTGAGTTCCTCCAGCACATTGTGTAAGGTGCTCTGAATTTCCAGCAGCTGCAGATTCTCTTGTATTTAATAGCTCAAAGGCACCTCTATTGATGACGTTGACTCAGGCCTGAGAGGCCAGCGTCGGGCATTTTCATGCCTTACAAGGCGTGGAATGAGGGACTGTGTGGCGCGCCACTCCTCATACAGACACAGACACTTTTATTGGTGGCAGTTATATATTTGCAATTTTTAATTAAACTCCCCTAGAGATGTGTTTAGCATGTGTTCCCTGGCTCTTTCCTTTCAAACCTTTGGATTTCTAGCTCTGGCAGGGGTAAGTTTTTTACGCAGAGAGTGGTGAGTGCGTGGAATAGGCTGCCGGCAATGGTGGTAGAGGCGAATATGATAGGGTCTTTTAAGAGACTGCTGGACAGGTACATGGAGCTCAGAAAAATAGAGGGCTATAGGTAACCCTAGGTTATTTCTAAGGTAAGGACATGTTCGGCACAGCTTTATGGGCCGAAGGACCTGTATTGTGCTGTAGGTTTTCTACGTTTCTATTAAACCAAGAACGTGTTCAGACCTTGAGAACCCCTAGTGAAATGTAAGACCCATTTTCCTAATTTCAGTTTTCAGCCTTGTACACATCTGAGACTTGCTTTCTTGCAGACATTCTCAGTAAATCCATGAACCATAAAATAGAATGAAGGAAAGACCACACCCAACTGGGCAGACAAACAACCAAGGTGCAAAAGACAATAAACTGCAAATACAAAAGAGAAAATAATAATGATAAATAAGTAAACAACAAATATCGGGAACATGAGATGAAGATTCCCATGAAAGTGGGGCAAGTGAAATTAAATGAAGTTATCCCCACTGGTTTAAGGGGCTGATGGTGGAGGTGTGATAACTGTTCCTGAATTTGGTAGTGTTGAGTCCTGAGGCTCCTGTAACCTTTTCCTGATGGCAGCAGTGAGAAGGGAGTATGACCTGTGTGTTGGGGGTGTCTGATGATGGATGCTGCTTTCCTGCAACAGCACTCAGTGTAACTAGAGATGCTTAAAAAAAAAATTGTACAGAGTTTGTGTCATAAATTTTCAGTGTATTTTAAACTGGAAAGTACCTCAATGTCTCAACATCGGATGTAAGTGATTCAAATGTCGCTGCTGTATGATCACAATGACCAGTTCCAATTCTAGCAGAGGGAGAAAGGCTTGCATCACAATCTCCAAAGACAAGAGTTTCTTTCTCTTGAGAACCCATGAGAACTGCCTTCTCATTCAAGCTTTGGGTTAATTAAGTTCCAATTTAATCCTGTACCATTAGTTGAGACAAAGAGGATTGTTATGTTCAGGGATAATAGATGAGCTTGGATTTGGCACAAAGAAAGAAAAGATTATGCCTGTGGGTGGAGCAATAAGGAGAAGATGCACACTAGTATAGTTCAAATAATTGATTTTTGTCTTTTTGTCTATAGAAGGATCTAAACTACGAATTGGTGTGTTCTCTTTGCAAAAGTCAAAGAAATCAGCAAAAATTCCTGAAGAATGTCCACTGATGGCAATCAGAAGCAGCAATATCCTTTCATGAATACATGTTTAGCATTAAGGGGTACTACAAAGAATCACTTGTGCTTAAAGTTGTCCATGTGTCTTTTGTTTTCATTGAAGTTGTTTATTTTGATTATATTAATGCTTTACTATAGCAACAAAGGTGATTTACGATTTCAGGGTGTGAAGTACAAGGAATCCAACCACATCAAATGTCCACCCGTTGACATTAATTTTGGGAGAAATGCTTCATCTCTCACTAAAAGTAATAGGACTATTTTCTTTTTGGAGACCTCCAAACGAACCAACCCAACATTTTTGACCATGTGTTCTGTGGAATCTGCTGCAAGGTCTCACCCCACAGCCAAAGTTGTCTTTTATATGAAGGGGCTTACAGCTACAGGTGGTAAGCAAACCCTAGAGATGTCTCTATTGAACTGCTTTCCAAATGTTGAGATCAAGCCAATAGATCTGAAAGAGATTTTTGCAGATACTCCATTGTATTCCTGGTATTTGCAACTGAATACATGGTGGCAACCCTATCTTATAACAACTATTTCTGATGCAGCAAGGCTTGCTGTAATTTGGAAATATGGTGGAATTTACTTGGACACTGATATTATTGTTCTTAAAAATCTGCTAAATCTTACCAATTCCATTGGGAGAGAACAAAAATATTTAGTAAATACAGCTTTTCTGGCCTTCAATCAACACCATGACTATATTGGACGTTGTTTGAAAGATTTTGTTGAACACTATAATGGCTGGATCTGGGGTCACCAGGGACCTCAGCTGGTAACTAGAATTCTTAAAAAGTGGTGTCAAAAGAACAGTGTAACCAAGATACAACAGTGCAAAGGGGTTAAAATGCTAAATCCTGAGGCTTTTTATCCAATCCGTTGGCAGGACTGGAAAAAGTACTTTGAAGTTGTAAGTCACTCAGAGGCTCAAGAGTTACTGAAGAATTCTTATGGCGTGCATATCTGGAATAAAAAGAGTCATGGAACTCGATTCCAAATAGGATCCAAAGTGATGATTGACCAACTCAGCTCAGTTTATTGTCCACTCTCATACAAAATGATGAGCTGGCAGGAAAATATATAAAGCAATTATTATTACTTCAAGGACATTAGTATTCAAATCAGATTAAAAATTATTTGATTTCAGATGAAATCTGCAAAATTGTTAACTTCAATTTTGTATTAAAGTTTTGCTCCATGTGTTGTATTTGCTGCAAAATAACTGGTTGTTAATATCTTGTATAATTCTGATGATAATAAATTATATGTTTTATCAAAACTAAATTTTGTTGTTTAAGAAGAGGTTCAAATATTGGAGAAACTTCAGACTTATTGACGAGTTTTGAATATCTTTGCCTGAAGTTTCATTCTGAACTTGCATTTCCTTTTGTGTTTAACTTGCAGAGAATGTGGGGCAATCCATAGATCTATCTGTGCTTTATTATAATTAATATCTCAATGCCCAGTGCTTTCTTTTAGATAGAGGAGCACAATGGTTCACAACTACTAGAAGAAATTTCTCCACATCTATCTTAAATGTGCATTCCTTGATGCAGGGATGGTCTCCTTGCCTTTGATTTCCCTAGCAAGGGAAGGCATCCTTATACTACAGCCTCTTTAAACCACCTCAATGCTTATGAGTCAATGAAATTGCTTCTTTCATTTAGACTCCAATTAACCTTCCCTTATATGGTAACCTTCTATACCTTTTATCTATCTAGTGTACTTTGTCTGAGACAGGTATATTTGTCGAAGAACAACAAAACTGTATGGTTTCACCTGCTGGGATATTTCCATTGTTTATTCCCATTAAACAATGACTTTCAACTATGCAGTCACTTCTAAGATAAGGATTGCGGTATTTGTCAGATTTTAGTAGCATTAGTTTCTCCAATATTTTCTACTCGTGATCTGCTTCCTTTTTTACTCTAATTTAATTTATTTTACATTGATGGAAAATATTTGATTAATGTCTCTACCATTTCCTTATCTTGCATCATTAATCCTTCTGCCTTGGGGGCCAGCATCAATTTTTGCTTTATCCTTGCTTGTACAAACTCTGTTCTGTTGGGTTATCATTTATTCTTCACTGTTAGGAGACTTTTTTAATCCAACATTTCTTTTAACTTTTAAAGTTAGGCATGAATGAATTACCCTTCCTATAGAATTTTATTCTTCATTGGGGATGTTAACATTGGGATAAATGGTACTTACAAAATCTGCCAATGCCCTTTTGATCTAATTTCCCCAGCTGACTTCATATACAGGAAATGGTGATAACTTAAGTTGAAAAGCATAAAATGAGCTGCTGGAGGAAATTAGTGAGTATATATGTGGACAGCTGAGATTTCACATTCAGCCTGATTGACAAAGTGGAGGGACTATAGGCAGTGTAGAGTGGAGAGGTATGGTTGGAGCGAGAGTTGGCAGTGATAGGTGGATCTAGATGAGGAGGGCAGGTGGTGAGAGGGGTGACTGGCAGGAAACTCGTACAGTGAAGGGGAGAATGAGTAAACTGCACACAAACTTCCAGTTGCAAAAATCTTTTTGTAAATGATGTTAGATTATGGCCAGTTATGTATTTGTGCCATCAATTTGCATTTTTTTAACAAATTCTTGAGCATTTAAATAGAGCCTTTAATTTTCCCTGCTTGGTCCCTGTTACTGCTACACTCTTACTGTTATATGTTATGTCCCTTTCAGTTATTCTCTGCTAATTATTAACCACTTTATCTCATTACACTCCATTCTCAAATTATCCTTTTTAATTCTTCGAGTGCAAGAAGGAGGAGACTGCACAGGCGCATGATGTCAACAGGACAGCGCGGAGAGTTTAAGAAGGAGACCACTACAGCGGGCAGTGGAGTGAGTGGTAGCAGAGTGTAGGGCTTTGGCGGTAAACGGGAAGAGGCGAGAGCGAAGCACCAACTCTTTTTTTTTTTCTCTTCTCTTTCTCCCCCCCCCCCCCCCCCTTCACAAATCGGCCCGGACAGACAGGAACAGCAGGGCTCTCAGCTAACAGTACGAGCTAACGGTTTAAAAAGTTCATCTGTTTGGCGAGGTAAGTGGGTGAGTAGACTTATTTTTCCTGTTTCATTCCTGTAGAATTAGATAGCATGCCTGCAGGGTTAGTGCTTTGTTCAGGGTGTCAGATGTGGGAATCCTGGGAGACCTCCAGCCTCCCTGATGGCCACATCTGCGCCAGGTGCACCGAGTTGCAGCTCCTCAGAGACCGTGTTAGGGATCTGGAGCTGCAGCTTGATCACCTACTGCTTATCAGGGAAAGTGAAGAGGTGATAGACAGGAGCTACAGGGAGGTAGTCATCCCTAGGCTACAGGGGTCAGAAAACTGGGTCACTGTCAAAAGAGGGAAGGGAAATGCCCAGATAGTGGAGAGCACACCTGTGGCTGTCCCCCTCAGCAACAAATATCTTGTTCTAGATGCTGTTAAGGGGGTTGATCTGACAGGGGACGCCCAATGTGACCAGGTCTCTGGCACTGAGCCTGGTGCTGTTGTGCAGGAGAGAAAGAGGGAGAAGAGGAATGCGGTAGTCATAGGGGATTCCATAGTCAGGGGAATGGACAGGAAATTCTGTGAGCCTGATGGAGATACCCGCATGGTGTGTTGCCTCCCAGGTGCCAGGGTACGGGATGTCTTGGATCGGGTCCTGAATATTCTGAAGGGGGAGGGTGAGCAGCCAGTTGTCTTGGTACATGTTGGTACCAATGACATAGATAGGACAAAGGAGGAGGTCCTGAAGAGAGATTTCCAGGAGTTAGGAAGGAAGCTGAGAAGCAGGACCTCCAGGGTAGTAATCTTGGGATTGCTACCTGTGCCACATGCTAGCGAGGGCAAGAATAGTAGGATCAGGCAGATGAATGCATGGCTGAGAGATTGGTGCAGGGGGCAGGGCTTCAGGTTCTTGGATAATTGAGATCCCTTCTGGGGGAAGTATGACCTGTTCAAAAAGGACAGGTTACACCTGAACCCGAAGGGGACCAATATCCTGGCAAGAAAGTTTAATAGAGCTGTTAGAGAGGGTTTAAACTAATTTGGCGGGGGATGGGAACTGGAATGACAGAGCGGAGGAAGGGGAAAACAGAAAGATAGTGAGCAGTAAAGATGTCAGGAAAGACAGGCAGGTGATGGGGCAAATTTGTAGCCATTGGGATGAGTTGTAGTGCAATAAAGTTGCAGAGAAATCAAAGCAAAAAGTACCAAATACTGGTCTTAAGGTGTTATACTTAAATACATGCAGCATAAGGAATAAGGTGGATGATCTTGTCATACAGCTACAGATTGGCAGGTATGATATTGTGGCCATCACTGAAACGTGGCTGAAGGATGCATGTCTCTGGGAGCTGAACATCCAAGGATACATGGTGTATCAGAAGGATAGGAAGGTAGGCAGAGGGGGAGGCGTGGCTTTATTGGTAAGAAATGATAATAAATCATTAGAAAGAGGTGATATAGGATTGGAAGGTGCAGAATCTTTATGGGTTGAGCTAAGAAATCGCAGGGGTAAAAGGACCCTGATGGCAGTTATTTATAGGCCTCCAAACAGCTGCAGTGATGTGGACTACAAATTACAACAGGAAATAGAAAAGGCTTGTCAGAAGGGCAGTGTTATGATAACTGTGGGGGATTTTAACATGCGAGTGGATTGGGAAAATCAGGTCGGCACCGGACCTCAAGAGAGAGAATTTGTAGAATGTCTATGAGATGGCTTTTTAGAACAGCTTGTTGTTGAGCCCACTAGGGGATCGGCTGTACTGGATTAGGTATTGTGTAATGCAGCAGTCCCCAACTACCGGGCCGCGGACCAGTGCCGGGCCGCAAAGCAAGCACTACCGGGCCGTGAGGAAACAATATGATTTGGCGATAGGAGTCAGCTGCACCTTTCCTCATTCCCTGTACAGCCACTGTTGAGCCATTACGCACGTGAGGTCATTACCCGCGCATCATCCATGTCAGCGTGGGAAGAAGGTCAACTCCTCGAGCTTGCAAATGACGACGGGCTGAAAAGTATGTTTGACATAACATCTCTGCTGGCATTCCGGATCAAAGTCAAGATTAAATATCCTGAGATAGCCACGAAAGCACCGAAAACGTTGCTTCCATTTCCAACGTATCTTTGCAATGAATGCAACGAAAACTAAGTTGCGAAATAGACTGGACATAAGGAACCCCCTTCGAGTATCACTGTCTCCCATCACCCCTCGATAGGACCGTCTTGTTGCAGGGAGACAAGCCCAGGGCTCCCACTGATTCAGCAATACTAATGTGTTGCAATGATTTTATATGTTCATACGGGGAAAATATGTGCTGTGTGTTTAATATCCAAACGTTACTTAAAATGTTATGATGCCATTGACTTGTAAGTGACTTATATAACCATATAACAATTACAGCACGGAAGCAGGCCATCTCTGCCCTTCTAGTCCGTGCCGAACGCTACTCTCACCTAGTCCCACCGACCTGCACTCAGCCCATAACCCTCCATTCCTTTCCTGTCCATATACCGATCCAATTTTCATTTAAATGATAATATCGAACCTGCCTCTACCACTTCTACTGGAAGTTTGTTCAACACTTACTTCAAGCTCCGCTGATAATTGACTTATCACTATATTCATGCAAGGAAAATATGCGCTGTGTTTAATATTAAATTCATCAGATAAACCTTTTAGAAACAAAATTGAGTGTATTAGCCACGTATCACCTATATTCCCGTAGTGATTAACCCCCCCCCGAACAGAATCGCCAGAAACGATTTGAAGATCGGCACGTACACGCATGCGCACTGGTGCCCGTGCAAGGCTTCGTGGTTATTGTAGTCTTTCTCGGGGTAAACAACGTATTTGACTGCCACTCTTATCTGTTGGCAACCCTACCCCCCCCGGGTTGGCCGGTCCGCAAGAATATTGTCAATATGAAACCGGTCCACAATGCAAAAAAGGTTGGGGACACCTCGTGTGATAAACCGGAGGTGATTAGAGAGATTGAGGTGAAGGAACCCTTAGGAGGCAGTGATCATAACATGACTGAGTTCACTGTGAAATTTGAAATAGAGAAGCCGAAATCTGATGTGTCAGTATTTCAGTGGAGTAAAGGAAATTACAGTGGCATGAGAGAGGAACTGGCCAAAGTTGACTGGAAAGGGACACTGGCGGGAAAGCCGGCAGAGCAGCAGTGGCTGGAGTTTATCCGAGAAGTGAGGAAGGTGCAAGACAGGTATATTCCAAAAAAGAAATTTTTGAATGGAAAAAGGATGCAACCGTGGTTGACAAGAGAAGTCAAAGCCAAATTTAAAGCAAAGGAGAGGGCATACAAGGAAGCGAAAATTAGTGGGAAGACAGAGGATTGGGAAGTTTTTAAAAGCTTACAAAAGGAAACCAAGAAGGTCATTAAGAGGGAAAAGATTAACTATGAAAGGAAGCTAGCAAATAATATCAAAGAGGATACTAAAAGCTTTTTCAAGTATATAAAGAGTAAAAGACAAGTGAGAGTAGATATAGGACTGATAGAAAATGATGCCGGAGAAATTGTAATGGGAGATAAGGAGATGGCAGAGGAACTGAACGAGTATTTTGCATCAGTCTTCACTGAGGAAGACATCAGCAGTATACCAGACACTCAAGGGTGGCAGGGAAGAGAAGTGTGCGCAGTCACAATTACGAAAGAGAAAGTACTCAGGAAGCTGAATAGTCTAAAGGTAGATAAATCTCCCGGACCAGATGGAATGCACCCGTGTGTTCTGAAGGAAGTAGCTGTGGAGATTGCGGAGGCATTAGCGATGATCTTTCAAAAGTCGATAGATTCTGGTATGGTTCCGGAGGACTGGAAGATTGCAAATGTCACTCTGCTATTTAAGAAGGGGGCAAGGAAGCAAAAAGGAAATTATAGACCTGATAGCTTGACATCGGTGGTTGGGAAGTTGTTGGAGTTGATTGTCAAGGTTGAGGTTACAGAGTACGTGGAGGCATATGACAAGATAGGCAGAACTCAGCATGGATTCCTTAAAGGAAAATCCTGCCTGACAAACCTATTACAATTTTTTGAGGAAATTACAAGTAGGCTAGACAAGGGAGATGCAGTGGATGTTGTATATTTGGATTTTCAGAAGGCCTTTGACAAGGTGCCACACATGAGGCTACTTAACAAGATAAGAGCCCATGGAATTATGGGAAAGTTACATACGTGGATAGAGCATTGGCTGATTGGCAGGAAACAGAGAGTGGGAATAAAGGGATCCTATTCTGGTTGGCTGCCAGTTACCAGTGGTGTTCCACAGGGGTCTGTGTTGGGGCCGCTTCTTTTTACATTGTACATCAACGATTTGGATTATGGAATAGATGGCTTTGTGGCTAAGTTTGCTGATGATACGAAGATAGGTGGAGGGGCCGGTAGTGCTGAGGAAAGGGAGAGTCTGCAGAGAGACTTGGATATATTGGGAGAATGGGCAAAGAAGTGGCAAATGAAATACAATGCTGGAAAGTGTATAGTTATGCACTTCGGCAGAAGAAATAAACGGGCAGACTATTATTTAAATGGGGAAAGAATTCAAAGCTCTGAGATGCAACGGGACTTGGGAGTCCTCGTACAGGATACCCTTAAGGTTAACCTCCAGGTTGAGTCGGTAGTGAAGAAGGCGAATGCAATGTTGGCATTCATTTCTAGAGGAATAGAGTATAGGAGCAGGGATGTGATGTTGAGGCTCTATAAGGCGCTGGTGAGACCTCACTTGGAGTACTGTAGGCAGTTTTGGTCTCCTTATTTAAGAAAGGATGTGCTGACGTTGGAGAGGGTACAGAGAAGATTCACTAGAATGATTCCAGGAATGAGAGGGTTAACATATGAGGAACGTTTGTCCGCTCTTGGACTGTATTCCTTGGAGTTTAGAAGAATGAGGGGAGACCTCATAGAAACATTTCGAATGTTGAAAGGCATGGACAGAGTGGATGTGGCAAAGTTGTTTCCCATGATGGGGGAGTCTAGTACGAGAGGGCATGACTTAAGGATTGAAGGGCGCCCATTCAGAACAGAAATGCGAAGAAATTTTTTTAGTCAGAGGGTGGTGAATCTATGGAATTTGTTGCCACTGGCAGCAGTGGAGGCCAAGTCATTGGGTGTATTTAAGACAGAGATTGATAGGTATCTGAGTAGCCAGGGCATCAAAGGTTATGGTGAGAAGGCGGGGGAGTGGGATTAAATGGGAGAATGGATCAGCTCATGATAAAATGGCGGAGCAGACTCAATGGGCTGAATGGCTGACTTCTGCTCCTTTGTTTTATGGTCTTAATTCATCTATTTAGAAGTCCATCCCAAAGGAACCACTCCCTCTTTCTGCAGTACTGAATTGAAACCCCTCTCTCCTACACAGTTCTCTGAGCATGTATTTAACTCAAATTTGTTTGACTCAGTGCATACTTACATGTGACTCATTGTAATTAAGATGAAAGTCCACTAGATTGACATTTCTATGGTAAAAGATTTTGTAGATGGAACAAAATAATTAGAAGCAGCTGTAGACCTATAAGTTTTCTGAACCATTCATTAGGATCTCTATTCCATTTTACTGCACTATCCCTTAACGCTCTTAATATTTCAAATGGACTCAGTGACTGAATTTGCACAGCATTCTGGTGTAGATCATTCCAAAGATTTACCACCTGAGTGAAGAGGTTTCTATTCAGACGTTTAATCTGGATCAGTGACTTACAGTTCCTGATTGCTTAAGCAAAGTAAACATCCTTCTTGTATCCACCAAGTTGAGCCCCATAAGAATTTTGTGTATTCTGAAGGAATACACACATAATTTACTCAATCATACATCAAAGCTATCTGATATACTGACAAGTATAGCCTTTATTGGCAATATTCCTTGGAACATAGGGATCAAGGAGTGACCTCACTATGGTATATAAACCCATGAAAGGCAAAGACAGTGTGAATTCATAGTGTTTTTCTTTGAGGAAAGGGACAAAAACTGGAGGCCTAGATTTAAGGTATGAGGGGAAAGCTGTAAAAGGGACCTGTGGAACAACGACTTTATGTAAAAGGTGGAGGATATATGGAACGAGCTGACAGAAGAAGTGGTTGCATCAGGTATAATAACATTTAAAAGATACTTTTACACTTTCATAGATTGGAAAGGTTTGGAGGGATACGACCCAACGGGAATTGCTTGGATGCTCACCTTTGCTAGTGTGGTCTGCAGGTCCAAGTTCTATGATGTACAACTATGTTCATATGTGTGTGGAAGAATAATGATTCTGTTAAAATTGATGAGGCTAGGTTGCTGTTTTCCTGACAGGAGGTTGTTAAACTATGGATCACATATTCTGTAAAAATGGATTGGTCTTTTGGGACTGAGGTAAGGATAAATTTCTTCTATGTTATTTACTTTCTAAACATAACTTTTCAATGTAAAGGAGATGGAGCTTTAAGCCTTAAGGGAATGGTAACAGGGAGAGGTTTATGGTATAAAGGGCAGGGATGAAAAGGTCAACCCAATATTGCATTTACATCAGGCTTGAAGTGCTATAAAGCCAACCTTCCATTCTTGATTCGTGTGTTCTTATGTTACCTCTAATGTCTCCTCCACATAACATCAAGCAGCTCCAATCTCTCAAATTAGCTGACCAAATAGTCATTGGGATTGTGTCTTAATGGTGTGCATTATGCCCATTATCAGGATTTTGAGTTACAAAACCAGAAGGTAAAATTTTATTACATCAGCAAGTTGAAACCAGATGTGTAGGCTTATTAATTAATTTCAAATTTCACACAATGGCCTTCAATCCCATTCATAACCTGCTTTTGGGTTAATCTTGAGGCCAGCGGATTATTGGCACCCAATTGCCCACTATTGAGAACATCTACCATAAACTTTATACTTTATTGTCGCCAAACAATTGATACTAGAATGTACAATCATCACAGCAATATTTGATTCTGCGCTTCCCACTCCCTGGAGTACAAATCGATAGCAAATATTAAAAATTTAAATTATAAATCATAAATAGAAAATGGAAAGTAAGGCAGTGCAAAAAAAACCGAGAGGCAGGTCCGGATATTTGGAGGGTATGGCCCAGATCCGGGTCAGGATCTGTTCAGCAGTCTTATCACAGTTGGAAAGAAGCTGTTCCCAAATCTGGCCGTATGAGTCTTCAAGCTCCTGAGCCTTCTCCCGGAGGGAAGAGGGACGAAAAATGTGTTGGCTGGGTGGGTCATGTCCTTGATTATCCTGGCAGCACTGCTCCGACAGTGTGCGGTGTAAAGTGAGTCCAAGGACGGAAGATGGGTTTGTGTGATGTGCTACGCCGTGTTCACGATCTTCTGCAGCTTCTTCCAGTCTTGGACAGGACAACTTCCATACCAGGTTGTGATGCACCCTAGAAGAATGCTTTCTACGGTGCATCTATAAAAATTAGTGAGGGTTTTAGGGGACAGGTCAAATTTCTTTAGTTTTCTCAGGAAGGAAATGTGTTGGTGGGCCTTCTTGGCAGTGGACTCTGCTTGGTTGATCAAAGTCAGGTCATTTGTGATATTGGCCCCGAGGAACTTAAAGCTTTTGACCTGTTCGACTTGCGCACCACCGATGTAAATTGGGTCGTGCGGTCCGCTACTCCTTCTGAAGTCAACAACCAATTCCTTCATCTTGCTGACGTTGAGGGATAGGTTATTGTCTTCGCACCATGCCACCAGGTTCTTAATTTCCTCTCTGTACTCAAACTCATCATTACCCAAGATACGGCCTACAATTGTTGTGTCACCAGCAAATTTATACATTGAGTTCGATGGAAACTTGGCTACACAATCATGGGTGTACAGTGAGTACAGCAGGGAGCTGAGTACACAGCCTTGTGGGCACCGGTGCTCAGAGTGATTGCAGAGGAGAGCTTGTCCCCTATTTTACAGCCTGGGTCCTGTCTGTGAGGATGCTGCCTGGGCAGGGCGAAAAGCATTATCAAGGATGCATCTCACCCTAACCCTGGACTTTTTCTCTCCTCCCATCTGGTAGGTGCTACAGGAGCTCCGCTCTCGCACCAGCAGGCACAGGAAGAGCTTCTTCCCTGAGGCTGTGACCCTGCTGAACCTCACATCACAGCGCTAAGCAGTATTGCACCCATATTGTACTGTCTCAGTACTTTTATATTTGTGTGCTGTAGCACTTTTTATTCGCTGTTATTTGTGGACACCAAAGAATTTGAAGCTTGATACACGCTCCACTACAGCTCTGTTGATGTAGATGGGGACATGAGTGTGGCTCCTAGCATGCCTGAAGTCCACAATGATCTCCTTGGTCTTCTGCGTGTTAAGGGCCAGGTTGTTATCGGCACACCACATGGCCAGGTGCTGGACCTCATCCCTGTAGGCCGTCTCGTCATCCTTTCTGATCAGGCCGACCACCGTGGTGTTATCTACGAACTTGATTATGGAGTTAGAACCATGTACAGGAACGCAGTCATAGCTGAAAAGGGAGTACAGAAAAGGGCTCAGCACACAGCCTTGAGGCACGTCAGCATTCAGAGTGAGAGTGGAGGAGGAGAGGTTGTCTAACTTAACTGATTGGGGTCTGTTAGTCAGAAAGTCCAAGGTCCAGTTGCAGAGGGATGAGCTGATACCAAGCTGGTGAAGTTTGGCGATCAGCTTGGAGGGGATCACAGTACTGAATGCTGAACTAAAGTCAATGAACAGCATTCTGACATATGAGTTGGGGCTGTCCAGGTGGGTCAGGGCAGAGTGAAGTGCCACGGAGATGGCATCCTCTGTTGACCCGTTGGTGCGATAGGCAAATTGATGGGGGTCCAGGGTAGTGGGCAGACAGGATTTCAGATGTGATAGAACCATTCTCTCAAAGCACTTTGCAATGATGGGGGTATGTTCATAATTCAGGCCCATGCCAGTGGAATGCTTTGGCACTGGCATGATGGTGGTGATCTCAAAGCTGTGGGGACAACTGCCTGGGCCAGGGACAGATTTTAAATGTCCATGAAGACTCCGGCCAACGGCCCTGCACAGACTCTGAGCACATGGCCAAGTATTCCATCCGGACCTGCTGCCTTCCGTACATTCACCCTGCTCAGGGTGGCGCAAACATCAGAGGTGGAAAGTGAGAGGGGCAGTTCACCAGGTGGGAGATCCGCTTTGAGGGTGACCTTGTTCTCTTGGTCAAAGCAAGAGTAGACGTAATTGAGCTCATCAGGGAGGCAAGCAGAGCTGGAAGGGGGCACAGTACTAGGTGGTTTGAAGTCTGTAATTACCTGTATGCCACGCCACATGCACCGGGAGTCTGAGGAGTTGACATGCTCCTCGAATGTGAGGCCTCCTCAGCTGTGCAGGGAGGTTCCCAGAAATAAATTTTAAACCTCTGGTTTGTACATCATTTTAAACCTATTTCAGATTTCTTTGTAAAGTTAAGAACCAAGAGATTCCCTATATTATTTCACAAAAACCTGCAAAGTCTGTGTTGTCTGTGGGGTCAAGTTAAATATCCGTCATGCTCTTGTAACAATGAAAAACCTACTGGATCTAGTCGGCATATTTCTGAGTTTAATCTCCTGAGGCATGCTGCTCTTTGCTTGAGTTTGATTCAAAGGTTTAATATCTGGAAACCAGTCACAGTACTGGAAAGCAAAGTGATCAACAGTGCAGATTAGTGGAGAGAAGACCTATAAACTTCTTGGATCTCAGATGATTTATGAAAGTTAACAGGCTATTTGAGAAATTTATTATTAACTCCACATCACCCTAACCAGTTGCAAGAATATATTTTAATTTAGATCTCAATTGGAGTCTACATACCTGGAGTCGTGGAATTTATACATACTCTATTTGAATGATACAGCCCCCTACCCGAAAAGTTTCAAGACTTGAACCTTTGAAAAGTTATCACTTGATGCAAAATATTGTTCTGTTGCACTGACTACATCCATTGTTTTGCTTAGCTTTCAGTGTGCACTCACAAGGCAATAACTGCTCAGACTAAATTTATCTTGCTTAAAGTGCATGAGACAGCTGGGGAATTTTTCACATTGTCTCATGAGCCTGGGTGCTGTAACTATCCTCAAAAGGTTAATCAGAATTGTAACTATTTCTTGATCATGTATTTAGAAATATATCTGCAATCGGAGGACTGGAAAGCTGCATATGTCACTCAATTTAATGGTCAAAGATGTGGAAGAAGGAATACAGTGTCAGAAAATGTATGATCATGCACTTTGGTAGAAGAAATAAAAGAGTAGACTATTGCAGAGAGTTCAAAGAAGGTTCACGAAAATGATTTCAAGGTTGAAAGGCTTGTCATATGAAGAGCGCTTGATGGCTCTGGGCCTGTACTCACTGGAATTCAGAAGAATGGGGGTGACCTCATTGAAACCCATCAGATGTTGAAGGGTCTTGATAGAGTGGACAGGGAGAGGATGTTTCCTATGGTGGTGGAGTCTGGAACTAGAAGACACAGCCTCAGAATAGAGGGATGTCCTTTAGAACATAGTTGAGGAGGAATTTCTTCAGCCAGAGAGTTGTGAATATGTGGAATTCATTGCCACAGGTTACTGTGGAAGCCAAGTCATTGGGTATATTTAAGGCGGAGTTTGATAGATGCTTGATTAGTCAAAGCATGAAAGGATATGGGGAGACAGCAGGAGATTGGTGCTGAAAGGGAAAATGGATTGATCAGCCATGATGAAATGATGGAGCAGACTCAATGGGCCAAATGGCCTAATTCTGCTCCTGTGGTCTTAGGTATACAAAATGTACAGTCATTTCTTGACATCATGCAACACAAAAAGTATACTAAAGAGTGGCTTCAAAGATACCAAAAAGCTGAGGTGGATGGTCTGTACAGCACATCTAGTTAAAAATGTTTGCAAATATTGCAACCTTTCTTAAGACATCTCCATGCTGGTCTTGACCATAGATGAAGATGGGAGTACAGTGGATTCTGGTTAAATTGGGCCACCAGTTAATCAGGGCAGCTGCTTATTTAGAATAACTCTTAAAGAACAAAATCTAAACAAGAAAATAGCCAGGATTCCCTTCATTTATTTGGGACACTATGCCACTTAATTGGGCCAGGAGACTGCTGCTAAACAGTTTCTAACAAGTGTTATTCGTGTGCACTTCCATAGTCATTAGACATAACTCCGTGCTTCAAGCAAACAGTTTTTAAATAGCATCAATTGCATGTGTTTGTGTTCAAATGGCACCGCTTTTTGCCACTGATAGTTGGTAAGAAAGAAGCAGTAAGACAATTCCGAACTGTTTTGCTGGCTGCAGTTTCAAGCATTCAGGTTTGGAGATGCCAAAAATGGCTGGGAGTGAAAAATAAAATGATTTCTCTACTTTGGGTGACGGGATAGAAATGTATCTCTACCTTCCCTCCATGAGTCTGCAGGTCACCCTTGGACAAGGTGTAGCACCTGCCTGACCGCCCCCCCCCACCCCCAGTTAGGGTCACATGAAGCCATGGGAGCAGGTGGTGGATGATCATTAAGCAACTGGCCACAAGTCCTGGTTACGTGACCAACAATGCTAGGCAATTTCTGAAAGGAATTGATAATGGCTGGGGTCACCCCTCTTGTAAAGACCTGCCCAGAAGGCAGCAATGGCAAACCAGATCTGTACAAAAATTTACCAAGAACAATCGTGGACAGACCATGATCGGCCACATCATGTGATGCAGCACATAATGAATGAACAAACAAACTTCAAGTTAAACATTACAAAGAATTTGAATGTAGTGATAATCATCAGAAATGTTGCAATGAAAATTTAAAGGATGCATTCATTGACAGTATTTTATTTTGTAACTCCAAAACACAAAACTATTTGAAAGAAAAACATGGAGCCAGGAACAATGTGTCTTGGCAACACTCACAACACGCTGGAGGAACTCAGCAGGTCCGGCAGCATCCGTGGAAATAATCCGTCAACGTTTCGGGCCGGAACCCTTCGTCAGGACTGGAGAGGGAAGGGGCAGAGGCCCTATAAAGAAGGTGGGGGAAGGGTGGGAAGGAGAAGGCTAGTAGGTTCCAGGTGAAAAACCAGTAAGGGGAAAGATAAAGGGCTGGAGGAGGGGAAGCAGGGAGGTGATAGGCAGGAAAGGTGAAGAAGGATAGGGGAAAACACAATGGGTAGTAGAAGGAGGCAGAACCGTGAAGGAGGTGATCGGCAGCTGGGGGAGGGGGCAGAGTGAAATGGAGATAGGGGAAGAGAATTACCAGAAGTTGGAGAATTCTATGTTCATACCAAGGGGCTGGAGACTACCCAGACGGCATATGAGGTGTTGCTCCTCCAAACCGAGTTTAGCCTCATCATGGCAGTAGAGGAGGCCATGTATGGACATATCCGAATGAGAATGGAGAGTTGAAGTGGGTGGCTACTGGCAGATCCTGTCTGTTGTGGCGGACGGAGCAGAGGTGCTTGACGAAGTGATCCCCCAATCTGTGTTGGGTTTCACCGATGTAGAGGAGGCCACACCGGGAGCACTGGATGAAATAGATGACCCCAACAGATTCACAAGTGAAGTGTTGCCTCACCTGGAAGGACTGTTTGGGGTCCTGAATGGTGGTAAGAGAGGAGGTGTAGGGACAGGTGTAGTACTTACGCTCACAGGGATAAGTGCTGGATGGGAGATCCGTGGGGAGGGACGTGTGGATCAGGGAGTCGCAGAGGGACCGATCCCTGCTGAAAGCGGAGAGGGGTGGAGAGGGAAAGATGTGCTTAGTGGTGGGGTCCTGTTGAAGGTGGCAGAAGTTGCGGAGGATAATGCACTGGATCCGGAGGCTGGTGGGGTGGTAGGTGAGGACAAGGGGAACTCTGTCCCTGTTGTGGTGGCAGGAGGATGGGGTGAGGGCTGAAGTGCAGGAAATGGAGGAGATGCGGGTGAGGGCATCATTGATGACGGCACAAGGGAAATCACGATCCTTAAAGAAAGGACATTTGAGATGTGCTGGAATGGAAAGCCTCATCCTGGGAGCAGATGTAGCAGAGACGGAGGAACTGGGAATAGGGAATGGCATTTTTGCATGTGGCGGGGTGGGAAGAGGTATAGTCGAGGTAGTTATGAGAGTCAGTGGGCTTGTAGAAGATGTCAGTGGACAGTCTGTCTCCACAGATGGAGACCGAGAGATCAAGAAAGGGGAGAGAAGTGTCTGAGATAGACCAAGTGAATTTGAGGGCTGGGTGGAAGTCGATGAAATTGATGAGCTCAGCGTGGGTGCGGGAAACAGCACCAATGTAGTCGTCAATGTACCGAAGGAAAAGTTGGGGAGCAGTACCAGAATAGGTTTGGAGCACAGACTGTTCCACATAACCAACGAAGAGGCAGGCATGGCTGGGGCCCATGCGAGTTCCCATAGCTACATCCTTAGTCTGAAGAAAGTGGGAAGAGCCAAAAGAGAATTATTAAGTGTGAGTACCAGTTCCACCAACTGGAGGAGGGTAGTGGTGGTTGGGAACTGGTGAGGTCTATTGTCCAGAAAGTAGTGGAGGGCTTTGAGGCCTTCTTGATGGGGAATGGAGGTGTATAAGGATTGGACATCCATAGTGAAAATGAAGTGGTCAGGACCGGGGAACTGGAAGTTATTGAAGAGGTGGAGGGCATGGGATGTATCCCAGATGTAGGTGAGGAGGGACTGAACTATGGGTGACAAAATGGAGTCCAAGTAGGCAGATACAAGTTCGGTGGGACAGGAGCAGGCAGAAATTATGGGTCTACCGGGACAGTCAGGCTTGTGGATCTTGGGGAGGAGGTAAAACCAAGTGGTATGGGGTGTGGGAATTATGAGTTTAGCGGCTGAGGATGGAAGGTCTCCGGAGTTGATAAGGGCGGTGATGGTACGGGAGACAATGGGTTGATGTTTTCTGGTGGAGTCCTGTTCCAGGGGTAAGTAAGAAGAGGTGTCAGAGAGCTGCTGTTTGGCCTCAGTGAGATAGAGGTCTGTCCGCCAGATTACTACGGCACCACCTCTGTCAGCGGGTTTGATGGTGAGGTTGGGATTAGTACGGAGAGAGTGGAGGGCTGTGCGTTCAGAGGGAGTGAGGTTGGAACTGGAGAGAGGGGTGGTGAAGTTGAGACAGTTGACGTCTCGACGACAGTTGGCGATGAAAAGATCGAGTGCAGGTAGAAGGCCCGGGCAAGGTGTCCAGGAGGAGGAGGAGGGGTCAAAGCAATCCTTATACACCTGCATTCCCCATCAAGAAGGCCTCAAAGCCTTTCGCTACTTTCTGGACAATAGACTTCACCAGTTCCCCACCACCATTACCCTCCTGAAGTTGGCGGAACTGGTACTCACACTTAATAACTTCTCTTTTGGCTCTTCCCACTTTCTTCAGACTAAGGGTGTAGCTATGGGAACTCGCATGGGCCCCAGCTATGCCTGCCTCTTCATTGGTTATGTGGAACAGTCTGTGTTCAAACCTATTCTGGTACTGCTCCCCAACTTTTCCTCAGCTACATTGATGACTACATTGGTGCTGCTTCCTGCACCCATGCTGAGCTCATCAATTTCATCAACTTTACTTCAAACTTTCACCCAGCCCTCAAATTCACTTGGTCTATCTCGGACACTGCTCTCCCCTTTCTCGATCTCTCGGTCTCCATCTCTGGAAACAGACTGTACACTTACATCTTCTACAAGCCCACTGACTCTCATAACTACTTCAACTATACCTCTTCCCACCCCGCCACATGCAAAAATGCCATTCCCTATTCCCAGTTCCTCCATCTCCGCTGCATCTGCTCCCAGGATGAGGCTTTCCATTCCAGGACATCTCAAATGTCATTCTCCTTTAAGGATCGTGGTTTCCCTTCTGTCGTCATCAATGATGCCCTCACCCGCATCTCCTCCATTCCCTGCACTTCGGTCCTCACCCCATCCTCCCGCCACCACCACAGGGACAGAGTTCCCCTTGTCCTCACCTACCACCCCACCAGCCTCTGAATCCAGTGCATTATCCTCCGCAACTTCTGCCACCTTCAACAGGACCCCACCACTGAGCACATCTTTCCCTCTCCACTTTCCGGAGGGATCGGTCCCTCTGCGACTCCCTGATCCACACGTCCCTCCCCACGGATCTCCCACCCAGCACTTATCCCTGTAAGCGTAAGTGCTACACCTGTCCCTACACCTCCTCTCTTGCCATCATTCAGGGCTCCAAATGGATTCCTGTCACAGTATGTGGACAGGCCGACTAGGGGGAATGCATACTAGATCTAGTACTAGGTAATGAACTGGGTCAGGTCACAGATCTCTCAGTGGGTGAGCATCTGGGGGACAGTGACCACTGCTCCCTGGCCTTTAGCATTATCATGGAAAAGGATAGAATCAGAGAGGACAGGAAAATTTTTAATTGGGAAGGGCAAATTATGAGGCTATAAGGCTAGAACTTGAGGGTGTGAATTGGAATGATGTTTTTGCAGGGAAACTTACTACGGACATGTGGTCGATGTTTAGAGAACTAAAAAGTAAATGGCAGGATACTTGGTAGTGTGGAGGAGCAGAGGAATCTCGGGGGTACATGTCCACAGATCCCTGAAAGTTGCCTCATAGATAGGTAGGGTAGTTAAGAAAGCTTATGGGGTGTTAGCTTGCATAAGTCAAGGGATAGAGTTTAAGAGTCGTGAGGCGATGATGCAGCTCTATAAAACTCTGGTTAGGCCTCACTTGGAGTACTGTGTCCAGTTCTGGTCACCTCACTACAGGAAGGATGTGGAAGCATTGGAAAGGGTACAGAGGAGATTTACCAGGATGCTGCCTGGTTTAGAGAGTATGCATTATGATCAGAGCTTAAGGGAGCTCGGGCTTTACTCTTTGGAGAGAAGGAGGGTAAGAGGAGACATGATAGAGGTGTACAAGATAATAAGAGGAATAGATAGAGTGGATAGCCAGCGCCTCTTCCCCAGGGCACCACTGCTCAATACAAGAGGACATGGCTTTAAGGTAAGGGGTGGGAAGTTCAAGGGGGATATTAGAGGGAGGTTTTTTACTCAGAGAGTGGTTGGTGTGTGGAATGCACTGCCTGAGTCAGTGGTGGAGGCAGATACACTAGTAAAGTTTAAGAGACTACTAGACAGGTATATGGAGGAATTTAAGGTGGGTTACATGGGAGGCAGGGTTTGAGGGTCAGCACAACATTGTGGGCTGAAGGGCCTGTACTATGCTGTACTATTCTATGTTCTATGTTCTAAACAGTCCTTCCAGGTGAGGCAACACTTCATTTGTGAGTCTGTTGGGGTCATCTATTGCATCTGGTGCTCCTGGTGCGGCCTCCTCTACATCGGTGAAATCTGGCGTAGATTGGGGGGGGTCGCTTCGTCGAGCACCTCCGCTCCGTCCTCCACAACAGACAGGATCTGCCGGTAGCCACCCACTTCAACTCTCCATTCCCATTCGGATATGTCCATGCATGGCCTCCTCTACTGCCATGATGAGGCTAAACTCAGGTTGGAGGAGCAACACCTCATATACTGTCTAGGTAGTCTCCAGCCCCTTGGCATGAACATAGAATTCTCCAACTTCCGGTAATTCCCTTCCCCTCCCTTCCCCTATCCCTATGTCACTCTGCCCCTCCCCCAGCTGCCTATAACCTCCCTCATAGTTCCGCCTCCTTCTACTACCCATTGTGTTTTCCCATATTCCTTCTTCACCTTTCCTGCCTATCACCTCCCTGCCTCCCCTCCCCCACCCTTTTATCTTTCCCCTTACTGGTTTTTCACCTGGAACCTACCAGCCTTCTCCTTCCCACCTTCTTTACAGGGCCTGTGCCCCTTTCCTCTTCAGTCCTGACGAAGGGTTCCGGACCGCAACGTTGACTGATCGTTTCCATGGATGCTGCCCGACCTGCTGAGTTCCTCCAGCGTGTTGTGAGTGTTGCTTTGACCCCAGCATCTGCAGAGTATTTTGTGTTTACAATGTGTCTTGGCCTTGTTTTTACTCTAAATGAGGTGCACAATTATGACATAATAATGTATGCCATCGACATACTTTGTACATATAACCCATAATGAATTATTTAAACAAAGAATGCTTAATCAAAACTATATTTACAATATTAGTTAAATATTACTGAAATATTAAATACACAACACTCCTCCATGCTTAGCTATAAGCAACTCAAATAAGTAACGCTTTGTCATCTATTCAATATATATACATACTCAGCAGAGATATTGTCAGTGTCAGGGGACTTGTTGTTAAGGGAATGGACAGCTGATAGAAACCTCCTGGAAGGTTGGTGGTAGACTGAAGTCGTGGATAGCAGGAAGTTCAGGCAGTTCGTCCAGGATGGTGGGGTCTGCATCAGAGCCTGATTAAGCAGGGTGTTAAAATGCTCAGCCCACCTCAGCAGAATGGTATTCTGATTCCTCAGAAGTGTTAGACCATCTGCTGTTTTCAGGGGAGTAACGCATCGATTTATTGGGCTGTAGATGGTTTTGCTGGCATTGTAAAAATTATGCTTGTCATTATTACCGGCAAAGGGTGGATTTCATGTGCCTTTTCAGTCCACCACTCATTTTGTATGGCCCCTATTGCCTTTTGCACTTTCCTCTGAGCTGCCTGATGCTGGTGGACGAAGGGTTGTCTAAAGTTGCCTGGTGTGCTTTGTGCATATCCTTAAGCAAGTTGTGGATGGTGTCTGAGTTATCGTCAAACCAGTCCCGGTGGTTCCTACTCTTATGGCCGATGGATTGGGCTGCTGCCTCATAGAGCATAGAGCTGATATAGGTTCACTGTTGTTCCATGGTATTTTCTGAGCCCAGACAAGGTTCCAGCTCCCTTAGTTTCTCAGCTAGGATGCGTCGAAAATCACTTCTTGCTTCTGTGTTTCTCAGGCGGTTGCAATTTAGCCGCTTTTTATTGGGTTTTTGCAGCCGCAAGGGGGTCGCAGTTTCATATGGAGCTTGGTGGTCAGTCGAGGGTACATGTGTATGCACACCCTCTACCAGTACATCACCAAAGCCTGGACTGATGAGAACATCCCACAGCAATGGAGAAATGCAAACATCATTGTCATTTATAAGAACAACGGTGACAAGGCCATCTGCGGAAATAGCAGGGGCATATCACTCCTTTCTGTTGCTGGAAGGGTCCTGGCTAAGGTGGTGCTTCAGAGACTCATCAGTAACATCACTGAGTCACTGCTGCCTGAATCACAGTGCGGATTTAGGAAGAACAGGAGCACGATCGACATGATCTTTACAGCCCGGCAGCTTCAGGAAAAGTGTCGGGAGCAATATCAGGACCTGCTTCTGGCCTTTGCCAACCTCTCCGAAGCATTCAACACTTTGCAAAGATGCTGTTATGGGATGTCCTCCTCAGGTTTGGCTGTCCCAATAAATTTGTTAACATCCTCCACCAGTTCCACGATGGGATGACTGCTTGGGTGACCATAGGAGGACAAGAGTCCGAGCCCTTCCTTGTACGCACAGGGGTGAGGCAGGGGTGTGTTCTAGCACCAGTGCTCTTTAACATCTTCCTTGTGTGTTAGCAAGCTTCTCCACAACAAGATTGAAGACAGCAGCGGTGTGGTAGTGGACGTCAGATTAGATGGCAACCTCTTTGACATCAGGAGGCTCTATGCAACCACCAAATTCCGTAGAGAGCAGGTCCTGGAGCTGCAGTATGCAGACGACTGTGCTCTTGTGGCCCATACACCGGAGGATCTTCAGACTGTCCTTGCCGTGGTGTTGAGAGCGTACAGCAGGATGGGGCTGACTGTTAATACCACCAAGACAGAAGTGGTTTGCCAATGGAGTACCAGTGTCCCACCCACTCTACGTGCCTTCACTGTTGGTGATGAAAAGCTGTCAGTAGTGCCATCTTTCAAATATCTGGGCAGCATTCTCTCTGAGGATAGCGGCATTGACAATGACATCCAGAGCCGCGTTAAACAGGCATCAGCTGCCTTTGGGAGACTTCGGCGTAGAGTCTTTCAGAACAGGAGCCTTCATCCCTCCACAAAGGTCGCCATATACCAAGCAGTCTGTGTCACCACCCTCCTCCTTTCTAGCTGTGAAGCTTGGGTAACCTACAGCTGTCACATCAAGTCCTTGGAGCGCTTCCACATGAGCTGCCTCCAGCGCATCCTGGGAATTACCTGGCGTGAGCCGGTGCCTCACACTGAAATACTTGTAAAGACCAACTGCCGGAGTATTGAGGCCATGATCACCCAGTGTCAGCTGCAGCGGCTGGGACACGTGATAAGGATGCCCCCATGTCAGCTACCCCGCAGAGTGTTATACGGCCAGCTACATCATAGTCAACGCTCAGCTGGAGGGCCGAAGAAGCGCTATAAGGATCAGATGAAGAATGCTTTAAGGAATTGCAAGATCAGACCCGAGGACCTGGATGGGGTTCGTATTCTGGAGATGGAAAGAACAACCAGAAGACAACAGAAGAGAGACAGGAGAAATGCAGCCATGGTTGCCACCACTCCCACATATACATGTCCCACCTGCAATAGAGCTTGTGGGTTCAGGATAGGACTGTATAGTCATCAAAGATCTCACCGTTAAAGGAGTGGACGTCGTCATCGGATTTTGATCAACAACCTAAGAAGATATATACATACATAAGCTCACATATATGTGTACCTACACACGGTACACTATAATAATACAACTACTATACAGAGGTCCACAGCATAGTAAGTTTTTAATTATCCCACTCAGGCCCAAAGATTTAATCGCTCTGGATGATTTCTCACTCTTGGGGGATGACAAGGGAAGTCACCCTGCTTGACAGGTGAGACTTGTGGCTGTGAAACAATCTCAGTTTCCAGGACCTCCTCTGTGGTGATTGTAGGAGTTGATCCAGGGGCTGCAGGAAGTGGTTCTGATAGCTCTGAACACCTTTCTTCTGGATGTGCTGTCATCCTGAACAGGGCATGGCAAGCTGCTTGATCTGCAGATCTTTCCTGGGCCACCAGAGCTGACACCTTCATTTTGACCAGGCCTAGAAGACCAGCTTGGATGGTAAAACTCTATCTCCACATGAGGCAAGCCCCGTCAAGGGCAAATTCATCCTGGTGCCAGTAAAAATAGGGAATTTGGGATTTCTGCTGCACATTCCAGTTATTTTGTGTTGCCATGTAGACCTGTGACAGTGTGGGGTCATTCTGTCTCTCTTTTATTAGGGAGAAGTGTCCTCTTTCATAAATTTTTCATGCATTTCCTTTTCCAAGGGTACTTAGGACAATCCGTCAGCATTTGGAAAAGCAGGCCTTGTATTGTGAGTTTGAGCCACTGCCCTGAAGCCTAAATGGTATTTATATGCATTATTCAACAGCTTCTTTTGAGTGAGATATTAAACCAATATCCAAACAGTAAATAGAAGAATAAAAGCCATCTGGTTCTTTTGATATGATTTCTTCCTATGTTATAATGTCACTTTATACACTTAGTACACCTGCTTGTTAATGCAAATATCTAATCAGTCAATCATGTGGCAGCATGCAGACGTGGTCAAGAGGTTCAGCTGTTATTCAGACCAAACATCAGAACAGGGAAGAAATGTGATAGAAGGTCATGCACGGAATGATTGTTGATGCCAAATGGGGTGGTTTGGGTATCTCAGAAACGGCTGATCTCCAGGGATTTTCACAAACAACAATTTCTAATGCAAGGGTTCCCAACCTTTTTATGCCATGGACTCCTACCATTAACTGAGGGGTCTGTGGACCCCAGGTTGGGAACCCTTGCTCTAGATTTTGCAGAATGGTGTAAAAAAACAAACAAAAAAAATCCAGTGAACGGCGATACTCGGTGAAAATGCCTCAATAATGGGAGAGGTCAAAGGAGAATGGCTAGGTTGGTTCAAGCTGACAGAAAGGCTGCAGTAACTCAAATAATCATGGGTTACAACAGTGATGTGCAGAAGAACATCTTTGAAAGCACGATAGGAGATAAATAATTCTAATATTCTTGGTGTTATTGTGGATAGCATTTTGGATGTCTACCCTGGGCAGAGTTATGTGAGCAACTTTAGATGTGAGGGCAAATTTGAATGTCAATGCAGGCATTCAAAAATAATAATCAATGCCCATTCATAATTAGTGCTGTAAATATTCCACTTATCATTATAACAAAGTGAAAACAGTGTGGCTTTTTCACAGCTCCAGACACCTGTGCTTCAGTCTGATCTTTGTGCTGTCCATGCAGAGTTTACACATTCACCCTGTGACTACATGGGTTTCTTCTGGGTGCTCAGAATTCCTCTCAAATCACGAAAATGTGCTGGTCAGTAGGTTGAACTGCTACTATAATTTCCTCTTTGGTCTGGTGGATGATGGGGGAAATTGAGGGCAGGGGTAAATGGGCAATGTGTGAGAGAATGGGTAACAGGTAAATAAACAAAGGACTGAGATTAATGGAGTACATCAAGAGTTGGTGAACATTTGATAGGCCAGATAGACTCCGTTACTGTTGTTGGTCTGTTGAATCTGGTTCAGTATTTGTTCTAAACAGACCAAGGTAACATGTCTGAATGATGGCATCCTGTCACACTCAGCTCAATAATAAGTAAATGTTTTGAGAGGCTGGTCAAGGACCACATCTGCAGCTTGCTACCTGCTACAATTCACCTACCGACACAACCGATCGATTGATGATGCAATAGCCACTACTCTACATACTGTTCTTACACATCTAGAGAAGAAGGATGCTTATGTGAGAATGCTGTTCTTGGACTACAGTTCAGCATTCAACATCATAATTCCATCCAGGCTCGACAAGAAGCTCAGAGACCTTGGCCTTCACCCTGCCTTGTGTAGCTGGATCCTGGACTTCCTGTCAGATCGCAAGCAGGTGGTATGAGTGGGCTCCCTCACCTTTGCCCCTCTGACCCTCAACACAGGTGCCCCTCGCGGCTGTGTTCTAAACCCCCTCCTTTACTCTCTGTATACCCATGACTGTGTTGCCACCCACAGCTCCAAGCTGCTAATTAAATTTGCTGACAACACTACACTGATTGACCTAATTTCAAATAATAATGAGGCAGCCTACAGAGAAGTCATCACATGACATAGTGGTGTCAAGAAAACAACCTGTCCCTCCATGTGACAAAAACAAAGGAGCTGGTTGTGGACTATAGGAGAAATGGAGACAGGCTAATTCCTATAGACATCAATGGATCTGGGGTTGAGAGGGTAAACAGCTTTAAATTCCATGGCATAAACATCTCACATGGTCTGTACATATTGGCTGCTTGGTGAATAAGGCACAGCAGCACCTCTTTCACCTCAGACAGTTGAGGAAGTTTGGTAGGGGCTCCCAAATCCTAAAAACTTTCTAC
The DNA here is from genome assembly GCF_030028105.1 of Mobula birostris. Lineage (NCBI taxonomy): Eukaryota > Metazoa > Chordata > Chondrichthyes > Myliobatiformes > Myliobatidae > Mobula > Mobula birostris. The sequence continues at coordinate 43,380,754 of NC_092378.1, read as the reverse complement.
AGGGGCACAATTGAGAGCATCCTGACTGGCTGCATCAATGCCTGGTATGGGAACTGTACTCCCTTAATCGCAGGACTCTGCAGAGAGTGGTACGGACAGCCCAGAACATCCATAGATATGAACTTCCCACTATTCAGGTGTGTAAAAAGGGCTCGAAGAATCATTGGGGACCCGAGTCATCCCAACCACAAACTGGTCCAGTTGCTACTATCCAGGAAGTGGTATCGCAGCATAAAAGCCAGGACCAACAGGCTCCGGGACAGCTTCTTCTACCAGGCCATCAGACTGATTAATTCATGCTGATACAATTGTATTTCTATATTATATTGACTGTTCTGTTGTACATACTATTTATTATAAATTACTATAAATTATAAATTGCACATTTAGATGGAGATGAAACATAAAGATTTTCACTCATGTATATGAAGGATGTAAGAAATAAGGTCAATTCAATTCAATATACCAAAAGTACTGGCTTTTAATTATCCCTCAGTTAAAATGATATAGAAATGTTATCTGGCCATTGCAACTTTTTTTTAAATAGGAATTTTCTGTACACAAAATGGGCATTGCACATAAGGTAGTGACTACATTTCATAATTATCTCATTAACAAGCAAATATTGGCATACAAATCTGGTACCAGTGAAATACTGCCATGAAGTATCGTAAAGCTATTGGAATATTATTGAGCGCCTTGGTTCCATCTGCAAAAGGCAAAGTTTACCAGTGGCCAACCATATTAAATCCAATCCCCATTCCCATTCTGACATGTCGGTCCATGACCTCCTCTTGTGCCATGATGAAGCCAACCTCAGGTTGCAGGAGAAGCAACTTGTATTCCATCTGGTTAGCCTCCAACCTGATTGCATGGATATTGATTTTTCTAATTTACAGTAAATTTCCCCTTCCTCTTTCCTTTATTCCCCACTCTAGCTCCCCTCTTAACTCTTCCCTTCTCCTTACCTGCCTATCACACCTACCCACAGGTGACATGACTCAGTGTTGTATCTAAAATCCAAGGTATACAGGGTATACCTTTTAGCCAGAGGGTGGTGAATCTATGGAATTTGTTGCCACGGGCAGCAGTAGAGGCCAAGTCATTGGGTGTATTGAAGGCAGAGATTGATAGGTATCTGAGTAGCCAGGGTATCAAAGGTTATGGTGAGAGGGTGGGGGAGTGGGACTAAATAGGAGAATGGCTCAGCTCATGATGGAATGGCGGAGCAGACTCAATGGGCTGAATAGCCAACTTCTGCTCCTTTGTCTTATGGTCTTATGGTAAACAGGAAGGGAGACAATGCAGTCCCTTGTGGGGCCCCAGTGCTACTTATAGCAATCTCTGACCCACCGCTCTGAAGCCGCACCAACTGTGGTCTGCCAGTCAGGTAGTTCCTTATCCAGGATACAGTGGAAGTGCTAACCTGCATTGAACAGAGCTCCCCCCACCCCCGGTAATGAGGGCTGTATGGTGTTGAAGGCACTTGAAAAATCAAAAAACATGATCCTCACAGTATTGTCCTGCTTATCCAGTTGGGAGTAGGCTCTGCTCAGCAGGTAGATGACAGCATTGTCGACTCCAATGTGCTCCTGGTAGGCAGACTGGAGGGGATCAACAGCTGATCTGACCAGGGATCGGAGATGAGCCAGGACCAGCCTCTCTAGGATCTTCATGATGTGTGAGTCAGGGCTACTGAACGGTAGTCATTCAAGACTTTTGGTTGGCTCTTCTTAGGTACTGTGAGCACACATGATGTTCTTCCACTCAGCTGGCACCCTTTCCAGGCTGAGACTCAGATTAAAAATGCACCGGGAACTCCACACAGTTGCTCAGCAGTATTAAGGGCAGTATTATTGCCATGAGCATGAACAATCCCTACATCTGAATTTGATGGTCTTATCAGACTTTTGCAAATGAGATGGAGAAACAAATGGATGTAAATTAGAACAGTAAATCTATAGTGTTTACCATCAGATCCAAGGAATAATTAATGCAATAATATAATTATTTTCATATCTGTATCTTCAGGTGCAAATCCACAATAGAGTTAGTTGACAAGAATGTTTCTTCAGGATAAATGATGCTTAAACTATTATTGTTGCTTTAAAAAAGAGGATAAATAAAATAACTAAGAACACAGGTTTATTTTTTGTTGCAAAGAAGTTAACAGAATCAAGTCTGAGACAATATAACAGGTTAATTGAGGTATTATGTATTTTTAAGGGATGGTGATGTTTGCTAAATGAATAAAATTTTTTGAGTGAGTAAGAAGAAAACTCCATGAGGTAATGTTTTTGATGTAATCGCTATCAATATTCAAAGGTTCAAAGGTCCAATTTAATGTCAGAGAAATGTATACAATATACATCCTGAAATGCTTTTTCTTCACAAACATCCATGAAAACAGAGAAGTGCCCCAGAGAATGAACGACAGTTAAACGTGAGAATCCCAAAGTCCTCCCCCCGCCAGCTCCCCCCTCCCACACGTAAGTGGCAGTGAGCAAAAATCCTTTTGGAAGGCTTTTAAACACATAACGGGAGAGTTAAACAAAAATAAATGTAAGAGTGTAAGTTCATAGGTCCATACAAATTGTAGAACACATCAATAAGATAGTTAAAAATAAATTGAGATTGTCTGCTTTATAGTTGAGGCTTACAATATAAAAACAGGAAAGTTTTGATAGAATTGGATGAGGGAAGTTGAAGGGTGAGTTTGTAGATTTGCAGATGACATGAAGGTTGGTAGAGTTGTGGATAGTGTAGAAGGTTGTCACAGGTTACAACAGGACATTGATAGGATGCAGACCTGTGCTGAGAAGTGGCAGATGAAGTTCAATCCAGAAAAGTGTGAACTTTTGAACTTGAAGGCAGAGTACAGGGTTAACAGCAGGATTTGTGGCAGTGTGGAGGAATACAGGGATCTTGGGGTCATGTCCATAGACCCCTCAAAGTTGCAATCTAAGTTGATAGGGTGGTTCAGAAAGGATATGTGTATTGGCATTTATCAGTCAGGAAATTAAGTTCATGAGCTGCTATGTAATGTTGTAGCTCAATAAAACTCTGGTTAGGTCACACTTGGAGCAGCGCGTTCAGTCCTGGTTGCCTCATTATAAGAATGATGTGGAAGGTTTACGGATGGTGCAGAGATGTACTAGGAGGCATTTATAGAGTGAACAGGCAGCACCTTTTCCCAAAGGTGGAAATGCCTAATATAAGGGGCATAATTTGAAGGTGACTGGAGGAAAGTATAGGGGATTATGCCAGAAATAGGGATTTTTTAAAATACAGAGAATTATGTGTGTGAGGGGATCCAGGAGTGCCCCTATTAACTGTTTGAAGAGAGACAGAGAGAGACATTCATCATTGATGGTTTGTTTGGAAAGGAGAGAGAGACAGAGTTATTTACTACCGATATGTTGCTTTTGAAAAGAGAGAGAGAGAGAGACGAAGATTAACGGTTGGACTGTCACTTTAAGGCATTGGAAGTAACTTTGGATTTCTACTGAGTTTGGAGTTGGAGACAGTACCGAGCAGCTCGTAAGTTGCTATGGTGACCGAAGGCAGTGTCATTTAATGGACACTTGATGTTGTGATTTTCAGCAGGTTGTTGATATTTCTTCAAGGACAGTTCGCCTGCTTGTACATTTCTTCACAGACAAAGGAAGGAGGGACTCTTTGAATGACAGGTGATGCTCAGCACAGAGAAATAAATGAGAGGTCAGATGATACAGACCTCAGACACATGATCTGGACACTGAATGAGCATTGTTGTGCCCGCAGAGAAAGTGGGTTTTGAAGGATCGATCAGGCGGATCGATCCAAATTGTTATTCCATTGGTGAAGAAGGGGTTGACTGGTGGGGAGTTGTCTATGTGTCCACCCTCGCCTGGGTGATAGCTCCACCACAGAAGACCGGTCCCCCTGGTTAAGGTCACAGTCGGTGATTTGTAAAGGATTTCGGAGGACGACGAGAAGATCGACGGCATCAGCTCACCTGAAGACTCAACTCACTCTCTCTCCCTCTTTCTCTCTCCATCACTACTCAACTAAATACCACAAACTGAACTGAACTGAACTTTACTCAACATCGTAAGACTATCTTTTTACCCCTAGACTAAAAGAAGCTTGGTTTTCATACATATGTATATATTCCACACTTACTTTTATATATAATCATTGCTAACCTGTTTGATTTATCTACATTTATATTACTGTATTGCGTAGTTACTAATAAATATTAGTAGTTTATAGCAATACGAGACTCCAAAGTGTTTTCTATTTCTGCTGGTTTCTTAATCCCCGTCACGGGGTACGTGACATGTGCAAGGAACACATTGCCACAGATGATGGTAGGGACACTTAATAGACTCTTGGATTGGCACATGGATGAAAGAAAAATGGAAAGCCATGTGGAAGGGAAATGTTAGATTGATCTTGGAGTGGATTAGACATCAGCACAACGTTGTGGACCAAAGGGCCTGAACTGTGCAGTATTGTTTTATTATTGTATCCAAAACTACTTAGGCCAGAGCTTGAGAACAGCGCACCCTTCTGGTCGCCAGATTACACTACAGATGTGGTTGCACTGGAGGAGATTTGAAAGAATGCCATCAGTACAGTATTGGAAAACTGTAACCAAATGGAAACATTGTGAGGGATTGTTTTCTTCGGAATACAAGGCTATTGAGATGGGAGATAATTGAGGTACACAAAATTTTCAGGGCCTTGATTGAGTAACTTGAAAGGACCTATTTAAACTTAAACAAAGGTCAAAAAGCAAGGACATAAATTTAAAATCATTGCTAGAGGCTTTGGAAGGGAGACTAAGTGAACATGGTCCACCCAGATAATGATAGTAAAATAAAACTTGTTGCCAGACAGGGTGACAGGAACTCTCATTTATAAGGTACTCAGATTTGTATCCAAGATCCACAGAGCTACATAACCAGCATTGGAAGAGGGTTTAGCAGGAACACAATGGGTTGAATGTTAATGGCCTATCAGGGAAATACTAAGACTATTAGAATATTTGGTTGTTAGGACACAAAGCTGAACTATGGCCTTAAGTTTTCTCCTAGGTCCACTTGTCAGGGCTTTCTAGGCAGCACCTCTACTGAATTACACCACCTCAGGTCAACTATATTCTCACAGCATCTCAGCAGTGTCTCCACAATTCAGAAACCCAACAAGGCTTCACTTGCACATTAATCCCAGGGTGTACAAATGGACAGCAGGCCTGATCCAGCACAATATCACTCAGTGATTGTGTCCATGGAAGAAGGAAAAATCAGATCACAAAAAATGTTGAAGCTTTGCTGCCACCTACTGGTGTTAATGTGCAAAAACTTTAAATACACTGCAACACACTTAAAAGTTGCTGGTGAGGCCAGGCAGCATCTCTAGGAAGAGGTACAGTCCACATTTTGGGCCGAGACCCTTCTTCAGGACTAACTGAAAGAAGAGATAGTAAGAGATTTGAAAGTGGGAGGGGGAGGGGGGAGATCCAATATGATAGGAGAAGACCGGAGGGGGAGGGATGAAGCCAAGAGCTGGGAAGTTGATTGGCAAAAGGGATATGAAAAGATCATGGGATGGGAGGCCTAGGGAGAAAGAAAGAGGGAGGTGGGAATCCCAGAGGATGGGCAAGGAGTATAGTGAGAGGGACAGAGAAAAAGAGAGAGAGAAAAAAATTTTTTAAAATATAATAATAATAAATAAATAACAGATGGGGTACGAGGGGGAGGAGGGGCATTAATGGAAGTTAGAGAAGTCAATGTTCATGCCATCAGGTTGGAGGCTACCCAGACGGAATATAAGGTGTTGTTCCTCCAACCTGAGTGTGACTTCATCTTGACAATAGAGGAGGCCGTGGATAAACATATCAGAATGGGAATGGGACGTGGAATTAAAATGTGTGGCCACTGGGAGATTCTGCTTTCTCTGGTGGACAGAGCGTAGGTGTTCAGCAAAACGGTCTTAAATACACTGTCCAGTCTATTATCAAGTTAAAAACAAACCTGTCAAATAATTTGTTAATGAATCAAAATTAATTTTTAAAGTTCTTCTCTCCTTTTAAGTTGCTTCCTGTTTCTCAGTACACAAGTTCAGAGATGAGTAATTCTCTCATTTAAAATATTGATGTTCAGCTGGGTTGAAGCTGTGGGGTCTAATGGGCACAAATTTATGTTTCACTGCTCTGTCACACTGTGCCACATCAAAGTCAAGTTTATTGTCATATGTACAAGTATGTGTATGCACAGGGGCAACAAAAGACTTCAGAATCACATTTATTATCACTGACCTATCCCTGTGAAATTTGTTATTTTGCGAAAGCAGTAATACAGTAAGAGCTATATAAAGAAGTAAATAAATAGTGCAAAGAAAGAGCAAATAATGAGGTAGTGTTCACGGGTTCATGGACTATTCTGAAATCTGATAGTAGAGGAGAAGAAGCTATTCCTAAAACATTGAGTGTGTGTCTTCAGGCTCCTGTACTTTCTCCCTGAAAGTAGTAATGAGAAGAGGGATGGTGAGATCCTTAATAATGGATACTGCGTACTTGAGGCATCACCTTTTGAATATGTCCTCGATAGTGGGGAGCCTGCGATGATGCTGGCTGAATCTATGCACCTCTGCAGCTTTTTTTTGATCCTGTGCACTGGACCCTTCATACCAGTTGGGTATGCAACCAGTCAGAATGCTCTCCACAATACATCTGTAGAAATTTGACATACCAAATCTCCTCAAACCTCTAAGGAGGTGTAGCTGCTGGCGTGCTTTCTTTATGATGGTATCAATATGTTGGGCCTTTGAAACATTGACACATGAATCATCTCCTTAAGCTCCTAAGAAAGACACTGGTGCACTTTCCTTATGATTGCATCTAAGTGGTGGGCCCGTGAGTTTAAAGTTGTTCTCTCTATTGCCAATTTCCCAACATAGACTGCTGCATACTCGCCTTCCTTCTCTTTCCTGAAGTCAACAAGCAGCTCTTTAACATTACTGATGAGCGAGAGGGTGTTGTTTCCCTAAAATTATTCATGTTATTTTTGACTTTGCTTTTTTTCTTTTCTCTCCTTAACTGCCTCATTGCTTTGCCTTATAGTATATAATAATCTAAAATGGTTGTGTCACCTTTATAGCCAACCATGTATAAAAGAAGCAGAGAGGCAGCTTTCTCCCCCTTTTTGCATTGACATTGCCTCGTTGCACTTATCAACAAACTATTCACAATTCAGCTTACAAAGTTCTTATCAGAAGGTTTCCTAAGTTGTGGCAGTAGCATCTTGGAGAGAGAGGGATGGTAATGTGAGGTAAGATAGAATTGTGCAAGGAAATATTCCTTCCAAATTGACCAAATAAAATTATGCAGTTGAGAAAAAGATAACAGTTGAATACAAGAGCTACCAAATTACTTCGGACATCAATTTTCATAATAGCTTTAGCAGGTACGCTGGGAGGTATTCCAACAGATTTGATCATGCTGTGTCTGACTGTATTCGTGTTTAATTTATTATTTATTTAGAGATCCAGCCCTTACGGCCCATCGAGCCATGCCAGCCAGCAACCCATCTATTTACCCCTAGCCTAATCACAGGATAATTAATAATGACCAATTAATCTACTGTCTTTGGACTATGGGAAAAAACTGGAGCACCCAGAAGAAACCCACGTTGTCATGAGGAGAACGTACAAACGGCGCTAGACTTGAACTCCAAACTCCAAGCTGTAGTACCATCGCACTAACTGCTTCGCTACTGTGGTGCCCCAAACTTGCACTTACTTTCACATTGTGTATCAACTCACATCTACCTCACTTTCAGGATCACGTGTTCATGTCTACTTTTTACTCACTAAACCAGCACTGGCCAAAGTATTTCAGTGAAGTAACCTCCTTCGTGGTGGATTACTCCATCTTCTTCCATTGCCTTGCCTGATACAGCTAAACTAAATAAAAACATTGTGGATAGTGGGCTTAATGAACCAAAGGTCTTTAGTTTGAAACGTATTACTATGTTAAAATAAATCTATCAGCGATACTGACCAGATGAGTTGTTTATAATGTCAATACACTTAGAAGTTAAGAGCTTATCCTTCTCCTATACTTACTAAAGTATAAGGGGAATAATAAACTGTGAAGTACTATAAGGTATGAAGCTGCTGAAAAATTATATATTTGGTATCTCTTATGTTGTGTGGTTACAGACATCTTTAGCTACCAAAATCTCTTTATTACTAAAGAATTACATTATCAATGGTACAAGATATCTTTATGTTTTTACCAATCTGATACCTGTCTATACTGACAATGTATTCCTATGATAATAAAGAAATTTTACTACTGGTGCTGCACCCATGTAAAAAAAAAGTTTTACTGAGATTCCAATATGCTTTTCCCAGAACAGTGTTCATGGAGTTGCATTCAGATGCGCGTAGCATTCAGAATAAGGTGGACGAACTCGTAGCGCAACTGGAGATTGGTCGGTATGACGCTGTGGGCATCACTGAATTGTGGCTGAAAGAAGGCCATAGTTGGGAGCTTAACATCAAACAGTATACTTTGTATGGAAAGGACAGGCAAGAAGGCATAGGCAGTGGTGTGGCTCTGTTGGTAACAGATGGAATTACATCATTAGAAAGAGGCGACATAGGGTCAGAGAGTGTCAAATCTTTGTGGGTGGAGTTAAGAAACTGCAAGGGTAAAAAAAATTATGGGAATCATATATAGTCCTCCAAGTAGTAGCCAAGATGTGGGGTTGAGATTGCAAAGGGAGCTGGAAAAGGCATGTAATTAGGGAAATGACACAATTGTCATTGGTGTCAGATCGCAAGGCAGGGTATTTGTTGAATGCCTATGAGATGGCTTTTTAGAGCAGTGCATGCTTGAGCCTATACTCAGGGAAAAGCTATCTTAGATTGGATGTTGTGTAATAACCCAGATCTTATTAGGGAGCTTAATGTAAAGGAACCTTGAGGAGGCAGTGATCATGATTGAGTTCATACTGCAGTTTGAGAGAAAGAACCATAACTCACATGTATCTGTATCACAATGGGAATTACAGAGGCAGGAGAGAGGAGAGGTGCTTTC